>NC_083689.1:42528750-42835000 GCF_033118175.1 Dama dama | reverse complement strand
ATGAAACAGGGCACCGAGAGAAATTCAAGTTAGCATAGCCGGAAAAGTACCTGGTTCTGCCAGAGATCTGCTGGTGATTGTTCCCGCTCAGCGCTGACGATTATTAGCGCGACAACCTTCACCTTACGGGACACCACCGAGAGCGAGTCTGAGTTTTTCTATCCTGACTGGTTTCACTCCCGGCCTGCATCTACACATCCGTCTTCAGAGGCAAAATAAAACAGTAAAAAGAACATCAACCTCTCCACAGGCGTCTCGGTCAGCCGCCTTCTTCACCCGTCCTCATTTGCTGCGCATCTGCTACGTGCCTATGCGTTTCGAAGGGTGTGTTAGGAAACGGGCTCCAGAGGTCAAGGGCAAAACGTCAGCGAAGGCTTCAGAGAAGCAGACCAGCAGTTCTTGGCGTCCCCAGGCCAGAGTTCCCGGTCGGAAAGATGTCTGCAGACAGGCACACGGTGTGGACTTCTGAAGTGTAGCCTGCTTCTATGCGTGGAAAGTGGGGTTTACACTTTCATACACCTGACGGTACAACAATCTACACGAGCGAGAAGCAGCTACTTCTTTCCCTAGGACTTATGTCAAGCTTGAAAGTCAAGTAGATAAAATATCTAAGCGGTAAATCAAATTCTTTTTAAATAAAATTTCACAGGTTTTTTTGTTTTTTGGTTTTTTTTGGCGTTGGGGGTGGGGGTGGGTTGTGCGGAGGCGGGGGAGGGGTGGAAGTTTCGGGTGCGGTGCTGCGCAGCTTGAGAGATTTTAGTTTCCGGGGCAGGAATCAAATCCCAGGCCCTGGCAGTGAAAGCACTTTCACATCTTAAATGCAGACAAAGCATAATCAAAACTAGCCCCGTGATGGCAAAGCTTGTTAGGTTACCTGCATTCACATTACTTTCACAGACACATAATCAATATCATGCCCATCTCTTTATCTGTGCTTTTTTTTTTTTAATACTTACTCATATGCCTTAGCTTGGTTTACAGATGTAAACCCGACCAAAAAGGCTAGGGCCCATATGTACAACTTAGAGCCCTAAAAGAGTGAAGAATTTTGGACCCCACTTGGAAGAATTCTCCCAGAGTTTCCCCTGCTCACCCAATTTCTCCCCTCCCCACCCCCCTCACATTTTACTGACTGATTTGAGATAAATCAGTACAGTCCCTGCATCCCAGGCTCTGGACTGTCAGAGTGTCTCTTGCTGTACCCCCTCCAAGCCCACCCAAGACTCCGGGAGGCCAGGATCATCACTCCATCCTGTCACTCTTCACCAGATGGATTTTGGTCCCTGCCTCAGCTAACATTAGAGTTCTCCTCTGACTTCCTTAGGGAGACAGTAAACAAATCCACTGCAACATAGTTAACATCAAAGAGGCAGCTGAGTTGGACAATAAGCTCCACAGGAACTTGTCTCATGTGGGTCATATTTTTTTGGGGTTACATTTAATGCTAACTTGTCAATAGGGCTTGAGAGCTTTATTAGTTTCATCTTGTTTCAATTAATGCCAAAATTACCCTCTTTTTGATGCTTAAATTGTTGCTGCTTGTCAGTAGAAGCCTCTTTAAAATTGCCCCCTTTATCCTTTCAGCACTGCCCTGACAATTTGAAAGCACACTTGTTTCCTGGTAGAAACTCACACTTCAGGCCCATCTTTAATTTTTCCTAGATAAAGAGGAATTTTGGACCTCACTTGGAAGAATTCTTGAAAGAATCAAGTTCAGCAAGGTTTTTGTTTTTTTTTTTTTTTAGTAAAAAATAAAAGAGTCAAATATGGGTGCCAGGACACAATGCATGGGACCAAAGATTGGCTCCCCCACTTCTGAGGTTCCCTAGGGAAATTCTTCAAAGGATGTAAACATACACTGAGAGCTCTGTTTAATTGTAGCTTTGCTGGATCTTTACCTTATTTTTTTCAAATAAACCTCAATCAAATAAACTCAGCATCAATAGTCTACAAAATTATTTATCTAAATCTCTCACTAAAAAGTAATGTGTTACTTTCTGCTTTTATTTTTTTAAACTTTTATTAGGAAATTTAAAGTAGACAGAATGGTATTAAGAAGTCCCAAGTACTCATCACTCAGCTTCAACACTTTTCTCTCTTCCACCATTTCTGTTTTATCTCCACATTCACCAGTTCCCACCCCACTGGCTCATTTCCTTATACTCCTCATAGATCTCATGATATATCCTTCTATAGTCACTCTATTGATCATCTCCCTTTCCCTCTGGTTGTTCTGTTACTGTATAAAACTTCAGGGTTAGGAAATAATATTAATAGCTACAAATCTTGTGAATTGAATCCTTACCATGGACTAAAAACTGTTCTAGATGCTGGGCATACATTGATTCTTTGCACTCTTGCAACAAACCCATGGTGTGCCACTGTTAAAGGGAAGCTTCATTCATTCATTCATTTACACTGCAATGAAAAAGATAAGCCAGGTCCTTGCCCTCCTGATGTTTACCTTCTAATAGACAATTAAAACAACAAACAAATAAGCAGATAGAAAAATAATCTTAGAGAGTGATACAGACTGGGAGAAAATTAATGAGGGTTATCTGACAGAGTGGTAGGCAGAGGACAGTATTAGAGAGATAGGCCAGGAAAGACACATCACAAGAGGTGACAATGAGCTGAGTCAGAAACGTAAGAAAGAGCCACCTTACAAATATCTTGGAGAAAAGGACTTTGGGAGAGGGGGCAGAAGGCTCAAAGGCCCTGAAGTAGGCATAAATTTGGTGGATTTAAGGATGGGGGAAAAACCAAGACCTCTTTAACCAGCCTTGGAGGTTAAGGAGCCATGGCTATACCCCCAAGGCTCTGCATTCTGATGACTACATCCACACCATTTGCTGGTTTTGTTTGCATATGGGTAGAAAAATGAGTGCAGGACACAGGATTTTATGTGTTTGAGGACTCCCGGCAAATGAAGAACACAGTAGGAATTTTTAACACAATGTGGACTTTTTAAGATGAATGAACACAGAGGTTCATTCAGAAAATTTCAAATAAACAATACACATCAGCTTTAGGTCCTAGCTGTGTGACCTCACCAGTGCCTCCCTCACCTCATCATGAATTGAAGGTTCAGATAGTCTGTAATTATCATTTAAAATGTTTTAGAGAATATCATCAGTGGCTTAGATGTTCAGGATGATGCCTTTCGGTAGCTTTAATTCACACAAGAACCAATGAAAGGGATTGTTCTGGTTGTTTCAAAATTTTCTAGCTTTTTAATAAAAACAACAATGTTTTTAAATTGAATTTAAAACCTTGAGAAAAACTAGACTTTAACATATGTAACTATAATACATTGAATATTAATCACAAAGGACGTATATATTCCTTTCCCTTTTCAAAAGCCTTCCACTGCCCTTAGACACTGAACATCTCAAATGACAGCAGAAAGGGTTTCCCAAAATAGGCAGTGATTTTAATCCAATTGGTCCTGACACAGACTAGAGGAGCAGGTCATTCTGGGTCATCTTTTTTGGCCACTATTCCTTTGGCAGAGAGTCCTCCAGAATTAGCTTGCTCTTGCCTGGAAAATCCCATGGATGGAGGAGCCTGGTAGACTGCAGTCCATGGGGTCGCTAAGAGTCAGACATGACTGAGCGACGCACTTTCACTTTTCACTTTCATGCATTGGAGAAGGAAATGGCAACCCACTCCAGTGTTCTTGCCTGGAGAATCCCAGGGATGGGGGAGCCCGGTGGGCTGCCGTCTATGGGGTTGCACAGAGTCAGACACAACTGAAGCGACTTAGCAGCAGCAACAGCAGCAGCAGCAGTTGACATTTGTCTTCCTCCTTACCCAAAATTCACATTCCCCATGATGTGACTGAGACATGCCATTTTTTTAGGGGGACTTGTACCCTTAAACCAATGTGATATAAATAGCGTTGAAATAATGAGGTGAGCATTTGATGATGATCGAACCATCTCTACTGATGCTACAGAAACCATAGAAGAATGATTTTCTTAAGTTTAGGAAAGGGAAACCAATAACTGTTAAAGATACAGAAGTATTTTTATTTTTGATACTGGAATATTTTTAGACTGGTCAGAATATCCGTCTACTTATTCATGCTCAGTTGTGTCCGACTCTTTGCAATCCCGTGGACTGTAGCCTGCCAGGCTTCTCTGTCTATGGGATTTCCCAGGCAAGAACACTGGAGTGGGTTGCCCTTTCCTCCTCTAGAGGATTTTCCTGTCACAGGGATCAAAACTGCATCTCCTGTGTCTCCTGCATTGCAGGCAGGTTCTTTACCCGCTAGCCATGAATATATTAAACCTGGAGATAATTTTCTGTTTCAAATGAGATTTTTAAATAAAAATATTCAAGTAGATGGTTGATCAGTATTTACATATAAATTATATATCATCATAGAGATCACTTCACAATCTACATGCATGATCTAATAATTTCTATATTCCCTACATAACACCAAGACCTTATAGAAAATCACATACAAATTTAATTTCTTATATCTGATTGGAGTCTTCCTGCCCAAGGGAGAAAATTTGCCAAGTAAAAAATAACTAAACAGGCCTTCCAATGATGTCATGGCTTTGCAAGTGAAGAAAACATGATGGCTCCCACAAAAACAGGTTTGAAAAGAGAAAAAATAGTGTTATCTGATACAGTTGGATTAAGAATCATAAGTTAGAGTGACAATGTGATCTTCAAAATCTTTTGTCCAAGTATGCTCTTATGAGAGGCAAAAGGAAGGTCCCTCTCTCTGTAGGTAGTATCCTGTAGGCCCTGCAATGGTTATTATCTTATAAGACAGACAATGAGGGGCCCTGGAAATAAGCAGCTTGATGCCACCAAGGCAGTGGAGAAACAATCAGTCTCATTTACAACTGGTGTGAAGTAATGATACCCTATAGGAGCCACAGCCTGGTGATTTGTCTATTTCTGTAAAATTACAGCTTCATATATAATGAATCTTACTTGACCCAGGAATCTTACTTCTGGTAATTTGCCTTACAGATGTAAGTTCAAAAGTGCAAAATGACTACACTACCTGCTTATTAATGCCCCATCACTTGAAATTGCAAGAGATTGGAAACTATAAATATCCATCCGTAGGTGATCTGCTGAATGAACTAAGATTCATCTACAGTGGGATATTAGACAGCTGCAAAAAAGACTGAGGAAAATTTCTATGTCTTGAGATAGAAAGAAAATCAAAATATAAAAGAGCTGTAATTATATCTTTGTGTAAAATAGAGGAAAATAAAAATATCTTTGCATTAAAAAAATTCTGGAAGAATATGTACATGAATACAAACTTGTTACCTAAGAAGGGAGAACAGAAGTTGGATTCTTTTCACTGAATATTTTTATAGATGTCTCATTTTTTGAACAGTACAGTATATTACCTACTCAAAAGATGTTTTAAAAACTCATTCTGTGGTGCAGCCTCTGTGGAAAATGGTATGACGATTAAAAAATAAATAAACATAGAAATACCTTATGATCAGCATATCCACTTATAGATATATGTGCAGAAGAAGTGAAAGTAGGAACTTGAACAGAACAGGTAAAAGTAAACCCATGTTCACAGCAGCATTATTCACTGAATTGTTGAAAGATAAAAGGAATATAAGTGGAGTGATGCTGAAGCTGAAACTGCAATACTTTGGCCACCTGATTCAAAGAACTGACTCATTTGAAAAGACCCTGATTCTGGGAAAGGTTGAAGGCAGGAGGAGACGGGGACGACAGAGTATGAGATGGTTGAATGGCATCACGGACTTGATGGACATGAGTTTGAGCAAGCCTGGAGAGTTGGTGATGGACAGGGAAGCTTGGCATGCTGCAGTCCATGGGGTCACAAACAGTTGGACAGGACTGAGCGACTGAAGTGAGCTGAAGTGTTTACTGAGAGATAAATGGATAAACAAAATATGGTATATAGATAAAATGGAATATCGAAAAATGAAAGTGTTAGTCGCTCAGTCGTGTCTGATTCTTTGGGACCCCAGGGATCAAACCCTGGTCTCCCACAAAGCAGTCAGATTCTTTATTGTCTGAGCAACAAGGGAACCCCCTGTTATTTAGCCTTGAAAGGAAGAAATTTGGAGCATGCTACAACTTGGAAGAATCTTTTATTTTTTTTTAAGGGTGAAGCAAAACGAACAGTAAATTTTATTTATTTATTTATTTTAGATCTATGAGCATCAACTTGCAAGTTTATTTTATTCTTTTTTTTTTCATTTATTTTTTTCTCTTTTTTTATGTTTTTTTTTTCCATTTATTTTAATTAGTTGGAGGCTAATTACTTCACAATATTGTAGTGGTTTTTGCCATACATTGACATGAATCAGCCATGGATTTACATGTGTTCTCCATCCCGATCCCCCCTCCCGCCTCCCTCTCCATCTCATCCCTCTGGGTCTTCCCCATGCACCAGCCCTGAGCACTTGTCTTGTGCATCCAACCTGGACTGGTGATCTGTTTCACCCTTGATAGTGTACTTGTTTCAATGCTATTCTCTCAGAACATCCCACCCTCGCCTTCTCCCACAGAGTCCAAAAGTCTGTTCTGTACATCTGTGTCTCTTTTTCTGTTTTGCATATAGGATTATCATTACCATCTTTTTAAATTCCATATATATGTTAGTATACTGTATTGGTCTTTATCTTTCTGGCTTACTTCACTCTGTATGATGGGCTCCAGTTTCATCCATCTCATCAGAACTGATTCAAATGAATTCTTTTTAATGGCTGAGTAATATTCCATAGTGTATATATACCATAGCTTCCTTATCCATTCATCTGCTGATGGACATCTAGGTTGCTTCCATGTCCTGGCTATTATAAACAGTGCTGCGATGAACATTGGGGTGCACGTGTCTCTTTCAGATCTGGTTTCCTCAGTGTGTATGCCCAGGAGTGGGATTGCTGGGTCATATGGCAGTTCTATTTCCAGTTTTTTAAGGAATCTCCACACTGTTCTCCATAGTGGCTGTACTAGTTTGCAGTCCCACCAAATGTGCGGTGGGTAAGAGGGTTCCCTTTTCTCCACACCCTCTCCAGCATTTATTGCTTATAGACTTTTGGATAGCAGCCTCTCTGACTGGTGTGTAATGGTACCTCATTATGGTTTTGATTTGCATTTCTCTGATAATGAGTGATGTTGAGCATCTTTTCATGTGTTTGTTAGCCATCTGTATGTCTTCTTTGGAGAAATGTCTGTTTAGTTCTTTGGCCCATTTTTTGATTGGGTCATTTATTTTTCTGGAATTGAGCTTCAGGAGTTGCTTGATATTTTTGAGATTAATCCTTTGTCTGTTGCTTCGTTTGCTATTATTTTCTTCCATTCTGAAGGCTGTCTTTTCACCTTGCTTATGGTTTCCTTTGTTGTGCAAAAGCTTTTAAGTTTAATTAGGTCCCATTTGTTTATTTTTGCTTTATTTCCAATATTCTGGGAGGTGGGTCATAGAGGATCGTGCTATGATTTATGTCAGAGAAAGTTTTGCCTATGTTCTCCTCTAGGAGTTTTATAGTTTCTGGTCTGACATTTAGATCTTTAATCCATTTTGAGTTTATTTTTGTGTATGGTGTTAGGAAGTGTTCTAGTTTCATTCTTTTATAAGCGGTTGACCAGTTTTCCCAGCACCACTTGTTAAAGAGGTTGTCTTTTTTCCATTGTATATCCTTGTCTCCTTTGTCGAAGATAACGTGTCCATAGGTACATGGATTTATCTCTGGGCTTTCTATTCTGTTCCATTGATCTATATTTCTGTCTTTGTGCCAGTACCATACTGTCTTGATGACTGTGGCTTTGTAGTAGAGCCTGAAGTCAGGCAGGTTGATTCCTCCAGTTCCATTCTTCTTTCTCAAGATTGCTTTGGCTATTCGAGGTTTTTTGTATTTCCATACAAATTGTGAAATTATTTGTTCTAATTCTGTGAAAAATACCATTGGTAGCTTGATAGGGATTGCATTGAATCTATAGATTGCTTTGGGTAGTATAGTCATTTTCACAATATTGATTCTTCCAGTCTATGAACACAGTACATTTCTCCATCTATTTGTGTCCTCTTTGATTTCTTTCATCAGTGTTTTATAGTTTTCTATATATAGGTCTTTCATTTCTTTAGGTAGATATACTCCTAAGTATTTTATTCTTTTTGTTGCAATGGTGAATGGTATTGTTTCCTTAATTTCTCTTTCTGTTTTCTCATTGTTAGTGTATATGAATGCAAGGGATTTCTGTATGTTAATTTTATATCCTGCAACATTACTGTATTCATTGATTAGCTCTAGTAGTTTTCTGGTAGAGTCTTTAGGGTTTTCTATGTAGAGGATCATGTCATCTGCAAAGAGTGAGAGTTTTACTTCTTCTTTTCCTATCTGAATTCCTCTTATTTCTTTTTCTGCTCTGATTGCTGTGGCCAACACTTCCAAAACTACAACATGGAAGAATGTTGAAGACATCATGCTAAGTGAAATAAACCAATCACAAAGGAAAAATAATTTTGATTCATCTTATATGAGGTTCCTAGAGTGGCACAGCAGTAAAGAATCCGCCAGGCAATGCAGAAGAAGTGAGTTGGATCCCTGGGTCTGGAAGTTCCCCCAGAGAAGGAAATGGCAACCCGCTCCAGTATTCTTGCCTGGGAAATCCCAAGGACAGATGATCCCTGGTGGGCTACAGCCCATAGGATCTCAAAGAGTCAGACATGATTTAGTGACTAAACAACAATAAAGAATAGCGAAATGCATAGAGACAGAGAGTAAAACGGTGGTTGCCAGGGACAGGGAGAAAGATAGGTAGGGAGCTAATGTTCATTGGGTAGAATTGCAGTTGGGCAATATGGAAAAGTTCTGAGGATGGATGGTGATGAGGGTTGCCTAGCAATGTAAGTATGTTTAGAGGCACAGAATTGTGCACTTTAAAATAGTGAAAATGAACAAGATCCAATTGTATAGCACAGGGAACTATATTCACTATCTCCTAATAAACCATAATGGTAAAGAATATGTCAAAGTATATACACATAGCAGACATACATACATACACACACACACACACATATATATATCTGCTGATAGCAGAAACTAACACATTGTGTATCA
This sequence comes from Dama dama, assembly GCF_033118175.1. Taxonomy (NCBI): domain Eukaryota; kingdom Metazoa; phylum Chordata; class Mammalia; order Artiodactyla; family Cervidae; genus Dama; species Dama dama. The sequence goes on along the minus strand of NC_083689.1, from coordinate 42,825,908 downwards.
GCTATAATTTTTTAAAAGAATAGTGGAAATGGTAAATTTTATTACATACATTTTGAACAATTTTAAAAAATATTTATTTATTTTTGGCTGCACCAGGTCTTCCTTGCTGCGCGGGTGCTTTCTCTAATTGCGGTGCACAAGCTTCTCATTGCAGTGGTATCTCTTGCTGTGGAGCACAGGCTGTGGAGTATCTAGGCTTCAGTAGTTGTGGCTACGCCTCCAGAGCCCAGGCTGAACAGTTGTGGCCCATGGGCTTAGTTGCCCAAGGCAATGCGGGTTCCTCCCAGACCAGAGCTCTAGCTGACGTCCTCTGCACTGCATGGCGGATTCTTTCAACAATTTCTAAAAGATTGCTTTGTTAGTAGGAAAAGGAGAGAGAGTAACATCAAGAAGCCCACATCAACTTACACATGGATCAAGGACAGAAGTATTTCTCACTATCAACCTTCCGGTAGTTAAGAACAAAATACACCTGTCGCCCAACGTGGGGCTCGAACCCACGACCCTGAGATTAAGAGTCTCATGCTCTACCGACTGAGCTAGCCGGGCACACAAGTTCTTCTGTTTCAGTAACTTTTACTTGAAGGAAGGGTTCCGGTTGTATCTAGCTTGAGGTTTGAAGTTGAATTTAATTGGGACAAAATTGGGGCACTAAAGACAAGATTATTGGCAGCCTGAGAAATTCAAACTCTACCAATCATGCTTGACTGACCGTTCTTCCCACTTCCGTCCCTTTTCTGCCAGCACCTTAGCCCTTCTTTTCCATCCCTGAGAAAAACAGGCGCTGAGGAGGGGTAAGGTTCGCATGCTGATGCCATCGTTTAAATGCACCGTCGCGGGGTTGAGCCTAGAGTGGGTGAAGGTCGCCGCCGTGCCCACAACCTGTGCAAACTCCACGCTTTACTTAGGGTGTTTCCTTGGGTTCTGCATTTCTAAACTCTATAGTTGAGAGAAAGCAAAACAGAAGGCATCACTCGCCCTGGAGATGCCGGGGATCGAACCCGGGGCCTCATACATGCAAAGCATGCGCTCTACCACTGAGCTACATCCCCAGCCCGCCACAGAAGGTACTCTAATTTCTGTTAGGTGGTTATTGTCAAAAGGAGCAGTCGAACGAAAGGCATCTGCTAGTTGTGACAATCGAAAGCCTGCAAAGGCCAGCGGCCAGCGCTGGGAGCTATTTCAGGGTCCTCTGCTGACTCTGAGCGAGTGGACTTCGACCGAGGTGACGATCAAGGGGAGCACAGGACCAGGATAAACACTTGGAGGCAGCGGTGGAAAAAGAAGGGAAAGTCATCCGGCACGACGCCCAAAAATGAACTGAGCCAAAAGAAGGAAAGTAAGATGAGGTGTAGTAAAGTTCCATGGACGGAGGAGCTTGGTAGGCTGCAGCCCATGGGGTCACTAAGAGTCGGATACAACTGAGCGACTTCACTTTCGCTTTTACTTTCATTTTACATTCATTACTTTCATTTCATTTCATTTCATTTACATGCATTGGAGAAGGAAATGGCAACCCACTCCAGTGTTCTTGCCTGGAGAATCCCAGGGATGGGGGAGCCCGGTGGGCTGCCGTCTATGGGGTCGCACAGAGTCGGACACGACTGAAGCGACTTAGCAGCAGCAGCAGCAGCTACGTTTGTTAAACAACGAGAAGAGTTGTTCAGTCGCTCAGTTGTGTCTGACTGCCACCGCATGGACTGTAGCATGCCTGGCTTCCTTGTCCTTCACTATCTTCCAGAGCTTGCTCAAACTCATGTCCATTGAGTCAGTAATGCCATCCAACCATCTCATCCTCTGTTGTCCCCTCCTCCTCCTGCCTTCACTCTTTCCCATCATCAGGGTCTTTTCCAATGAGCCAGTTCTTCGCATCAGGTGGCCAAAGTATTGAAGCTTCAGTATCAGCCCTTCCAATGAATATTTAGAGTTGATTTCCTTTAGGATTACTGGTTTGATCTCCTTGCTGTCCAAGGGACTCTTAAGAAGTCTTCTCCAGCACCACAGTTGGAAAGCATCGATTCTTTGGCATTCAGCCTTCTCTACCTTGCAGCTCTCACATCCATGCATGACTACTGGAAAAACCATAACTTGAGTCCACAGACCTTTGTTGGCAAAGTGATGTCTGCTTTTTAATGAGCTGTCTAGGTTTGTCATAGCTTTTCTTCCATGGAGTGAGCGTTTTTTAAATTTCATGGCTGCAGTCACCATCTGCAGTGCTTTTGGAGCCCAAGAAAATAAGTCTCTCACTGCTTTTATTGTTTCCCCATCTACTTGCCAAGAAGTGATGGGACTGGATGCCGTAATCTTAGTTTTTTGAATATTGAGTTTTAAGCCAGTTTTTCCACTCTGCTCTTTCACCCCCGTCAAGAGGCTCTTTAACTCCTCTTCACTTTCTGCCATTAGGGTGGTGTCATCTGCATATCTGAGGTTATCGATATTTCTCCCAGCAATCTTGATTCCAGCTTGGGATTCATCCAGCCTGGCATTTCACTTGATGTACTCTGCACAGAAGTTAAATAAGCAGGGTGACAATATACAGCCTTGATGTACTCCTTTCCCGATTTGGAACCAGTCCATTGCTTCATGTCTGGTTCTAACTGTTGTATCTTGACATGCATACCAGTTTCTCAGGAGGCAGGTAAGGTGGTCTGCTATTCCCATTTCTTCAAGAATTTTCCACAGTTTGTTGTGATCCACACAGTCAAAGGTTTAAGCTTAGTCAATGAAGCAGAAGTTGATGTTTTTCTGGAATTTTCTTGCTTTTTCTATGATTCAACAGACGTTGGCAATTTCATCTCTGGTTCCTCTGTCTTTTCTAGATCCAGCTTGTACATCTGGAAGTTTTTGTTTCAAGTTTTGTTGAGAAGAGGGAGTGTAGTAAAGTGTGCAATATTTGTATAAAGTAATTCAGAATTGCAAAGTTGATGCTTGGGATTGGAAGGGGGCTGGGGCATAGGCGATGGGCAAAGTTTTTCACTGTTAAATGCTCTGTACATCTGAATTTTGAGCCATATTTAAATTAATTAATCCCAAGAAAAGTTTATGAAGCTCTATTGTGTACCTAGAACTGCCGTAGAAAACTGAGAGTTCGGCCATAAGCAAAACTGACATAGTTCATTACATCTATCAGCTCTGGTTTCAAGGAGGTCGAGTGCTAAAGAGAAAATAGAGCCAGCCTTGAGGGAGAGAATGGAGTAAAGCATGATTCTGAGGAGGTGACATTTGAAGAAAAGGGTTGAAAGGAGATGGAATGTGAGCCATGAAAGTGTCCGTGAAAAGAGAGGTCCAAGTAAAGGTAAGAGCCAGTTTAAAGGCCCTGAGTTAGGAGCTTTGTGACATGTTATTGCAGGAATAATAAGGGGGTCCATGCAGCAGGGGAGAGTGATAGGAGATGAGGGGATGCATCTCCTATTACTTTATATGCAGGGAATGGAGAGAAAGAATAGATAGTGCCTTTAGACAGTGTGAAGACTTCAACTTTTACTCTGAGAGAGGTGGGAGCCACAGGAGAATTGGAGGAAAGAAGGATCCCTATCTGACTTAACATTTTAACAGGATTGTTCTCACAGCTGGATGGAGAAGATATGGCAGGGGAGGGACAGAAGGGGAAAGAAATGTTGTGATCATCAATTATAGGTGATGATGCTGTGGAAGAATTGAAGAGATGCTGAGGACTAGGGGTGGGTCCTGTGCATTTCTCCTCTCTTGGAGAGCCTCAGAAGACTCACTGGTTTGGGCCTGAGCACCTCGACGGATGGAGTTGCTGTTAAATGGAGTGTACTGGGGAAGGTTGTGGGAAGAGCAGGTGGAGGGGCAGAGAGAAGTGCATTGTGGACGTGACGAGTGTGTAACTCTCCCTTAGAATGCTTCATGTGAAGATGCTGCCCAGTGAGTTGGCTGTGGGAGCCAGGCATCCTAGGAAGAGTTGGGCTGAGGATTTGTCCGTGGAGCAGGGGGAAAGTCTTTCCAGCAGGAAAGAGATCACAAGGAAGTGAGCATAGACAGAAAGTCCAAGGACCAAGCAAGGGCAGGGAGAGGAAGAGAAACAACCGTGCTGACCAAGAAGCTGGTAGGAAGCCATGGAAGTGGGAGAAAAGCCATGGAGTACAGTACCCGGGAAGGAAGAGATGGTGCCAGAAGGAGGAAGCATCCGAGGAGAGAGGAGGTAAAGCCTAAGAAGCCGCCTGCCTTGACCTTTGACTTATGATCGCTGCGGTCACCGGTGACCTTAACAAGCGCGGTTTCTGAGGAGGCTGAGGAAGAAAATCTGCTTCGAGTGCCCTCCAGAGGGAGTGATGAGAGACGTGTGTGTATTAGTCGCTCAGTCGTGTCCGATTCATTGTGACCCCAGGGACTGTAACCTGCCAGACTCCTCTGTCCAGGGAATTCTCCAGGGAAGAATATCGGAGTGGGTAGCCAGTCTCTTCTCCAGGGGATCTACCCGATCCAGGGATCAAACCGGAGTTTTCGAATTGCGAGCAAACTCTTTAAGGTCTGAGCCACCAGGGAAGCCCCTGAGGGGAGACCGGGTGCCAGCAAATATTATTGGCAGCTCCAGACGGGTTGGGGAGAGCCATACAAATAAAGCTAAAGAGACAATAGAGGATTGGGTTTTTTTTTTTTTTTTTTTTTTTTTTTAGGGGAGGAGGATAACACTGAATAAAGCGGGGTGGGGGGGTTGATTGTAAGTGTATTACTGGCATTAAAAGACAAAAATAAAGAATAAACGGGCAGAGGAGGACACAATCGCAAGAAAGGTAGCTACAAAAGTGGATAAAAGGCCACTCATGGGGGCGGGGGTAGGAGCAAGAGTCAGGTTCCAGACTCTAAATTTAACTTAGTAGAGGGCCGGACAAACCTGTGCTCCGGGAACCCGACACTGTGGTCCGGCGCCAGACCCTCGGGCTGTGCTGGGTCGGCCTCGGGCAGCAACTGGGAGTGGCGCCCAGGTGGGCGTGTGCTTCCACCTGTCCCGGCCCGTTTCTCACGAAGTCAGGCTTGGACAGCGCAGGCTCGCGTTAGAGCTGAGATAAGGGAGAGACGGAGAGAGGGCCGCGGGACCTCCGAGGCCGCTGGCCAAGGCGGGGTATTGAGGGGGCTCAGAGCGGGAACGCAAGGCACTGGCCCGCGCTTAGATCCCCTTGACCTGTGCTACTCCGCCAGCTGTCCAGACGCACCCTCCTCTAGCGTTTCTCAGCCTGGAGCACTCGGCTCTAGCCTCTGCCAGCCGGCGTCAGCCCCGTCCTTCCTCTTACAGCGGCCGCTCGGACGCCCGCTCTGGCCGAGCACTGTCGGGTCCGGCAACTTCTCCAGCGCCGCCCGACTTCGGTGAGCTGGAGGCGCGCATGGCGGCGGTGGGGCCGCGGACGGGCCCAGGCGCCGGGGCCGAGGCGCTGGCGCTGGCAGCAGAGCTGCAAGGAGAGGCGACCTGCTCCATCTGCTTGGAGCTCTTCCGCGAGCCAGTGTCCGTCGAGTGCGGCCACAGCTTCTGCCGCGCCTGCATCGCGCGCTGCTGGGAGCGCCCGGGGACGAGGGCCACCGCCGTGTCCCACACGCTGTCCTTCTCGCTGCCCTGCCCGCAGTGTCGCGAGCCCGCGCGCCCCAGCCAGCTGCGGCCCAACCGGCAGCTGGCCGCGGTGGCCACACTGCTGCGGCGTTTCAGCCTGCCAGCCGGCGCGCCAGGAGAACACGGGCCTCCGGAGGTGGTGGCGGCCGGGTGCGCGCAGCACGGCGAACCGCTCAAGCTCTACTGCCAGGACGACGGACGGGCCATTTGCGTGGTGTGCGACCGCGCCCGCGAGCACCGCGCTCACGCCGTGTTGCCGCTGGACGAGGCGGTTCAGGAGGCTAAGGTGAGCGTCGTCCCCACCCATGCGGGTTCTCGGGACCTCCAGTCCCGGTTCTACATTCCCGCGCACGCAGGAAGGCCCAGGTGAGCCCCTGCTTTTTTTTGTCCTATCCCATGCTGCCTGGCCGGAGAAAGCAATGGCACCCCACTCCAGTACTCTTGCCTGGAAAATCCCATGGACGGAGGAGCCTGGTAGGCTGCAAGTCCATGGGGTCGCTAAGAGTCGGACGCGACTTCACTTTCACTTTTCATATTCATGTATCGGAGAAGGAAATGGCAACCCAACTCCAGTGTTCTTGCCTGGAGAATCCCAGGAACGGGGGAGCCTGGTGAGCTGCCGTCTATGGGGTCGCACAGAGTCGGACACAACTGAAGCGACTTAGTAGCGGCAGCAGCATGCTGCCTGGCATTAGCTTCGGGACTCAACGCGGCTCTCCCTCTGTCACCAGCCTCCCACACCCCTCGCCATTTCCTTTGGGGCCCATGCTGGACCAACTGCACAATAGCCCCACAGATTTGGCGATTTTCTGTCGGTCCCTGGCTTCTAGTAGTGCCTCCCTTACCGCCCCCCTCTCCCCCCAACATCTGCTACTGCTACTATCAACCCTTACCACGGGCATAGCTCTGTTTAATGTTCTCTAACCTCTTGTGGCCAAGTGAGACGACCTTCCCAGGAGGTCGGGCTAAGGGGGTGAGTGGATCCAGGGTTGAGAAGAGTGCCAAGCGCCACCTGGGATTCTGGGTGCCTGCCGCCTCCCTTTCCTGCCAACTTGCTGGGGCGTGCACTAGGAGGCCTGCGGCACAGTCCCCGGTCGTTCTTTGCTCTTACTCTGCTCCAGCCCTCTTACCCAGGTGCCTTTCTGATGGTGGTGAGGAGAGCAGAAAATAGGACTAGGCAGACTGGGCGGCTGGAGCGCTTGCATTTCAGCCTACATTGTGCACAGATGGTCTTGAGGCCCAGAGACCCTGAGGTCTTTGGAATCAGCTCGCAGTTGCCCTGTACCCTTAAGTGCAGCCTGTGTAGGCTGCAAACATCCCAACCTCCAGAGGTGGCTTTGATCCTCCTCCGCTTCAGTGAACAGGGCCTTCCCTTTCTTCCGGGTGGTTTCAGGAAGCCCCACGTGGGGGTTTCAGAATCTTCTCCCCACAATGTCTTCCTTCTCACCCTCCTTCAGGAGCTCCTGGAGTCCAGGCTGAAGGTCTTGAAGAAGGATTTGGAGGACTATGAGGCCTTTCGTTCCACAGAAGAGAAGGAGAGCAAGGAGCTCCTGGTGAGAATGGCAACCCCCAGGTTGGCTCCCCCTTCCCCAACCCCGTGCCCCAGGCTGACAAAAGAGGGCCCCCTACCACCCTGGCTGGGTGTGTTTGGCTTTGAAGTGTGTGACTGTGGAACAGAGGTAGATTTTAGAAATATCAGTACAGTTCAGTTCAGTTGCTCAGTCATGTCAGACTCTTTACGACCCTATGGACTGCAGCACACCAGGCCTCCCTGTCCATCTCCATTGAACACTCAGGGCTGATCTCCTTTAGGATGGACTGGTTGGATTTCCTTGCAGTCCGAGGGACTCTTAAGAATCTTCTCCAACACCACAGTTTAAAAGCATCAGTTCACTGGCTCTCAGCTTTCTTTATAGTCCAACTCTCACATCCATACATGACTACTGGAAAAACCATAGTCTTGACTAGACGGACCTTTGTTGGCAAAGTAATCAATTCAGTTCAGTTGTTCAGTCGTGTCTGACTCCTTGCAACCCCATGAACCGAAGGATGCCAGGCCTCCCTGTCCATCACCAACTCCCGGAGTTCACCCAAACTCATCTCCATTGAGTCAGGGATGCCATCCAACAAGCTCATCCTCTGTCATCCCCTTCTCCTCCTGCCCTTGATCTTTCCCAGCGTCAGGGTCTTTTCAAATGAGTCAGCTCTTTGCATCAGGTGGCCAAAGGATTGGAGTTTCAGCTTCAGTATCACTCCATCCAATGAACACTCAGGGCTGATCCCTTTTGACTGGTTGGATCTCCTTGCAGTCCAAGGGACTCTCAAGAGTCTTCTCCAATACCACAGTTCAAAAACATCAATTCTTCAGCGCTCAGTTTTCTTTATAGTCCAACTCTCACATCCATACATGACCGCTGGAAAAACCATAGCCTTGACTAGATGGACCTTTCTGACAAAGTAATGTCTCTGCTTTTTAATATGCTGTCTAGGTTGGTCATAACTTTCCTTCCAAGGAGTAAGCGTCTTTTAATTTCATGGCTGCAATCACCATCTGCACTGATTTTGGAGCCCCCCAAAATAGTCAGTCACTCTTTCTGCTGTTTCCCCATCTATTTGCCATGAAGTGATGGGACCAGATGCCATGATCTTAGTTTTCTGAATGTTGAGCTTTAAGCCAACTTTTTCACTCTCCTCTTTCACTTTCATCAAGAGGCTCTTTAGTTCTTCTTCACTTTCTGCCATAAGGGTGGTGTCATCTGCATATCTGAGGTTATTGATATTTCTCTCAGCAATCTTGATTCCAGCTTGTGCTTCATCCAGTCCAGTGTTTCTCATGATGTACTCTGCATATAAGTTAAATAAGCAGGGTGACAATATACAGACTTGACATACTCCTTTTCCTATTTGGAACCAGTCTTTTGTTCCATGTCCAGTTCTAACTGTTGCTTCCTGACCTGCACACAGGTTTCTCAGGAGTCAGGTCAGGTTGTCTGGTATTCCCATCTCTTGAAGAATTTTCAACAGTTCGTTGTGATCCACACAGTCAAAGGCTTTGGCATAATTCATAAAGCAGAAACAGATGTTTTTCTGGAACTCTCTTGCTTTTTCGATGAGCCAGCAGATGTTGGAAATTTGATCTCTGGTTCCTCTGCCTTTTCTAAAACCAGCTTGAACATCTGGAAGTACACAGTTCATGTATTGTTGAAGCCTGGCTTGGAGAATTTTGAGCATTACTTTACTAGCGTGTGAGATGAGTGCAATTGTGCAGTAGTTTGAGCATTCTTTGGCACTGCCTTTCTTTGGGATTGGCATGAAAGCTGACCTTTTCCAGTCCTGTGGCCACTGCTGAGTTTTCCAAATTTGCTGGCATATTGACTGCAGCATTTTCACAGCATCATCTTTTAAGATTTGAAGTACCTCAACTGGAATTCCATCACCTCCACTAGCTTTGCTCATAGTGATGCTTCCTAACGCCCACTTGACTTCACATTCCAGGATGTCTGGCTCTAGGTGACTGATCACACTATCATGATTATCTGGGTTGTGAAGATCTTTTTTGTACAGTTCTTCTGCGTATTCTTGCCACCTCTTCTTAATATCTTCTGCTTCTGTTAGGTCCATACCATTTCTGTCCTTTATTGTGTCCATCTTTGCATGAAATGTTCCCTTGGTATCTCTAATTTTCTTGAAGAGATCTCTAGTCTTTCCCATTCTATTGTTTTCCTCTATTTCTTTGCACTAATCACTGCAGCAGGCTTTTTTTTATCTCTCCTTGCTATTCTTTGGAACTCTGCATTCAAATGGGTATATCTTTCCTTTTCTCCTTTGCTTTTCACTTCTCTTCTTTTCACAGCTATTTGTAAGGCCTCCTCAGACAGCCATTTTACTTTTTTGCATTTCTTTTTCTTGGAAATATAATGGTATGCATATCATATGGTGTGACCATATAATTTATTATATAACCAGAGCTTTTGAGAGTAAAAGGGACAGCTAAAATAATTATTTTTGAACATCTGGCTTAAACTGGAACTGTCCCAGTGAATCAGGAAGTACAGTCCCCCTAATATGACATAACACCTCAGTTAGGGTCTGTGGAGCATATTGTAATTGAATACATTAATATTCCTGTAGAGAAACATGTGAACAGAAAATAAGTAGCCTTCTGTCAGTCTTAGGGCATGTTTTACCACCAAAGGAGTTATGAAAAAACTTTTTTTCATTTTTAGAGTTTTTTAGATTTTTGAAATTGAGGCTAGGAGAGAGGGGGTTGGGGGTGGAGGAGGGGATGGCAGAGCTGTTCCCCACCCAGCAGAGGGCAGAGGGTTTGGGGACTTGGGTTTCCAGCAGCTGACTGTGCCAGCACCCCTGTGCCCAGAGCTTGGGGTAGTATTTTGTCTTCCTTGAAGTGAAACAGGAAAGTGAAATGGGGTTCATTTTGTTTAAGGTGGGCAAATGTGGGTCACTGTTATTTTCTATCTCGAAAATTCAGTTCCTGCTTGTTAGCACAGAACTCTCAAGTTGTGAAGTTGGAAAATGCAGGTAGAGGAATCTGAGGACCCCTCTAACCTTAAAGGGAGGAGAGGTTGGGTGAAAGGGGGGCATGTGTACAGATGACCCAGTGTTCTTTCCTGATCCTGAACTGCATCGGGCACACTTGTATCTTGTGCACACCTCAGGCCTTCTCTTCTGAACATTCACTTCCCTCCATAAGGAAGAACTCACCCCTCCACACCTCCACCCTCTCTGCTGGAAAAAGGAATAAACATGTGGCTCTTTGGCCATTGCTGTACATCTATGACCAGAGGGCTTTCTCCAGCTTGGGGAGCTTCATGGTATCTGATCCTACATCCCATGGCCTTGCTTAGACTTTCTACTCTGTCCTACACCCACCCAGCCAACCCCTCTCTGGCCCATACATCCTTGATAACTGCGAAATACCTGCTTAATGAAACAATTATTGCTGCCATGAGAACAAAGAGAAAGAACATTTTTATTTGAAAATGCTCTTACTATTTAGAGAAGTGGTTCTCAACTGATGGCAATTTTGGGCCCCAGGGAACATTTGGCAATGCCTGGAGATATTTTCGGTTGCCAACACTGGGGCAGAGGTGCTACTGGTGTTTACTGGTAGAGGCCAGGGGACTGCTTAAACATCTTGCAAAGCACAGGACAAAGCCCTCCACAACAAATGCTATGGGAGGAAAGAGTAGCTAGAAGAGCAGCTACTAGCCTCAAATGAGCTATCTAGCCTCAAATGTCAATAGCGCCCAGGCTGGAAACCCTGATTTAGAGTATTTTGGCAAATATTGTTACACTTGTGTTATTTCCACTTGTGTTATTGTGTAAGAAGCTTGGACTTTGAGGTCAGACTCCCTGGATTAGAATCCTGACTTCCCACTTCCTAGTAATTCACCTTTCTGTCTTCGTCTCCCTATTTGTAAATTGGGATGAGAGTAAATCCATGCCAGTGGGCGGTTGTCACCACTGAGGGAGCTGACATCTGTAAAGTGCCCCGTGTTGCTGCTGCTTGTTTACCAACATCCTGAAGACTAGGCAGCAGTGACCTGAACCCTGGGTCGCCTGACTTCAGAACTCACTTACAGTCTGCTCTTCTAGCTACTCTTTCCTCCCATAGCATTTTCAGGGAAAAAGACATTTGAGCTTGTCCTGGAGGGATGGGACTCTTCTCGCTGGCCACGAGAGGCCCCACTTGTGATATCACACAGAGTCCCTCCCCTGTGTTTGTGTAAAGAATCAAGAGGATCAGGGGCGAGAGTCTGGGTCTGGAAACACAGGGGAGAAAATCCCGTGAATAGTAATAATGGAAAGAATAGAATATAAAGCTTGCACACAGCATATTCTCACTTAGGTCTTGTGGATATGCTGTTACCTCTGATCGCTGGCATTGATTTCACTTTCTTCTTTCTTTGCTGTTGTGTTCAGTCGCTAAGTCCTGTCCAACTCTTTTCGACCCCATGGACTGCAGCACAGCAGGCTTCCTTCACCATCTGCTGGAGTCTGCCCAAACTTATGTCCATTGAGTCAGTGATGCTATATAACTATCTCATCCTCTGCCACCCCTTTCTCCTTTTGCCTTCAATTTTCCATTGAGTTGGCTCTTCACATCAGGTGGCCGAAGTATTGGAATTTCAGTTTCAGCATCAATCCTTCCAATGAATATTCAGGATTAATTTCTTTTAGGATTGACAGGTTTTATCTCCTTGCAGTCCAAGGAACTCAAGAATCTTCTCCATCACCACAATTCAAAAGCATCAATTCTTCAGTGCTTAGCCTTCTTTATGGTTCAACTTTCACATCCATACACGACTACTGGAAAAACCATAGCTTTTACTAAACGGCTATCACTTTGTCAGCAAAGTGATGTCTTTGCTTTTTACTACACTGTCTAGGTTTGTCATAGCTTTCCTTCCAAGGAGCAAATGTCTTTTAATTTTATGGCTGCAGTTACCATCTGCAGTGATTTTGGAGCCCAAGAAAATAAAATCTGGTTTCCACTTTTCCCCCCTCTATTTGCCATGAAGTGATGGGACCGGATGTCATGATCTTCGTTTTTTGAAAGTTGAGTTTCAAGCCAGCTTTTTCACTCTCCTCTTGCACCCTCATCAACAGGCTCTTTAGATCCTCTTCATTTTCTGCCATTAGAGTGGTATCAACTGCATATCTGAGTTTGATATTTTCTCAGTAGTCTTGATTTTAGCTTGTGATTCATCCAGCCCAGCGTTTCGGCTAATGTACTCTGCATAGAAGTTAAATAAGCAGGGTGACAATATACAGCCTTGACGTACTCCTTTCCCAATTTGGAACCAGCCCGTTGTTCCACGTATGGTTCTAACTGTTGATTCGTGACCTGTATACAGGTTTCTCTTGCGGCAGGTAAGGTGGTCTGGTATTCCCATCTCTTTAAGAATTTTCCATAGTTTGTTGTGATCCACACAATATTCAGCCTGGCAGCAACAGAACCAATGTGGAGGCCTGATACAACATCATCCTTGAAGGAAACCAGTTACTTGGTAGCAGATGGATTGCCTTGGACCTCTTCCACCCTGGAAGGGACAGTATTTTATCTTGGCTGAAACTGACACGTATTCTGAGTAAGAACTATCTTTTCTGCCTGTGGAGCCTCAGTCAGCACTACTAAGGGCTTAAAAACTGATTCATCAACATGCGTTATGATCCTAAAGTGACTTGGGTGTCTGATTAAAGAGGGAATTTAAATATCGGAAGTTCTTTGAGGGACTTCCCTGGCAGGTCTGGTGTTTAGAACTCCATGCTTCCACTACAAAGGCATGGGTTCAATGCCTATTCAGGGGACTAAGATCCCATATGCCATGTGGCCAAAAACACAAAAAAACAAAACCAAAAAAAAGCTGTGAAAGTAGAGTTATTTAAAATTTACTTCCAGTTTTGCAATTTTGATATTCTATTAGTACATGTTTTAACACTGAATATGCTTCTTTAAATATGAGACCTGACACTGTTTCTCCATACCTTACTTCAGCCTTGCAGCCTAACAACGACTTAGGGTACTATGTTGGCTTGTCTGTCTGACAGCCAGTGACATCGTTGGTTCACTTTAAGTTTCTATGTCTTAAAACGAATTTTCACCGGCACCCCCAGCTCCACAAAGGTTTTGCTTCAAAGTCACACCTTAAAGTTGCCTTGTAAATCATCTATTAAATCATTGCCAAAAATGTTGAACTTAATAGAAGTGAGGAGAGTTCGACAGCATTATGTTTGAGATCTCACTGTGTGCTATAAAAGGTGCTTTCCAACTCTACAACTTTAATGTTTTCCAACTTTCCAACTCTAGTAACTTGAAACCATAATGTGTTTGCATTTCCACAGAATAAAGATCATAAATTTGGCAACACACACAGAATAGTGGGTTGGCTACTGCAAAGTTGCTACAAGGGTAGGGGCTTGCACAGTTTTATCAGACAGGTTGCTAAACAAACATTGAGGAGGCCATTCCTTATAGGATGGTTTAAGATAATATTTCTGGGAGAGCTGTAACTGTAATTAGGTCTCAGTTTGGTGACATGGGGCTTAGCATAAGTGACTCCACTTGGAGCCTGTTGTCTTGTTTTTAACACAAAATAAATGTGTTTGGGGACCTCAGCTTATCTTTACAGTGACTACAGAAGGCACTGATTTATCCCTTCCACTTTTCAAATGAGGAAACTGCAGCCCTGGGTGGTTCTGGAGTGAGTCTGAAGTTGTCTTAGGTTGATGGGAGAGCCCAGGTCTAAAGTGACACATGGGTACAGCTGTGACAGGGGAAGGGAAAGCACATGTTGAGGCTACTGCATGCTCGGAACTGTGAAACTTAAACACTAGAGTGTGTGCACTGTGGGTATGTGTACATGACTCTCTGACCCCCTAGCACTGAGGGAGACGGAACCCTGTCCTAGGAGATGGCTCAGAGGCTCCCATCCAAGTGGGATGGGATCGATGACCCATCGATGACCACATCCCCTGCCTTCTTCAACTTCACTTCTCCTGAGACAGAAGCAGATGGCAGCTGAGCAAGAGAAGGTAGGGGCGGAGTTCCAGGCTCTGCGGGCCTTCCTGGTGGAGCAGGAGGGTCGGCTCCTAGGCCGCCTGGAGGAGCTGTCCCGGGAGGTGACACAGAAGCAGAATGAGAACCTGGCCCAGCTTGGGGATGAGATTGCCCAGCTCTCCAAGCTCAGCAGTCAGATCCAGGAGACAATGTGCAAGCCTGATCTTGACTTTCTCCAGGTGAGTCTGGCTTGGCCAGGGGTATGAGTCATTAATTTTAAGGCAGGAGGCTTGAATTTATCCCTCCCACTTTGCAAATAAGGAAACAGCAGCGAGAACAGAATTAGTTTAGTAGAATCACACAACCTGGAGCCAAAGGGTATTAAAGAGAAGAGCCCTGATTTTCCTGGGGTTAGCAGTCTAAAAGGATGTGATTAAAATTTTTCTTGACCATGATCCACAATAATATATCTTACAGTGCATTCTATTATATACATATGTGTGAAAAAAGTCTCAGATAATAACACCTGTATTACATGTGATGCACTTTGATGTTTTCTATTCTGTCATATGTCCTTCTAAAATAAATAGTCACAATCCACTAATTAAACTTCACAAGTCACAAATGGACAAATGGATCAAGAGAGGTCATTTAAGGGAATTCCCTGGTGGTCCAGTGGTCAGGACCCTTGTGCTTTCACACAGATCAGGGAAATAAGAGCCCACAAGCCATGCAGCCAAAAAAAAAAAAAAGGTCATTTAAAAGGCTCTGGTCTAAGAATTTTTTCACCTTGTTTTATGGACATGACCGAGCGACTAACACTTTATGTCCCTGGATATGTTCCAATGTTTCCTGGTTTAAAGTCTATGGGAACTTGAACAGAATTTATATCTTGCTGTTGTGTGAAAATTGTATAAATCTTAATTATGTTGGATTGGTTCACAGTGCTTTTCAGATCTACTATATCCTTCTACTTGTCTGTCTCTTCATTTTATTAATTTTTAAGAGTCTGATATTGAAACTTCAACTAAAAATCTTATCTACTTAAAAAATAATTGTGATATATAGTGGAACTGTATGTAACTTTGTTCTATATTTTCCAAGTCTCTGGTAAATGTGTTATCATACTTTCATAATTTAAAAAATAAAAAAGAAGAAAAATAATATATATGGGGGAAAAAGCACTGATCTGAGTGACGAGTTGTTGCATAGGGGCTGTCAGTTGTCTTAAAAGTGTTAGTCACTCAGTGACGCCCACCTCTTTGCAATCCCATGGACTATAGCCAGCCAGGCTCTTCTATATAGGCAAGAATATTAGAGTGGGTTACCTTTTCCTTCTCCAGGGGATCTTCGCTACCCAGGGATCGAACCCAGGTCTCTGGCATTTTAGGCAGATTCTTTACCATCTGAGCCACTAGAGAAGCCCCATCAGTTTTCTTAGGCGATGTTAAAAGCAGAAGCAATGCTGAGTCCTGGCACTTGTCTCTAGTGACGATTCTGTAATGATGGGAGCAATTGCAGAGGGGTGGGCAGGGTTGAGGGGTCTACCTTGTTGATGAGACACGCAGTGGTCTGCCATATGAGGAAGCTGTTGCCACATGGGGCCCATGCAACCAGTGTGTGTGTGGGGTCATACATCTCCGTATTGCTTATTCCTCTGGAATCAGGGCAAGGGACCAGTTTTATTTTCTCAAAGGTGAATGCTGATTTGGTTTTCCCTTACTTTTCCTTCCAGGAATTCAAAAACACACTAAGCAGGTGAGTGGACCTAACAATACCTGGGGCCTCTCTAAGCTGGCTCTTCTCTTCTACTGTGCTTCCTCTTGTCATTCCCCATCCTGACTTCTCACCTCCTGTTCCCCTCACCAACTTACCTGAGTACTTTCTGAGGCAAACTTCTGCTGCCTGGCCATGGGTATTCAGCACAGGGTCAGGCTCTTCTTTTCACCTTTCTTTACCCAGAGGACCTCACTATTCTAACTGTCAAGCCCAGTGGGAGTGGGACAGTGGTTGTGGGCCTTCTTCAGGGTCCTTGTCCTGCAGGTGCAGCAATGTGCCTGCCCCCAAGCCAACCACAGTCTCTTCTGAGATGAAGAATAAAGTCTGGAATGCTTCCCTCAAGACCTTTGTCTTAAAGGGGCTGCTCAAGAAGTTCAAAGGTAGGGGCCTGTGTGTGGGGCTGGGCCTTGCAGTCCTGGTGTTGGTGGTTTAGGGTCCTAAGGATGTGCCTTTCCAGAAGCTGTGTGATAAAACAGGAACTAGTGTGTCTCTCAAAGGCAGATTGGTTCGGGCAGTTAGTGGTGGCTAATTTATTTAGAACCCCCACCCCTACCCCAGGACACAAAGCTTCAACTGAAGACAGATGGAGTCGAGGGTCATTAGGGGCAGAAAGAAGGATGAGGAAGGAGAGCTCAACTCAGAATGGCTCCAGACAAAAGAAGGGGAAGTGGAAGAGGTAGAGTTAGACTACTGTCCCCTTTCTACCTTTGTGCTTGGCCCAGTACCTGCCTGTCCTCTCTGGGTTATCTGGGGAGTGAGTGAGTCAGTGGGGCTTAAAAGTCAAGAGATGGTGTCACTGTCATTGCCAGATAGAAACTGTCCATGTCATTCATGTTTCTTTTCTTCAGAGGATCTTCGGGGAGAGCTGGAGAAAGAGGAAAAAGGTATGATGGTTGTTGTGACAGTGAGTACCTGTCATTTGGCCATGTGGAGATACAGTGGCTGTCTCTCTGGGCTCTGTGCGTGGTTGGTTCCTTCTGCCCATCTACCTAAGCAACTCTGCCATCAGCTGTCTTTTCTCCCTCATCCTTATAATTATGATTCCTTCAGGTCACAGTGGGGCCCATAGACCTATAAAGCTATAGGTCATTCCAGAGCAGGAGTGCCCTGCACCTTGGGGTATTTAAATCTAGAAGGGCTTGTCAGTCACCTGGACAAATCTCTCTTCCCTGTTCCCACTCCCAGACAGATGAAGACCTCTTCTGGGGACAGGGGTTGTGTGCTGGGTCAGGGGTCAGACTGAAAACAGGAAGGGAAACGGTTATTACTCTTGCAGAGTTCTGGGATGAGTGGGATCTAACCCCAGTGGGCTGGGAAAGTGGGGAGGGGAAGGCACATATTCCTGATGCTGATGACTAAGCTAAGTCATATCTTCAGTCTAATGCTGTCCCAACTGAGCTGTTCCGGCCCCCTATCTAAGTCATATCTTACCTAGTAAACCAACTGAGTCAGACTATGTCCTCCTCTGCTCAGGACTCTGTGACAGCCCAGCCTCTCCCTCTCACTCAGTAAGGGTTGGAATCCTTGCACTGGTCTTCAGGTCTCATGAAATCTAGCCTCACAGCATACTCTTCCCCTGGTTCACTCTGTGCAGCCACACATGCGCTTGCTGCTCCTGGAATGCGCCAGGAGCACACAGCTACCTCAAGGCCTTTGCACTGTACTGGCTGTGCCAGGGCCTGGAACACCCTTCCCCCAGACAGCCACCTATCTGGCTTTCTCATCTCCTGATGTCTGTGCTCATATGCACATTTTCAATAAGGCCTCCCTGGCCCGTCTAGTTGAAATTACAGCCTGCTCTCCTGATCCCTTTATCATTTATTGTCTCTCCTCCTCCGCATAGAAAGGAAGCTGTGGGAGGGCAGGGATATTCCTCTGTGGGATTCACAGGGCCTAGAACAGACCTGGAACATAGTAGTACTTACAGCAAGTGTGTGTATTTTAACTTTTCATTATGGAAGGTTTCAAACATACACTAAAGTAGAGAGAAGAGCATAACAAGTATTATGTACTCATCATATACCTTCAGCAATTATCATCTTATGACTAGTATTTTTCATAAACATCCCCACCCACTTCTTGCCACTGGATTATTTTGAAGCAAATCACAGATAACTGTGATTTCATATATATCTCAGTATGCTGTCTCTAAAGAGACATACTTTAAGAAAAGCATAAAGAGAAAACCATTGTTATAAATAAAAAATTAATGATTCTTTCCAGTATCTAGTGTCCAAAATTCCCCAAGTGTCTTTTTGCTATAAAATACAGTTTAATAATACATGTATGTTTTAAGTAAAATTTTACCTAGTATCACAAAGGTAATAGCAAAGAAAACTTTATGGACAAACTTTTCCATAAATTATGATACAAGCCTTTTAAACTGGATTTATCAATTTGTTTGAATTGAGATCCAAATCAAGCCCATAAACTGCAGTTGTGTGATTTCAACATATACTTATTTGAGGGGACAGTGGGGCGAGGGGAGCTGTGCAAGGAGCCTGCATGGGAAGTCTTCTCCCTGTCTCCCCACCCCGCCTACCCCCCTCCCTCCGCAGTGGAGCTGACCTTAGACCCCGACACGGCCAACCCCCGCCTCATCCTCTCTCTGGATCTTAAGAGCGTGCGCCTTGGACAACAAGCCCAGGACCTGCCCAGCCACCCGCGCCGCTTCGACACCAACACACGAGTTCTGGCTTCCTGCGGTTTCTCCTCTGGGAGGCACCACTGGGAAGTGGAAGTGGGCTCCAAGGACGGCTGGGCCTTCGGCGTGGCCCGTGAGAGCGTGCGCCGCAAGGGTCTCACGCCCTTCACCCCGGAGGAAGGCGTCTGGGCGCTGCAGCTCAACAACGGGCAGTACTGGGCGGTGACCAGCCCTGAACGGACGCCCCTCAGCTGTGGGCACCTGTCCCGCGTGCGGGTCGCCCTGGACCTGGAGGTGGGGGCTGTGTCCTTCTACGCTGCGGAGGACATGCGCCACATCTATACGTTCCGCGTCAATTTCCAAGAGCGCGTGTTCCCTCTTTTCTCTGTCTGCTCCACCGGCACCTACTTGCGAATCTGGCCTTGAGAGTCATTGCCGGCCTCCCAGAGGGAGTAAACCAGTCAAGGGTGAACTCCTCCCAGTCCTGGCTGCCCATGGGAAGGGTTGTTGCCCTCGGATGGAACCTCCTGGACACTTTGGGTCTATCTTTCTGACTGTTGCCCCAAGCTACCTTAGAGGGGCTTCTGCAGACCACAACATCAAAGACATGAGATTGGGCTACCGGGGAAAAGGGCTCTAAGGCTAATTGAGCAGGGGAATATATGGCCTTGGACTCTCCCTCCTGTCTCTTGCCTGTTGTCCCGGTGAGGATTTGGCCTGAACTGTAAGGAGGTGGAGGTGGATGAGGAGAGGAGCCCAGCTCCACCAGAGGTGCTTCCTATCACTACCCCAGTTCAGCAGGACCTCTAGTTCCGTGGAACAAAACCAAGCTCTGACTGTGCAAAGGGGCAGCTTCATGATCCCTTCTGCTTTGCCGTCTTGTCAGCTGCCAGCTTTGCCTTCAGAAACCTGGATCTGGCTAGCTTGACAAAGTCGTCTACTCAGGGAGGAGCATGGTATTTCCAGCCCGAAGGAGAGTCTAGGCCAGAACTGGGAAGAGACTTTTGATATGTACAATAGGAACAGCCCAGGACAACAGCCTTTTGGCATTGCTGTCACTCAACAGCTTAGCCTGATAAGAGTATATGTACATCCTTGGCCACAATGACAGACCCACATTCTCACATTTGCCTAAACCCTTTCCAAGTGCCAAAGTACAGTCTCCCTTGGGTAAGGAGACCAAAGATTATGGAATTTTGAAACTCAAGGCAGCACTTAAAATTTTACAGAAGCAACTAACTCCAGCATGGAAATGTGCAGGGCACAGGCATATCCCTGACAGACAGTTCCAGGAGCTTCTCAAATGTATGCCAACGGCAAAAGACCCTGGTTTCAAGGTCTGCTCAGTCTGTACCCTGGTCTATGTTAGTCCCTTGGCTAATTGTTCCCCAGATTCTGTATTCTGTGTTTCTGGGAGAGTGGAGGTGGGCTGTTCACTGCTTAGTATGCTCCTGGAAAGGGGGATGGAAATACAGACTGTGAGCTCATTTATATGGTGCCTTGGCTAATTCTTAACTCCCCCAGTTTGAATGCAAGAGCAGTTGTGAGCAAAGTTTCTGCCAGACTGGGTGGGCATGTGTGTTTATGTGTGTGAGGAACATCTGTATGTGTGTATATGTCTTAGATCTCAGGAATGGGGTGCAGGGCCATGTGAATTTTATAGAGGGCATTTATAAGTATGCATATAGGGTTTAGGTATGAACAGACCTAGGTCAGTATGGTCACACCCTATTATTGATTTGTTGTTGTAAAATATTAATATTAGCCACCCCATATTTAGGTGAAGGTCAAAGGTTTCCTTCCCCCATTACCTAACTACCTAGCTAGATGAAAGCCAGTCTCAGACCTCATTCTGTCCTGCACATATTGTTGGCATGCAGGGACAGTGACAATTAAATAGTCTGACTTACAAGCATCTTGAAGTTTCCATGCTCTGTCCCTGAGATGTTTCAAGCACACTTTGTGGACAAGGGGCTGTAAGAGAGATGTTTTGTTCAGGCCAGCATGACACTGTTCTGGAGAAGGAAATGGCAACCCACTCCAGTGTTCTTGCCTGGAGAATCCCAGGGACAGCGGAGCCTGGTGGGCTGCCATCTATGGGGTCATACAGAGTCGGACATGACTGAAGTGACTTAGCAGGAGCAGCAGCAGAGGTAGACCCAGTGAACATAACACCTAGCAATCAGAATCCAGTGTCCTATAGGCTAGGGACAGGATCATTTAAGAGTTCAGCCTACAGCAGCATCCCAAAGGGTAAATCCTATGTTGTTTCGCTCTAGAACACTGTACCCAATCCATGTATTTGAATACACTGATTTCTACAAGGAAAATCCATTTCTAACATTCATTTACTAATTAAATTGCCTAATGTTATCATCAAGCCCTCATGTATGGCTGTATGGCTTGTATGGCTTTTTGATTGAGTGTTACAATTACCCTTTCTATCCTCTAATAACTGTGCTGAAGTACTGCAACACATTATAGATCACAAAAGGTAGGGTGACTGGTAGAGGTGCCTGTAGGATCAGGTCTGGGCACTGCAGATCTGGCTGTCTGTGTGTAAATGTGAATATGACTATCTGTCTGTCAGAGTTTGTAGAATAAATAGATAGATATATACATATCCATAGACGTAACAACAGTACGTAACAATCACATGTGGTTGGTAAGAGAGATGTTCTCTCTTGGTCTCCAGGGTGGTGCAGTGACGTAGGATGTCACAATGCTGGTGTGAGTATGCCTGTATATACATTTTCCTCTTCCATCCTTTGACCATTGTAAGCTCTCTGAGGTGTCTGGGCCTCTGAGAGCAATGACTGGCCTAATTTGGTTTCCTTCTGACACCAGCTGTTCATTGGTCCTGGATCCTTGAGAGCTACTTTGATATAAGAACCCACATCCTTGACACCAGACCCTCACACTAGTCCTCAGCATCCAGACAGGAGGGCATCTAGGAAACTTCCTTGGGCCTGGCTACCTAGTGATCAAAGTCATCTGGCCTTGAAGGCACCAAAGAACAGATTGGGCCATCAGACCAAGTTCCACCAACTGCAGACACACTTTCTGACCATTTCCGGGCTAGGGTTCCTGTCCCTTACCTGGGCTTTCAACCTCTGCCCTTTGCTCCGTGGGTCCCTTGGGGGGCCATGAAGGACCCAACTCCCCCAAAATCCAAGACAGGCCTCTAACGGTTGCTTTTTCCTAATTTGCTTTAAGTTGCCATAGATATGAGAACCCACATCCTTGACACCAGACCCTCACACTGGTCCTCAGCATCCAGACGGGAAGGCACCTAGGAAACTTCCTTGGGCCTGGCTACCCAGTGATCTGGGTCTCCTGTCCTGATGCAGTCATTAACACACTGACCACCTGATTTTCCCGCCATTCTCTACCAATCTCTCCCTCCTGATCATCTCTTCTACCAGGCTAGCTGGATTCCTCTCAGGACAGGCATATTGTCACCATTCCTTTAGCCTTCCCCTCAGGGCCTCGGCCTTGAACCCTATTCTCATACACAATTACTAGTGGACCTCTCTACTCAAGTCTTGCCCCTGATTCCCAGGCCAGGAGGAAGACCCCGGGCCCTCCAACAATTCCGCCCACTGGTGGCCCCACCCCCTACCGCAGCGCGCCCCGCCCTCACCCGATCTTTCCTAGCTTCCGCCCACCCACGTGGTCCCCTCTACGCTGGACTTTCTCCCAGGATTTGCGGCTCAGTCTGTGACACTGACAATTACTGATGTTGCAGACTCAGCTGCAGCAGCCGGACGGGGCGGTCACTGGCTGAGGGGCGTGGGCCCCGCCTTTCGGCGTAGCTCTTCTGTCTGCGGCTGCGCGATGATCATAGCGGTATCAACTGCTCGTGCGCAGAGTGCAGATTCGCAGTTGGCTCCATAGCTCAGGGGTTAGAGCACTGGTCTTGTAAACCAGGGGTCGCGAGTTCAAATCTCGCTGGGGCCTATATAAGTTTTTTTTTTTTCCACCACCACTCTCTCTCTGGAGAGGGGAAGATGCGCTTGCCAACACGACTTTCCGCCATACTGAAAGCCTAGACTTAAATTAAGCAGATCTGAGTGTTTTTGACCCTCAAGTGGCCGCCACTTATCGCTCCTTCCAACCCTCCTGTAGCCTTATCTCTTTAAGAACTAGACCCACTGCTCCCTTGGACTTGCGATCGCAGATTCCGCTGGCTCAGCGACCCTTCTCCCCAGCGACCCTTCCCTCGCTTCCTTCTGCACTTCGTCTTGGCAAGTTCATAGCGAGTCTTTTTGTTCCCCTCCCGTCACTCCACTCGGGCCAGAGGCTTTGCCGTGTTCTCTAATTCGGTCTCCTTCCTTGCTTGGGGAGCACTTGTGAACGCCCACACCCACCTCCGTACTCTGGGAATCTATAATTTTAGTTGAGAGTAGGGCTGTGTTTAAGACCCCGCGTCGTCTGCTCTTGGTCCCCGCGATCTGGCTTCTTCAATGAGGTGGCTTTCCGGTAGGGTAGTCACTTGGGGGTTGAAGAATCCCAGGAGTTCGGACCGCACAAATGCCCCATCTTGCCAGCGTGGGGCAGGTGTATTCCGCTCTTGACGCAAAGCGTGATTCTTTGGATGAGATCTGCCTTGTGTGAGGGAGAGAAGCGGGTCTCTCCTCTGTCACGCGCCCCACCCATCTCATTTACCCTTCCTGGGCGTCTACCCAGGTTCCCGCGAGCAGTTTTCTCTTCTCTGGTTATCCGGCCCGGGCTCTATTTTTCCAAAACTGATCCAAGCTAGACCTTACGTTGATTGGCGACTCATTCCGGGCTTTTCTGAGGGTCCTAACCCGCCGGATGGCGCGGCGGGATTAATCACGTCTCTGCCTCTGCCAAGACCCCCACCCCCTGCCATGGGTCATGCCTGCGAAGGCCACGGCGGGCAGGCACCCAAGACCTCCAGCGGGCCTGGTTCTGCCCATTGGGCAGGGCCCCCATTGTTCACTTAGGATTTAGGCTTATTTTGTGCACTTGATTTCCATTCACGGCATTAATAAATCAATCAGACAGGTCATCATGAATTACTGCTCTTGGTTTGTTAAAAGGAAAACCAAAAGTTTTTTTGACAGTCTAGCCCTCATCGTCCCCGACTCTCTTCAGGGACGCTCAGGCTTTCCCGGCTTCTGTGCCCCGCCTCCCGTTCTCCAGACTTGCGCCTTATTTGGGCTCCACTGGGAAAAGAGGAGTCCCCACAGTGGAAGGGTGCCCCTGTCTGCTGCCCGAGAAACCTTAGCAATGAGGCGCTCGTTGAGATTCCAGGGGATCTGAGGGGCCAAGAGATACCGAGAATTGATGCTGAGTGAACTATCTACAGCTGAGACGGCGGACGTGGATATCGTCGAACTGGGATAGGTCGGGCGTGAGAGAGTCCGAGATGCACAGAACAGTTTCAACGTGCCAGAAAGAAAAGTTGGTTTTCCCAGTGGGTAAACGAGTCCACATAGCATCATACCAAGGAATTCTTGAGCGGGGGGCAGGCTGTTTTGTCTACAGGTTACAGTTTTCGCCTCTGACGCGAGAGGTCCCAGGTTCAGACCCCAACGACCCCTTTTCTTCTTTTCCTTTGTCTCTTTCTTTCTAAAAATTTCTCATGTGGACAGTTTTGGTCCTGGACGGGTAATGGGCATTACCAAGTGTTCGGGGATCGGAAAGAAGTACGGGTAGAAGAAAGAGTGGGTGAGGCGTTTCAGAGCCCATGGTTCCCGGTGAGAGACTGGGGGTAGAGCCTCCCGCGGGTGTTTACATTGATCGGGTCGTGGAACATCCTTTCCCACCACAGAACTGTATATTCACTGATCCCACCAGTTTTCCTAAAAATCAATAGTGTCACAAAGATGACCAAGCTCAGACGTTTCTGTATTGTAGTAGTTATTACCTTCATCTAACAGGTGAAAGGTCTCCAGTTTGAAACTGAGGGGAAACAAAGTTGGTAGCATCCTGAGGGTTTTTTTTTTTTTTTCCCTACTATTGGAAATTTATTACTTTGAGGTAAATTTGGTCCTAGTCCAGGACGTCCCAGTCCAAGACATCCCATCATCACCTTTACCTGATTACAGAGGTGTACACTTTTCCAGGGAAGAGAAATTTAACATTTACACCTCTGGATTCTCATACTCAAGAGGCATTAATCCATTCAAGTGGTGTTAACCCACCCCACTTTCAGTTTGAGACTTTGCACTCACTGAGTTGGGTTATTTTGCTTGTTTTCAGTCACTCAGTCGCGTCCAACTCTTTGTGTCGCCATGGACTGCAGCATACCAGGCTTCCCTGTCCTTCACCATCTCCTGGAGCTTGCTCAAACTCATGTCCATTGAGTCAGGGATGCCATCCAACCATTTCATCCTTTGTCATCCCCTTCTCTTCCTGCCTTCAATCTTTCCCAGCATCAAGGTCTTTTCCAATGAGTCAACTCTTCGCATCAGATGGCTGAAGTATTGGAGCTTCAACTTGAGCATCTGTTTTTCCAATGAATACTTAGGGTTGATTTCCTTTAGGATAAACTGGTTGGATCTCCTTGCAGTCCAAGGGACTCTCAAAGTCTTCTCCAACACCACAGTTCAAAAGCATCAATTCTTCTGCATTCAGCCTTCTCTATGGTCCAACTCTCACATCCATACATGACTACTGGAAAAATCATAGCTTTGACTAGATGGACCTTTGTCAGCAAAGTAATATCTCTGCTTTTTAATATGCTGTCTAGATTTGTCATACCTTTTCTTCCAAGGAGCAAGCATCTTTTAATTTCGTGGCTACAGTCACCTTCTGCAGTGATTTTGGAGCCTAAGAAAATAAAATCTGTCACTTTATTTTCTCCTTTCTGTTTGCCATGAAGTGATGGGACTGGATGCCATGATCTTCCTTTTTTGAATGTTGAGTTTTAAGCCAGCTTTTCCACTCTCCTCTTTAACTTTCATCAGGAGGCTCTTTAGTTCTTCTTTGATTTCTGCCCTTAGGGTGGTGTCATCTGCGTATCTGAGAGTGTTGATATTTCTCCCAGCAATCTTAATTCCAGCTTGTGCTTCATCCAGTCCAGCATTTTGCATGATGTACTCTGCATATAAGTTAAATAAGCAGGATGACAGTATACAGCCTTGTCTACCCCTTTCCCAATTTTGAACCAGTCTGTTGTTCCAGCTGTTGCTTCTTGACCTGCATACAGTTTTCCAAGGAGGTAGGTAAGGAGGTTTGGTATTACCATTTCTTTAAGAATTTTTCATAGCTTGTTGTGATCCACACAGTCAAAGGCTTTAACATAGTCAATGAGGCAGAAGTAGATGTTTTTCTGGAATTCTCTTGCTTTTTCTATGATCCAAGGGGTATTTCGCTGAAAGCTGGCAAACGGAGTCTCATCCTCAGAATAAAGGGAAGGTCGCGATTGAGCGACCAATATGCATAATCTTTTTTTGTGAAGGACTGAGGGGGCGGGGGAAAAAGGTTATTATCAATGAGCTGGCAGCGGTGGGATTCGAACCCACGCCCCCGAAGAGACTGGAGCCTTAATCCAGCGCCTTAGACCGCTCGGCCACGCTACCGCACTGCGGTATGGGTTTTTTGGTATTGTTTTTCAATTTAGATAACGTCACCAGGCTCCTGAGGGAAATCATGTGTTCCGGTTCCTCTACAGGTCGGAGCGACCAACCACACCCCAACTAGCAGAATTAGACTGGCCAGAGTCACGGGGCGGAATCCGCACCCTGCGCTCCTCTGACAAAAGATGAGTCGTGAAGGCCAGACCACCGCACACAATGGTTTTGGGAAGAACACTCAAGTCACTCCGGCATTTCACTTTTGGCAAGTGGGCGTGGAAGTAGGGGAAGACTTCTACACTATCACTTGTTTTATTTTTATATTTTAACTGTGAACTTGTTGTTTTTATAAATTAAAAACAAACAAACAGAAAGGAACCCTGCACTACTTCTCCCGGTTCTTTTTTGTTTACCCAATAACATTTTTTGGTAATAACACAGACACATTCAGAAGTGGTTCATTGACGATCGCGCGGCCACCATCTCAGAAGCCTCCATCCTTGCAGTTTTGTTGCCTGATGTTTCCACCCTTGAAACAAATGTTCCACGTGGAGGTATAGTGCCTTGACAAAACAAGCTTGAATGCACACTGTTTGGAGACCTCCCCGCCTCCCCACCCCTCACCAATCATAAAAACACATTTCTTAAAAAATAGTAAATCCCAGAAAAATGTATAGAAAAAAAATCCCCTCACAAGCCCCAAACTCAGAGATAACCATCAATATTTGGTGAACTAATCTCCAGTTTGATTTTCTGTTGATTTTCACCTGCACCAGTGGAGAAGGAGGTGACAGAGGATGAGACGGTTGGATGGCATCACCGACTCTACCGACATGCGCTTAAGCAAACTCCAGGAGATAGTGTAGGACAGGGAAGCCTGGCATGCTACAGTCCATGGGGTCGCAAAGAGTCCGACAGGACTTAGAGACTGAACAACAGTGAGGCTATGTCTTTACTTGTGATCATGCTACAGATATAGATTTGAATTAAGCTTTTTTAAAAAATTATCTATCTCCAGGCCAGTGCATAACTTATGACAAGCTTAATTAGAGGAGACAGGGAGACTTCAGATACTGAGGTAGATTTCTGGGCAGGTTTAAAATCTTTAAGGGTTGACAGACATGAGTGTTCAGGAAGTCTCTTTTAGATGTACGGCTTTCCTTTCACTTGACAATTTTCACTTAACAGTTCTTACATTATGAAGTTGAAATAGTCTTTTACCTGTAGAGTAAATGAAAAACAGAGAGCGAGAGAAATAAACAATTTCTCTAGAGTACAAAAATGTTAGAAATAGTTTGTTTTCCTTTCACAAACATCTTAATGTATAAAATTTGAAACTTCATTAAGGAAGTCTTAATTTTGACTTTTAAAAATTGTCAAGACAATGAATTTTCTTGATTTATAGATCACAGTAGCTTTCTAAACGTTTAAGATACAAGTACACACAAAATCTCAGATGCTCTTGGAAACACATTTTTGGATATAGCACACACGATATATATGTCTTTGGGGACTTGATTATCTTTTTGAGATATTGAAGAATACTCAGTTTATCTTACATTACAAATTTAGCCTTTGATAACCACAACTTGGATGGATCACGAAGTGGAACCTTCAAAGGTTTCTCAATATACCCTCAGTCTGGGGAATTCCCTGGTGGCCTAGCAGAATTGCACTCATCTCACATGCTAGCAAAATAATGCTCAAAATTCTCTAAGCCAGTCTTCAACAGTAAGTGAACCATGAACTTCCAGATGTTCAAGCTGGATTTAGAAAAGGCAGAGGAACCAGAGATCAAATTGTCAACATCTGTTGGATCATTGAAAAAGCAAGAGAATTCCAGGAAAACATCTATTTCTGCTTTATTGACTATGCCAAAGCCTTTGACTGTATGGACCACAACAAACTCTGGAAAATTCTTAGAGAGATGGGAATACCAGACCACCTGACCTGCCTCCTGAGAAATCTGTATGCAGATCAAGAAGCAATAGTTAGAACTGGACATGGAACAAAAGACTGGTTCCAAATCGGGAAAGGAGTATAAGGCTGTATATTGTCACCCTGCTTATTTAACTTATATACAGAGTACATCATGAGAAATGCTGGACTAGATGAAGCACAAGCTGGAATCAAGACTGCTGGGAGAAATATCAATAACCTCAGATATGCAGATGACATCACCCTTATGGCAGAAAGTGAAGAAGAACTAAAGAGCCTCTTGATGAAAGTGAAAGAGGAGAGTGAAAAAGTTGGCTTAAAGCTCAACATTCAGAAAATTAAGACATGACATCTGGTCCCATCACTTCATGGCAAATATATGGGGAAATAATGGAAACAGTGATAGACTTTATTTTGGGAGCTCCAAAATCACTGCAGGTGGTGACTGCAGCCATGAAATGAAAAGATGCTTGATCCTTGGAAGAAAAGCTATGACAAATCTAGACAGCATATTAAAAAGCAGAGACATTACTTTACCAACAAAGGTCCATCTAGTCAAAGCTATGGTTTTTCCAGTGGTCATGTATGGATGTGAGAGTTGGACTATAAAGAAAGCTGAGCACCAACGAATTGATGCTTTTGAACTGTGGTGTTGGAGAAGACTCTTGAGAGTCCCTTAGACTGCAAGGATATCCAACCAGTTTATCCTAAAGGAAATTAGTCCTGAATATTCATTGGAAGCTGAAGCTGAAACTCCAATAATTTGGCCACCTGATGGGAAGTGCTGAATCATTGGAAAAGACCCTGATGCTGGGAAAGACAGAGGGCAAGAGGAGAAGGGGACGACAGAGGATGAGATGGTTGGATGGCACTGCCGACTCAATGGACATGAGTTTGAGTAGGCTCTGGGAGTTGGTGATGGACAGGGAGGCCTGGCATGCTGCGGTCCATGGGGTTGCAAAGAGTCGGACATGACTGAGTG
Source organism: Dama dama (assembly GCF_033118175.1). NCBI lineage: Eukaryota > Metazoa > Chordata > Mammalia > Artiodactyla > Cervidae > Dama > Dama dama. Next base: position 42,796,931 of record NC_083689.1, on the reverse strand, counting down.
ACTGAACTGAACTGAACTAGCAGAAAGGACTCTTTGGAATTGCCACCAAAACCACGGGTTCAATTCTTGGTGCTGTGAGACCAAGGGGAAACTTCTTATTATTGAAGCACTGGCAGATAACTGTTTGGAATGAACCATAGAGACAATGGAATGCTGAGTCTTTTCCGACTAGGTTCCTCCTATAGCATCGTTTAACTACTATCATATAGATAGCCTAATCATCGTTTTTCAGTCAAACGATTGACAATCATGAGTGAAAAAAAGCTCTTTGATAAAAGCCAACTGATCAAATGAGGTCTTCTCATAATGCATCTGAAACCCGCCATCCAGAGCTTCTTCTCTTGCTCTGGATGTTCTCAGAAACATTTCATTGGCTTCTTCAAGGGCTGCTGAAATTCTGTAGTCTGCACCACTTGATTGCTCCCCTTCCAGATAGTCCTAGTCATCAAGTTCTCAGCCTTCCTCATGTCCGCCTACTCCCATCCACTCTTCTAGAAGCCAGGGCTGGCAATCTGGCCTGGCTGCTCCCCAAACTTGGATCAGTTAGCAAAACCCCAGTCCCTCTCTTGCTCTGCTGTTGGCTGTGTCTCCTCCTCCTGCTCAATTGGGCCTCCTGGTCAGCTGTGGCGGGTCTCCTTTGTGGGTGGTTCGGGGATGCTCCTGGCTCCAGCTGCCTACCTCCATCTGCGGGTCAGTCTTGCCATGTATCAGGTCCGTCTGCATGCCAGTACTCTCTTCATAGAGCTGGGACTGCTCGTACATTTCCAATATTGTGCAAGTGGCTCAACCACCCAAAAGGCGATTATAGCAAGAAGGGAGCTACGCTTTGAGACAAGTTTTTTTTAAACTCAGATTTTTGTCATTTAAAAAAATGACAGATTTTTGTGTCATTAAATATTCCAAAATCTCATTTGTCTTTTTTTTCCTGATTGTGAATATTCAACTTTAATTTAGAATCTAGAATCTAGATGGCACAGTCCTACATTTCCCAGAGTGCAAAACTTCACTTGAAAGCTCAATTTCTAGAAGACAGAAGTAGCCAGATTTCTGTCCCTGGCCCCTGACTTTGAATGGGAGATTGAAAGAAAGGATGGTAACCAATACTAGAGTAGAATACACTGAGATAACTGCTGTATTGTGTGGCCTTATTCTTGGTGCTTATGTTAAACCTTAATGTAAAGATTATGGTGTGATTTTTAGAACTGTATAGCTGTCTGTTTTTCAGCCAACATGTGTGTATTTCAGGCCTCATGGGCTTGCAGAGATATGGCCTTGGCTAAGTATTTTGTGTTTTAATATTAATAACATGAACTTCCACTCAATCATTTTAATAACAGGGCCTTCCTCTGCTCTACAGGGAGGTCCTCAGTGTGGATTAGAAAATGTGTCTGTAAAACTACATGGAATCATTAATTGACCACAGCCCCTGACAATAGCAGAGCTTTTGCTATCAACACATTCCTTCCCTGATGGCTCAGATGGTAAAGCATCTGCCAGCAATACAGGAGACGTGGGTTCGATCCCTGGGTCAGTAAGAATCCCTAAAGCAGGGAATGGCAACCCGCTCCAGTCTTCTTGCCTGGAGAATTCTATGGACAGAGGAGCCTGGTGGGCTACAGAGCTGGATGGGACTGAGCAACTGAACAGACTGACTGACAGTCTGAAAGACGGCCCTCACCAGAACTTGACTTCATTGGTACTCTGGTCTCAGTCTTCCAGCTTCCAGAACTGTGAGAAGTAATTTTTTTCTGTGTATAAGCCACCCAGTCTGTGGTATTGTATTACAGCAACCTGAACAGACTAAGACAGGCTTACAGCTACAAACAACAACATGAATGATTTCATTGACATTAATATTGAGCACAGTAAATTGGATGTAAAACAGTTTGTACGGGCTTCCCAGGTGGCTCAGAGGTAAAGGATCCACTTAACAAGCAGGAGACCCAGGTTTGATCCCTGGGTTGGGAAGATCCTCTGGAGAAGGAAATGGCAACCCACTCTAGTTTTTTTTTTTTTTTTAATTTTTATTTATTTGGCTGTGCCAGGCCTTTGTTGTGGCATGTGGGATCTAGTTCCCTGACCAGGGAACAAACTCATGCTCCCTGCATTGGGAGCTCGGTGTTCTACCCCCCTAGACCACCAGGGAAGTCCCCACTCCAGTATTCTTGCCTGGGAAATCCCATGGACAGAGGAGCCTGGTGGGCTACAGTCCACGGGGTCACAAAGAGTCAGACTTAGCAATTAAACAAAAACAACAAAACATGACTTTGTGACTAAACAGCAACAAAAAAACAGTTTGAATTCTGTTGATTTCATACATATGACACTCAAGCATGAGTAAAATGAATCAGTGGTGACAGAAGTTAGAAATTCTGTTACTGTGGGGAAGGAAGTACTGATACTGACAAGTGACATGAGGAAAGTATTCTGGGTGCTGGAAACGTTCTGTATTAATCTGGGTGACACAGACACAGACACTTGTGTATTCACTTAGTTGTGCACTTACGAGTTTTGCACATGTAAGAGTACACAATAAAGATGTCTTTGCACAAAAATTAAAAAGTAAATGAGTTAATTAATGAGAAAAACCACTGCAGTAGTTTTTTATTACTACATAACAAATTTGCACAAACTTAGTGGCTTAAAACCACACAAATTTATTACCAGATAGTTTTTGTGAGTCAGGAGCCTGGCGACAGGTTAGTAAGGTCCTCTCCTCATGGCTTACCAGGTAAAATCAAGGTGTTGGCTGTTGCTGCTAAATGGCGGAAGGCTCAGGTTCCATCCCAACCTCACTAGCTGTTGGCAGAGTTCAATTCCTTGCTGCTGTAGGACTGAAACCCCCATTTCCTTGTTAGCTGTTGGCTGGGGGCTCCTCTCAGAGCCCCTCTGCTGGTTCACTGGCCCTCTCACAGTAGGGCAGTTTACTCCTCCTTTGAGGTCATGGTAAGGCCTCTCTTTAAGACTTTACCTTCTTCTAAAGATTCCCACTGGTTAAGTCAGGCCCACCCAGATGATTCCCCTTTTGATTAGCTCAAAGCCAACTGACCAGTGACCTTAATTACCTCTGCAAAATCGCTGCTTCCATAAAACATAACATGATCCTGGGAGTGACAATCGGTCATAGCCACTCATGGGAAAAGGATTATACTAGGCATGGGCACCATTGTGGGGACCTGTATCTATAGATACATCACATTTTATCACATTTTCTTTATCCATTCATCTGTGAACAGACATCTTGGTTATTGTGAATAATGCTGCAATGAACTTGGGGGTATAGCTATCTCTTCCAGATACTGATTATAGTTTGGAAATATACTCAGAAGTGGGCTTGCTGAATCATATCCTAATCCAGTTTCAGGCAGCAGGATCCTGTTGGATAATGAACAAATCACCCAAAATAGATTTCCCTGTTGTTACCAGAGACCTTCATGTGGTTATACCCATGAGCACATTTTAGTTGCCGTCTTTCTCAGTTCTCTGAAGAATTGAAAGTATGATTCTTTCTGGTATTATTCTTCAATGAACTTGAAGTATGTCTTCACATCTGGTTTCCTCCATCTCCTGGGCCTCAGTGTCTCTCTTCCTCTATCTGTTGTAAATGTTGAAATCCTGCAGGACTTAGGCCCTCTGCTCTTCCCAGTCTGTTCTTCCCCCCGGAGACTTCATCCACTGTCGCCTCTCGGTTTTATCTCCAACCCAGATCTCTCACTTTGCTTTTGCTTTCATTTCCACGCTGTCGGTCAGGTGTACAAACTCCAGCTCCACCTCTTCATTTCTCCAACCAGCTACATCTGCACATAATACACCCCTCCCCACTTTGCTTTCTGGAAGTGCTGCCAGCATCCTCCCCGGGGTTCAACCCACAAGCCCACAGGGCAGCTCCACCCAACACTATTGCCTGCATCATCTCTCTCCAGGATTGTTGATACACCCTTCATCAGGAACCCTCACAACACCTCCTTCCAGAACATCAGAAAGTTGTCCATTTCTTCTCTGCTTGCTCCATTAACCAAGCTCAAAGGGATGTGTGGACAAAGCCCAGAATTTGCAGTAAGAAATAAAACACAATTGACACTGGTGATGGGTGTTAGGCAACAAGGGGGAAAACCAGAAAGTAATAGGTGAGCAGGTACCCAGCATGACAAACTCTCCTGGATAGAATCCTTTCAAACCGTATGGGTAATTTCTTATCTCATTGAAGAAATCATTTAGATGAATCTTTTAGATAAAATAATAATTTTAGCTAAATAACGATCATCTAGATAAGAGCATTCTTAGTTTTTCTAATAGTGATATTCACAATTTGACAGAAGGAAACTCTTCTGTCAAAGCTTGAGGACTCAATTCTGCGGGTTCTGGTTCTATTCCCAACAGACAGAGGGAACCCCTTGCTGTTGGCGCCCTCTACTGCCAATAAGCGGTAGTCGCAATCTTGGAAGAGAATTCTTTGGAGGTGAGGGGGCGGTTCTGTGAACCAGGATGGGAAAAAAGAACAGAATTCGTATTTTTCCTAATCACTAAGTGAAATAGAGTATTTCCATTCTTAATACAGGAAACAGACACAGTAGGAGTAACAGGACCTGTGACTTCACTGCCAATAGAAATTGCAGATGTTTTCACATCGCATCATAGTTGTTGTAAATACTCCTTATCATTTATGCTCCTTAGTATTTGAAAAAATTATGGTAATTATTAGATATGCTTCTGGATCTTGTTATTAAGTGTGTTTATAAAGCAGCATATTTATTTATATACTGAAAATTGATTTAAAAATATTTGGTAACTGGTGGCTCAGACGGTAAAGCATTTACCTGCAATGCAGAAGACCCTGGTTCGATCCCTGAGTTGGGAAGATCATCTGGAGAAGGAAATGGCAACAGTACTCTTGCCTAGAAAATTCCATGGATGGAAGAACCTGGTGGGCTACAGTTCATGGGGTCCCAAAGAGTTGGACACGACTGAGCAACTTCACTTTCTTTCTTTCTTTTCAGTAGAATTGGGTTCTTTTAAGATGCTATGTATTTTGTACATATAAAACATGATTCTGAGAGAAGGTCCATAATGTTCACCAGACTTACCAAGGGGTTCATGATTCCAAAAATGTTGAGACTCTTGGAAATAGTGCAAGAGAGGTGGAACGAAACCCCCTTTAATAAAAGAGCAGTGACTTTCCAAGAACCAGGAGGGCCCAGAACCCAGGGTGGTCAGGGAGAGTTTCACACTTGTAAAGTAGGAAAGAGGTGCTGGTGGTCTCCACTAGCACACTGCTGGGGAGAAGTTGGTGGAAACTGGCATGCCATCTGGGACTGGCCAGGGCTAGAGTTGAGTCTACTTCTGCAAGAAATGTCCCTCGTCAAGAGTATGGGCTGGTCAGGATTTGCTTGTTGAAGGAATGAAGGATTATTGCAGCCCACACTTTTACTTTTTATTCATTCATATACTCAATTCATTCATACATTTCTGTGACCTGCTCCTGTTCTAGGCCCTGCTCTAGATCTTAAGCATAAAGAGATGTGTGCCTTAGAGAACTCATGGACTTGTAGGGAAGATAGGGTTTCATACTGAGAGACAAGTAAATGTGTCCTAAATGGAGGGGGGAGAGGCAGAAAGCTGCAAAGGGAGAAGTACAAGTTTTCAGGCACATGGGACAGTCAGAGTGCAGCAGAGGCAGCATTCATGATTCTGGTGCACCCAGGTGCATTCTTACACCAGACCTCACCTGCGGCCCCAAGGTGGAGTCGGGTGGGACAGGGTGGGCAGAGGTGGGGGGTGGAGTGAGTATTGCTGGAGGTGCATACTCAGAGAATAATGGGTCACAGGTTCAAGGACAGGGTCTGCTACATAAATGCAGGGCACAGAGCACACAAAAAAGAAAAAAATGTAGGGACTCTTGTTCAAACAAGCAAGAAAGTTTAAGATACTAAAGCTAAAAGCATAAATGCAAGGCTTTCCTGTTGGGAGCCACCGGGATGTGCCCAATCCATCACAAGGTCAAGGGATGAGAGAGGAGCTTGCAAGGCAGTTCTTCTCCTTGGGGTTTTCCCGGAGACAAGGTCACGGGATGAGAGAGGAACCTGCAAGGCACTTCCTCCCCTCGGGGTTGTCCCGGGGGCCCGGTATGTCCCTTTCCTCTTTCTGTCCTACTGTTGTTGGGTTTTCTATTAATTCTTGGAAATGTAACATACAGTGATCAGGCCTCCCTGGAAAAGTCCAAGCCTATTTAGAAATGCTCGTGATTGCTCCGACTGAGGACACGACCATAAACATCAAGTCAAAAAGGAAAAGGCCACAGGCATAGTTTGCTGCTTGCTTGGAAGATTATAATGTTCTAGATTAGCAAAGAGTAGAAACATTTAGATTCAGAAGTAGATGTACTGCTTCAGTTTACTTGCTCTTTGGTCAAGAGGGTTTTCATTGTTGCCATTTCAGTGCTGCTATTTGTCCACTGTTTCCATTCCCTTAATAAACATAGAATATTATGGGTATTTTTGTAGAATTAGAAAATGTGTAACATAGGATTTCAATAGCATAAAAGATTTATATTAACCAGCCTCACTGCCATTACCTCACTATTAATAGAGGTGTTTTGCTGCTTCAGAGGTGTTTTGCTGCTTCATAGTTGAAGATTTTAGACTGACATTTCGTGGTCTTAGACAAAGAAAAATGTCAGGGTTCTCACATGGTACTATTCTCAGAAATGTCAAACATGTTTTTGTAACCCTTCCCATGTATTGTTTTATTATCCAAAGAATTCATACTATATCTGGAATCTTTGGAACATTGTTTTTGTCAGAGTGAAAATGTTAGGCCATTGAGGCAAGAAGACTAATGTACGGGACATTCTAGGAAAAAACCCTATAATCGGGAATGTTCCAGATAAATACATAGGGGAAAAACATGGGGAAGAAAAATATTGATGGAAGCACAAAACCAATATCTGATGTAATATGTGGTGACTTAAGGGGGAGGTAATGTTCATTCTATAAAAACTGAGCTGTCCTAAAAATCAAAAAGCCTTTCCTTCCACGCAACCTTCTGTGTGTGTCTGTCTCCTTCCTCTCACTCACCCCTTGGGTACTCCTGGACCCGCTGGGGCTGGACTCTGGCCACTCACCCCTTGGGTACTCCTGGACCCGCTGGGGCTGGACTCTGGCACTTTCCCTCTCTTCTGTGGTCTTTCTCATGACCTGTCATGGTGGATTTTGTTTTTTTGTTTGTTTTTTGTTTTGCTAGTCAATGTCATTCTAAGTAAAGAAAAATTAAAAACCTAAATTATTAGCATGGGCTTTCTATTCACCTTTTTATTATGCAATGCTGGTTTTAAATGCAGATAAAAGAACATTTCACTCAAATACAGAATTGCCAAAATCCCACATGATCCTCATTTGGTAGCTCATAAACGCACAGGTACTTCATTCTTATTGTAACAGTGGAAACACTACACCAAACTAGCTCAACTATTTTTATTTCACTTCTTGAAATGACATTCTACCTTCTGCTTACTGACAAGAAAGGATTGAAGGAGTAGTGGGTCTCCCTATCTTTCCCTTTCCTTGTCTCTCCTTACTCAGTCCTAAGGTAACAGCTTACCTTGAATTCAACTTTGAGTTTTACTGAATTCCCGTGCATTGTGGGCCCAAGAGATATTGCTGATTGTGTACAAATGGGATGGCAAGGAACACGGGACACATAACGCACAACAGTGCATAGATCTCTGTTCATAGGCATGCTTCATTGTCCTATTGGACTTCAAAGATCAAATCATAAAGAATTTCAACACTGCAGGGCCTTAAACCAAGCCACCCTCTTATCTGCTGTGGCCTTGAAGAGTCTTGTGAATAATGCTGAGTCATCTCTGGCACTGGGGAAGAGGAAGAGTGCTAGGATGCACGATATGGCCTTTGTGTCTGGCTTTTTTCACTTTTTTCTTTTTATGGCTGAATAATATCACACTGTATAGCTATGAGTGTGTGCTAAGTCACTTTAGTCGTGCAATCCTATGGACTATAGCCCACCAGGCTCCTCTGTCCATGGGATTCTCCAGGCAAGAATACTGGAGTGGGTTGCCATGCCCTCTTCCAGGCCCAGGGATCAAATTCACATCTCTTTAGATCTCCTGCACTGGCAGGCAGGTTCTTTATCTAGCATCACCTGGGAAGCTCTTTATAGCTGTACCACATTTTATTTATTCATTTGATGGACATTTGGGTTGTTTCCACTTGTTCGTTATTAAGAATAATACTAGTATGAGTATTACATGTATAAGTTTTTGCATGAACACACGCTTTTCATTCTTTTTGGTATGAACCTAGGAATGAATTGCTGGGTTGTATAGTAACTCTGTGTTTGACTTTTTGATAGCAGAGTTAAACTTAACACATGACAATTCCAGTGCTACCATTTATATGAAATCTCCAGAAAAGGAACATCCATAGAGACAGAAGCAGACCAGTGGCTGTCTGTGCCTAAAGGAAAGAGCAAAGATTAACTGCAAATGGGCATGCAGGAAATTTTTATTATAATGGAAAACTTCAAATTGGATTGTGGTGATAGTTGCAGAAATCGGTAAAAAAGATTGAGTAAAGAATCACAAAACTGTATACTTACAGTGAATGAACTTTGTTGCACATTAATCATACCTCAAGAAAGCTGTTACGAAATGCTGAAACAAAAAACCAAAGCCGGCACGGGTGACAATTGTAGTGTGCAAAATTATTTAAATGACCCAGAGACACACTGTTCATGTAACACTTTAATGTAGCTTAGCGGGTATGTATCTTGCACCTTGAAAGTTGAAATTTATTGATGGTATTGCTTGCGATGAAGCTAGAGTAGTTATATAAGTAACAAAGATATGAGTAAATGTAAAGAAATGTCAATTAAATGAAGTGAGCAGCCATTGTAAGATTGGAGAAGTTGAATGAGAGTGATGGAAGTCATCCAATGTGAAATCGCCAAAACAGAGAACTTACCATGAGATAGTTTAAAAAATGAAAACTGAATGTCACAGAAATCAAATAATCCAGTTTATGGTGAAAACGAGCACATCCACCCCATGGTGTGTCTGCATGAGGTGCCAGTTTATGTTGATGTTTTGTGCATGATGTGAAAGCTATTTACTGGTGCTTGAACAAATAGGAGATTTTCACCTTTTATATGCTATAACTGTCTTTTTTGGTTTTGGTTGTGTTGGGCCTTTGTTGCTGCACTGGGCTTTCTCTGGTTGCAGTGAGCAGGGGCTACTCTCTAGCTACGGTTGCCTTTCTTGTTGTGACTCTTGGTCTCCAGGGTGGGGGGTTGAGTAGCTGTGTACATGGGCTTAGTTGCCCAGTGGCATGTGGAATCTCACCAGAGAAAGGATCAAACCTGTGTCCCCTGCATTGGTAGGTGAATTCTAAACCACTGGAACACCAGGGAAGTCCCTGTAACTGTCTTTTTAAATTAAAATTCAAAGGGTTCTGTTTATAAGCACTCAGGACTGCAGAGAAGTTGTAGTGTTAAGAGTGTGTGTGACTTCTGGACTGCTCCCACCTGGGGTGGTGTCAGGCCTCCTCTCTGCATCGTCACTATCAGGGTGGATCCTGGGCAAATTAGCCATCATCTAGAGGCCCCAGATTTCTCATCTGTAGAACAGATGATAGTAGTGTCTTTCTTATAAGGCGATGAGGAGGGTTAAATGAATTAACAAGGGCAAAGCACATGTTGAGAAATGCTTACTGGATCAGCAGGTGTGCCAGGGTAGCTTTGTTTTAGATTCAGGGGATACAGCTGGAAGGCAAGGAGACAGAGGAGTACCCTGCTCTCCAGAGCTACAATCAGAGGGGTTGGGGGAGGGATGGTTGCACAACAGGAAGACACAATCTACAGACCAGCAAGAATGGAGGATGGCTGGGAGGAGGACATCTGAGATAGGACCAGAGGAAGCACTGGGAGGGATTAGAACAATGGAAGACAAAAGGGGGAAGTACTGAGGGGCCTGGGCTTCCCTGGTAGCTCAGACAAGGTAAAGAATCTGCCTGTAGTGCAGTAGACCTGGGTTTGATCCCTGAGTCAGGAAGATCCCCTAGAGAAGGGAATGGCTACCCACTCCAGTATTCCAGCCTGGAGAATCCCATGGACAGAAGAGTCTGGCAGGCTACAGTCCATGGGATCACAGACAGTGGAGGGGACTAACACACAGGGGCCTGACGTGGGTGGATGTGTGGGTGGGGGGCTGTTGGGCCCAGGTTTCTGTGTATTATCATCAAGGATACTAAGGAAAAAATAGAAGTGTTGTAGTTGCCCCATTTTCCTGCAGCTTAAGCTTCTGCTTTTCTACTGTTACAATTTATGTAAAGCAGATGGCCCTGAGCCTTTCACTCTGAAAGCTCTTTTAGGAGCTCTTTCAGGTGGGACATGGACCAAGGAGCGTTGAGGTCATCCTGGGGTCCCTTTGAAACCTGCTCCTCAGGCTTTAGGTATACCTGCTCGGAGTGCAGAGTCTTCTCTCTCCTTTTTCCTGCTCCTTGTGCCTCACTCCAGGCTCATTAACAGGAAAGTTTCAGCAAGCAAGCTTCTGGGAGAGGCAGGCGTCCCTTGGGACATAAAGGTCCCTGGTCTTGCTGAGAAACTTAACAAGGATGGAAGTTCGATAGAAGGAATCCCTCCCTGTCTTGGAGTCTTGGCTGCTCCCAGTGGGAAAGAACTCACGCATCTGGTGGAAGCCACATGTCCTTGGCAACAGCTCCAGGGAGATCTGCCAGGGCTCCAGGGTGCAGGACAGTTGCTGCTCTTCCCATCGTAGGAGCAGGGACTTCCCCTCTCTGTTGCCAGGCGAATGTGCCCCTGGCATTCCTTTCTCCCCTGACATGCCATGGCTTGCACTGCTCTCCTTGAAGGGCTGTTTAATGGGAGCATTGTCTGAATCATCCCCTCCTAGTGCTGGTTTGAGGATCAGAGGGAGCTAGGTGTGTTCACTGGTTTTCAAAACTTAACTGACTGTAAATATGATGTCCCAAATTAGGTAGGATAGGATAAGATGAAGCACATGACAAAAGAGGGATTGGGAAGGGGGTGACATCTTCCACCTGGGGACTGAAGACAGCTTTCTGGAGAAGGTTTCAGACTAGCTCCCCATGTACCCAGTTCATCTGACATGGAGGTGTTGACTTGAAAAATATTCTCAACCTGAATTTGAGAATCATGTTTTATTCGGTGGGAAGTTTTAGGACTTCAAGCCCTGGAGAGAGCATCTCAAGTAACCCTGAAAGAACTTCTCTGAGGAGTCCACAGGGGAGCTAAGTTATACAGAAGTTTTGCAACAAAGGGCAGGTAGGTGGAACATCAGAAGATGATTATTAGTTAAAGAAAACCAGATATCCCAAGTTAAGGAATGTTGTGCTTTTCTGTTCATTGGAAGATGCAAGAGTCTGAGCTCACTGAAATCATTTCTTTGATATGCTCCTCAGCTGTCTGGGGCCAGTATCTTGTGTTTTCATATTGGAGTTTCCTCAGGGTTCACCATAGGGAGTAGCTGCAGCCTGATGACCACTAGATGGCAGGCTTTCTTTGTTTCCTTTCTGAGTTCCCTCAGGGCTCACCCTTGGGATGACAACAATCCCTGATGACTGTGACTTCCTTTGTTTACTGATAAGGCAGGAAATATTCTGATGCTCAGAGATCAGCCTCTGGCTCAGGTTCCCTTGACGTTTTTCCTGGCCTTCAGCCACGCTGGAAAGGAACCTGAGAGCTCTGAGGTCTTTTTGACCCCCAGAGGTTGAACTGCCCCACAGAGGCACAGTCCAGACTTAGCGGGGGGAGCTTTGCTTTGGAAGTTTCACAGGAAAGGTCATTTCGGAGTCTGGCATCCATGGGACAACTATGTTGGATGGTCTCTGCCAATTTGGAACTCCATGTGGATTCAGTTCCAGGGCTGCATGGCCTTGGAGACCTGAGCAAGGGGTGTGGGGATATGCTCTGTGATGCCAGCCAGCCATCCCCATCTCTGAGCTTGTTTTCACACCTGTAAAATGAGAGGGTAGGATAAGTTGATCTTGAAAGGTCCCTTCTGGCTTTGAAATTCTCTGCTCTTGTGGCATTTAGATTTGTCTTATTTCCAATAATGTCTCTGCTGAGCATCCTGTCCATTATCGGGGTGAGTGAAAGGCCAAAATCAAGAGGTCATTTTCTGGACTGCCTGAGAACTGTTGGAAAAGTTGGCCTTGACACGTAATGAGGCACCACCCTTAAACTGCGCCCAAGCACCTCCCCACCATTGTTCTTCGGTTTACCCAGTCTGGGCCTGGGACCCAGTTCAGAAAAGAAGCAGTCTGTCACCAGAGCTGCTCCAACTACTGGTTCCTTTGCTCTGGGTTGGGACAAATCCGGCCGTTGTCTCAAAAGGATCCACATGGGGGTCCCTGAAGACAGGGAGGGCCTGGGACTGCCCTCAGGTTTTCTCACCCTACTCCCTTTAGGACAGAGTTGGGGTGAGTGTACCAGAAATGTTCTCATCAGTTAGTCCTCAAAAGCAAGAATTCAGGGGGCAAAATGTAGATGAATGGTGTAAAGTGCTGCAATGAACAGGAGGGAGCCTCAGAGGTTATATTTCAAAAACCCACAGCATTTTTTGGTGGGGTGGGAGTGTTCATTATCTGGGTTTTCTTTTCTTTTTTTTTTTCTTCGAAATTTTAAAAAAAATTGAAGTATGGCTGATTTACAATGTTGTGTTCGATATAAATCTCCTTTATCAGATTCTTTTGCATTATAGGTGTCAACTGGGAAACACACACAGCCTAAAGGTTGAGAGATATGTTTCATTCAGTAGACATTTTTAGGACATCAAGCCTGGGAGGCAGCATCTCAAGTAACACTGAGAAAACTTCTTTGCAGAGGCAAGAGGGGAGCTTGGACATATGAGTTTTGTAACAAAGAGCAGATGGTTGAATAAAAGGTTACTGTTAATAAAGATAAACTAGATATCTCAGGTTAAATATAACGTTTTTCTGGAGAAGACTATTGAGAGTCCCTTGGACTGCAAGAAGATCAAACCATCAATCCTAAAGGAAATCAACCCTGAATATTCATTGGAAAGAAGATGCTCAAGTCCAATATTTCAGCCACCTGATGTGAAGAGTTGACACATTGGAAAAGACCTTGATGCTAGGAAAGATTGAGGACAGGAGGAGAAGGGGACAACAGAGGATGAGATAGTTGGATGGCATCACCGACTCAATGGACATGCATTTGAGCAAACTCTAGGAGTTGGTGACGGACAGGGAAGCCTGGCATGCTGCAGTCCATGGGGTTGCAAAGAGTCGGACATGACTATGCGACTGAAATGAACTGAAACTCAGCTATCTGGGGCCAATATCTTATGTTTTCGTATCCTGAGTTTCCTAAAGCTGCACCCTTGAGGGGTAGCTGCAGACTGGTAACCCTAGAAGGCAGGCATTCTTTGTTTTTTTCCTGAGTTCCCTCAGGGCTCTCCCTCGAGGTGACTGAAATTGGTGATGACTGTGACATGCTTTGTTTACTGATGTGGCAGGCAGCATTCTTTGTCCACAGAGGTTATTACAAGATATTGAATATAATCCTATCTGGAAAAAAAAAAATCCCATCTGGGTCTTACCTGAAGCCTCTTTGCTTCTTGATCACTGACCTCTCAGTTCAGTTCAATCACTTAGTCGTGTCTGACTGTGGCCCCATGGACTGCAGCAATCCAGGCTTCCCTGTCCATCACCAACTCCCAGAGCTTGCTCAAACTCATGTCCATCGAGTCAGTGATGCCATCCAAGCGTCTCATACTCTGTCATCCCCTTCTCCTCTTGCCCTCTGTCTTTCCCAGCATCAGGGTCTTTCCCAATGATTCAGCACTTCCCATCAGGTGGCCAAAGTATTGGAGTTTCAGCTTCAGCATCAATCCTTCCAATGAATAATCAGGGCTGATTTCCTTTAGGATTGACTGGTTGGATCTCCTTGCAGTCCATGGGACTTTCAAGAATCTTCTGCAGCACCACAATTTGAAAAGTTTCAAGTCTTTGGTGCTCTGCCTTCTTTATGGTCCAACTCTACATCCATACATGACTGCTGGAAAAACCATACCTTTGACCGGATGGATATATGTTGGCAAATTGATGTCTCTGTTTTTTTTTAATATATTGTTTAGGTTTGTAATAACTTTTCTTCCAAGGAGAAAGTTTGTCTATCAGTAGGGAACAGTAAAATAAACTGTGGTTTATTCACACAATGGAACACATTGAAGTTCTCCAAAAGAATGAAAGAAATTGTTGCTTTGGGAGGTGAAATAGACAGCAGAAGGAGGAGGAGAAAAGGAGACATTTTTCACTGTATGTCTTTTTCTGTTTTGTATTACCTTTTAAAAATGCATACAATAATTTACATTAAAAATGCACTTGGGGAAATGGGACAACGAGTTGAGGGCTTCATAGAAAGAACAGACTCTTCTTTCTTTATGATGCCTTAGTGATTGTCGACGACAAAATGCACTAGAAAGCTAAATAGGTTATTTTATTCAGACCATTATAATACAGAGAATGTTTAGTAATGAGGAAAGTCTCAAAGAAGAGGGAGAAAACTGGGGTTTTATAAAACAAGAAAGTCATTGAGGAAGAATGGAGGCAGCTGTTACACTATATGAGAATGAAGTTGTCTTTCATGGTTAGTCCCTTAGCCATTTGTGGAAACACAAAAAGGTGGAGGGGTTGCTTAATCATTCTTAGTTTTAGGCAACTCATGAGCCATCTCATCCAGTTTCATGGCTTTAAATGTCATCTGAGCTCTGAGTTAAAAGTCATCTGAAGTTTGGAAATATGGCTGGAGGATAAACGCATATCTTTTCAATGTCGTTTTACAAGCTCATCTAAGGTTTATTTAATATTCTAGTCATATCCTTTCAATATCTGTGTTTCACAGGATTATCAAAGGATTATTTAATATTCTAGAATTTAATATTCTAATATGTATGTTTGACTTTGCTACTTACTATTTGATTGAAGTTTAGACATTGTGAGGTTCTACCCTGAACTTGTAAATTTCTGTCAGTTGGAAAAAATAATCTCAAAGATTTAACATATTATTCTGTAGCACACTGACTTTTTAAAAAACTCTTACTTTCAGTTCAGCTGAGTTGAGTCGCTTAGTCATGTCTGACTCTTTGCGACCCCATGGACTGTAGCAGGTCAGGCCTCCCTGTTCAGCACCAACTCCCAGAGTTTACCCAAACTCATCTCTGTTGAGTCAGTGATGCCATCCAACCGTCTCAACCTCTGTTATCCCCTTCTCCTCCAGCCTTCAATCTTTCCCAGCATCAGTGTCTTTTCTAATCAGGTGGCCTTTTCAAATCACCTCTTCACATCAGGTGGCCAAATTATTGGAGTTTCAGCTTCAACGTCAGTCCTTCCAATGGACCCTCAGGACTGATCTCCTTTAGGATGGACTGGTTGGATCTCCTTGCAGTCCAAGCAACTCTCAAGAGTTGTCTCCAACACCACAGTTCAAAAGCATCAATTCTTTGGCACTCAGCTTTCTTTATAGTCCAACTCTCATATCCATACATGGGGAAAAACCATAGCTTTGACTAGATGGACCTTTGTTGGCAAAGTAATGTCTCTGTTTTTCAATATGCTCTCTAGGTTGGTCATAACTTTTCTTCCAAGGAACAAGCATCTTTCAATTTCATGGCTGCATTCACCACCTGCAGTGATTTTGGAGCCCCCCGCGCAAAATAGTCTCTCACTCTTTCCACTATTTCCACTGTTTCCCCATCTATTTGCCATGAAGTGATGGGACCAGATGCCATGATCTTAGTTTTCTGAATGTTGAGCTTTAAGCCAACTTTTTCACTCTTCTCTTTCACTTTCATCAAGAGGCTTTTTAGTTCTTCTTCACTTTCTGCCATAAAGGTGGTGTCATCTGCATATCTGAGGTTATTGATATTTCTCCCAGCAATCTTGATTCCAGCTTGTGCTTCATCTAGCTCAGCGTTTCTCATGATGTACTCTGCATATAAGTTAAATAAGCAGGGTGACAATATACAGCTTTATACTCGTTTTCCTATTTGGAACCAGTCTTTTGTTCCATGTCCAGTTCTAATTGTTGCTTCCTGATCTGCATACAGATTTCTCAAGAGGGAGGTCAGGTTGTCTGGTATTCCCATCTCTTGAAGAATTTTCAACAGTTTGTTGTAATCCACAGAGTCAAAGGCTTGGGCATAGTCAGTAAAGCAGAAATAGATGTTTTTCTGGAGCTCTCTTGCTTTTTCAATGATTCAGTGGATGTTGGCAGTTTGATCTCTGGTTCCTCTGCCTTTTCTAAATCCAGCTTGAACATCTGGAAGTTCACAGTTCACGTACTGTTGAAGCCTGGCTTGGAGAATTTTGAGCATTACTTTACTAGTATGTCAGATGAGTGCAATTGTGTGGTGGTTTCAGCATTCTTTGGGATGGCCTTTCTTTGGGACTGGAATGAAAACTGACATTTTCCAGTCCTGTGGCCACTGCTGAGTTTTCCAAATTTGCCGGCATATTGAGTGCAGCACTTTCTTTTTTAAAAAAATTTATTTATTTTAATTGGAGGTTAATTACTTTATATTATTGCAGTGGTTTTTGCCATACATTGACATGAATCAGCATGGGTTTACATGTGTTCCCCATCCTGAACCCTCCTCGAACCTCCCTCCCTCATCGCATCCCTCTGGGTCATCCTAGGAGTGCAGCACTTTCACAGCATCATCTTTTAAGATTTGAAATAGCTCAACTGGAATTCCATCACCTCTACTAGCTTTGTTCGTAGTGTTGCTTCCTAAGGCCCACTTGACTTTGCATTCCAGGATGTCTGGCTCTAGGTGAGTGATCATACCATCGTGATTATCTGGGTCATGAAGTTTTTTACCTTACCTAGCATTTTATCCTGTCAGCTCTTTATTAGATAGCCCATACTGTCAACTCTTCAGTTACTCTTTGAACCGTCTTTACCATCCTGTTGCTTGCTTCATCAATTAATATACATGAAATAAAATACTTGACATGTTTCTTTTATGTTTATATTAGAGTCAGGTTTTTACCTTTCAAAAAATTATTCTTGGACAGCTTTGGAGGTCCCATATACTTGCTTGAGTGGACTCACCTGAGGGAGCAGGTAAACTTTGCTGAAGAAGTGTACCTCAGGGCTGCTTAAACCCAAGCATGGCTCCCAGAATAATGATTCCCTCGGGGCTAAGAATTTTTTCTTTGCCAGCTCTCTGGTTTTTATTTTCTTATTGTTCTTGATGTTCTGTATTTGTGTCTTTGCTTTTGTTTTAGTTCTTGGGAAAGATCAGTTCTGTGCTGTACATGACTGATAATTGATTCTCCATTGATGGCAGCAATAATTGAGAATCTGTTTCCATGCATTTGCTGATATATGCTAGATGGATGATAGGGAAAAATAATTCTTATTGTATGTGTTTGTATTTGCTGTTTAACTTAAGGCCAGGCCCTGTGAAGTTCCATGTTAACTTGTAGATTTATGTCTAGTAGAAAATACAGCTACAAAGGTTATGGTTTTATTGTCTTATAGGACTTTCACCATTTGTGTACCTTAGAAATCCTATTCTAATATTCTTTGATTTTTTTTAAAGGAAATTTTCTGATAACCCACGCAAACTCAGTTGCTTTTAGCACTGATTTTACTGTCTGATAGCTTCCCTGGTGGCTCAAATGGTAGAGTGTCTGCCTGCAATGCAGGAGACCTGGGTTTGATCCCTGGGTAGGGAAGATCCCCTGGAGAAGGAAATGGCAACCCACCCTAGTGGTCTTGCTTGGAAAATTCCATGGACAGAGGAGCCTGGTAGGCTACAGTCCATGGGGTTGCAAAGAGTCAGACATGATTGAGCAACTTCACTTTTCCCATTCACTAATGAGTTAAATAGAATTTCTGATTCACGTTCATCTGACATTGGATGAGAACTGTGAGTTTTTTTAATTAGAAAATACAAGCACCTGCTTTATAATACAAGAGCAGCAGAAAGGGTTTTCAGTTTTCTAGAAGAAAAGTAACATGTTTGCAAGATGAAATGTCTATATTTATTGTTCTGAGAGCTCTCCACCACACTGAAGATATTTCATCAAGGACAACTGCTATCAGAGCTGCTGTAAGACATGTGTCTCACTGCAGATAGTGTCACAGTCAACTCCTCAAACAGAAGATTGAAATGATACTTCTGTTTTAGAAGATTTTGGTGTTAAGAACTTTTCAATGTGGATAACACAGCCTTACTTCTTGAATTTAAGAAACACCGTGAAACTAATCTATCAGTTTTTCTCTGATACCGCCTGCCAGAATGCGCTGCAAAGAATCTTTTTTCCATTCTTACCACTTCTGAGTGAGAGAAGAGGGAAGGGTGGAAAGGTTCCAGTGTACTGATAGACAATTCAGCTGATGTTCTGTGTTTCACTTCCTTTCTGCTTGCAGTCATAGGCATTTGTCTTGGCAGCTGCAGCAGTTTGATGAGGAAAGGAAGAGGCAGCCCATCAATCGCCTTTTCTTGAAGCCATATTTTTTGCATCTAAAGAAGAGATTTGCCTTAGAGCTCCCCAAAGTGACAATCTTTGGGCAACCATCTCTATCTTTCTCTTGGGTGATGATCTCCAGTATCAAACTCTGGGCCTCTACCAATCACACAGCATCCCTGGTAAGAGCCATAGTTGCACACATTGCATATGCACATCAGGGAGCAGGATGCATAAAGGACTCACAGAGACTCACAGATCACACACTTGCCATCACATTTTCCACATGATTGTCCAATGGTTCGAGGTGGGGAAAGTGGTACCTTCGAGTCAAGACCCTAATGATGGGAACCCTGAACTCCTCAGGTCTCAATACCATCCCTACCCAGACAGTGGGGGACAGGAGGCTGTCTCACTGACACCAGCCTGCTTGCAACAAGAGCAAGAATTGTGTTTTTGACTGTACAAAAGCCCAAAACTTTGACAAGTTCATCCAGAAAAAGGATGCATGATTCAATCCTCCCCTTAACAGTTTTTTTTTTTAAATCATCAAGTTATCTTTTATATATTTATTTATTATTTATTTTCTATTGGAGGATAATTGCTTTACAACGTTGTGTTAGTTTTTGCTGTGCAACAATGTGAACCAGCTATAGTATAATATATCCTTTTCCTCTTGAAGCTTCTTCCCACCCACCCATCTTACCCCTTTACGTCATCACAGAGGACTGAGCTGAGCTCCCTGTGCTGTGCAGCAGCTTCCCACTAGCTATCTATTTTATACGTGGTAGTGTATATATGTCAGGGCTACTCTTTCAATTCATCTCATCCTCTTCTTCCCCAACTGTGTCCACAAATCTGTTTGCTATGTCTGCTATGTCTGTATCTCTATTCCTGTCCTGCAATAGGGTCATCAGTACCGTTTTTCTAAATTCCATATATATGCATTAATATACGATATTTGTTTTTCTCTTTTTGACTTATTTTACCCTATATGGGAGACTCTAGGTTTATCCATCTCCCTACAACTGCCTCACTTTCACTCCTTTTTCTGGCTAAGTATTTTGCTTATGTATCACAACGTCTTTATCCATCCATCTATTGATAAACATCTAGGTTGCTTCCATGTCCTAGCTATTGTAAATAATGCTGCAATGAACATTGGTGGGGGGTACATTTGTCTTTTTGAATTATGGTTTTTTCAGGGCATATGCCCAGTAGTGGAATTGCTGGGTCATATGATAATTTCATTTTTATTTTTTTAAGGAACCTCCATACAGTTCTCCAAGTGGTTGTATCAATTTACACTTTACTTGACAGTTTTTAAGATAATGAATAAAGAACACTTTAAAATATCTGATGACAGAGATGGTAAATGAATATATTAAAAAAGGGAGAATGTTTTGTAGAAACTTGCTAGTCAATAACACCAAGAAGTTCCGGAGGGTCAGGAGGCATTGTTCCAATCTAGAGCCTGGTGTCCTTGGTGAACTGACTCCACAATCAAGGGGGAGCTGCTCTGATCAGTCAGTTGGGTTTGCAGGGAAACCAGTATATCTTCATCACCTTGAAGAAAACGGGCCTGGAATGGAAGGAGGGGCCTAGGAAAGGTAGAATAGAGAAATTTCCAGGAGAAAGAAAGTCTTGCACAGTCAGAATTCTCCTAGAATATCTCCTCTTATCATTTGAAAATAAGAGTTGATGGAGGTGTTTGGGGTGCCCAACCACAGGGTTGTAGAAATGTTTTGAAGATATGTACTAATTGGTTAAAATGGGAAGAAAATAGATCTGAAAGAAGGAACCCAGAAAAACCTGAGACAGCTTCATGCTAAAACCCTGGCAGAATATTTAGGGGTTAAGAAAAAGCTTTCAGAAACAAAAATTGTAGCACAAGGAGGACTTTCATCCTCATCCATAAGGGGAGCACTGTGGGAGTGGACTGGACTAGGAGGGGGCGCCTGTTACTGGGAGCCATTGAGGAAGTGGAACAAATGCCTCACTGGGCCAGGTCCACCTCTGGGCTCAGAGATTTTATTCTTTGCCACTCCTCACTGCCATCCATCATTTCCCCCTCTTATGTGACTAAGGAAAGTTACTTCTGTTTTCACAAATTTCCAGAGACCCCACACAAGCTACATCATTCCCCTCAGTTTGCAAATTAAACTCCAACAGAAGGAAGCCTCTTGCAAAGTTCTCTTTTCATCTCATTTGCTCCAACAAACAAACTCTCCCTGGGGGATGTGGAGAGGAAAACTGGGGCATGAGGGCAAGGGACTTAACTAATCTGAGGTCCAGTTTTCTTGCCTGCAAAAAGTGAATGATGTTCACCATGAAATGTTTATGGTGACGTTAAACTGAGTCATCAAGTCAGCTCTCCCTGGTGGGTCCTAAGAATCATAATTACTATTAGTGTCATTACTCTCCATTCTCTCCAAGACTGAAAACAGAAAACAGAGCAAATGCCTTCCTGTGGCTTGGTCCAACTGCCAGAACCCAGTTCTATCCGCTCTCTTCTGTCTGCATGCAACTAAGAGTATTTTTTCCCCAGGAAAAGATGGTTTTATTGCAAATGTGTACAAGAGCTGGTCCAGAATTTAGCTATATGAATACAAATAATCCCAGTGGTTCAAATAAAAATGTGTGAAAATAAATTTGAAATAACAGATCAAATTCTTCCATTTATGTTTCAATCTTAATCCCCCAAAGAGAAATAATATAGCTAATTTTCCTCTTTTATTGATAGAAACTGAAATTATAAAATATGGCTGATTCAATGGAAATTTGCTATATGACTCAGGGAACTCAAACTGGGGCTCTAACAACCAAGAGGAGTAGGAAAAAGGGTAGCCGGGTGGGCGAGAGCTTCAAGAGGGAGGGGGCATATATACACCTATGGCTAGTTCATGTTGATGTGTGGCAGAAATCAAACCAATATTGTAAAGCAATCATCCTTCAATTAAAAACAAATAAATTTAAAAAATGATTTATTACATTGGAAGTTTGCATATGTATATATATAATATTTATGCATATTTTAATGTGAATATACCAATAAGCAAGTACTTACTTCTTTCATCATGAATCTAAAAGACTGCGTTTTTATTCTTTGAGAAAGTCATTATAATGATTCTAGTACTAGGGTGAAGCATTCACATTCTCTAGAGAATTTTACTAACTTCTTTTTTTGTCATCTAGAAGTATCTCATCTAAGACAGTAGTGTGAAGGTATATTTGTATTAGATATATAAATAAAAGACAAGTGATACCTGTGTAAACATATAAGAAACAAAGAACTGTGTTTGGCATATAGTAGGCTCTGACTCTATGGCGGAGATTACCAGTGAGGAAGTTAGGGTCAGGGCATTCTCTGATAGTATGAACAATTTCAATTTAAGAGACCAAAATCCCAATGTCTTATTTCCACACTGCTCTTGAGTTTACAGAATCCTGCATTCCATTTTAAACAATATGATCAGTCCAAAAAGAATGGAAGGTGAAAGCCTTTTTCTTTATTTCCCATCAGAGTCAGATAATAGTTCCTCGGGATTTAAAAAGACCTCTCCAAGGCTTCAGGTTTCATGATTCTCTCATTAATAAGATAATTGAGCCTCACATAGAGTTTATTTATCCAACATTACAGAGTCACAATATCTGGCCTGAAGTTCAGGTTTGGTTGCCAATTCTGCAATGGTCCAGCCCCTTCTTCAGGGCTCCCATCACCTCCTGGTTTCTCAAGCTATAAATGAGGGGGTTGAGCATAGGAGTAAGGACTGTGTAGAAGATAGATACCACCTTGTCATGGCTTGGGGCCCGGTAGCTCCTAGGTCTCAGGTAGATGAACATGGCTGCCCCATAGAAGAGAAACACAGCTGTCAAGTGGGAGGAACATGTGGCCAGAGACTTTTTACCAGCTTGAGCAGAGCGCATGTGGAGCACAGTTCTCAGGATGCGAGCATAGGAGGCCACGATAATGGAGAAGGGAAGAAACAGCATGATGATGCAGCAAACAAAAGCAAAGTTCTCAAAAATAGATGTGTCTGCACAGGCCAGCTTCAATAAGGATAACATCTCACAAAAGAAGTGGTCCACCTCCCTCAAGCCACAGAAAGGTAATGTCATTACTACCACCATCTGGATCAAACCATCTATTATCCCAAAGGCCCAGGAGCTCCCAACAATCTGGAGACAGGCCCTCTGACTCATGAGGATAGGATAGTGAAGTGGATGGCTAATGGCCACATAGCGGTCATAAGCCATGAGTCCCAGCAAGAGCCCTTCAGATCCCATGAGAGAGACAAAAAGACCCATTTGTATGCCACAACCCACAAAGGAGATGGACTTCCTGCCAGACAGGAGGTTGACCGCCATCTTAGGCACATTTGTGCAGACCAACATCAGGTCCATGAGGGAGAGCTGACTAAGAAAGAAGTACATGGGTGTATGAAGTCGAGAATCCATGTAGATGAGGCAGATGAGGAGGACATTCCCACAGAGGGCCATTATGAAGACCATCATGACTGCTGAGAAAAGAACAAGGTCAGTGGGACTGTGGGAAAAGATGCCTAAGAGGACAAAGTCATCTGAAGATGATTGATTCAACCATATCTCCATGGCTTAGTTGATGTTCCTTGTTACCTGAGAACATGGACAAAAAATATTGGATTGACTGAAATTTATTTATTGACCTCTATATTCCACATCTTCAGGCAGCTGTAATGTTTGTAACTCATGAATGTCTAACAACATAAGCTTTGGGACATTGAAGCAGGCAACCCTTCATATCCCTAACACAGCAACAGGAAAGTTTCTAGTTTACAGAATTGGACTGCATAGCTGTATTGGGATGTATATGTGCAACAAGAATGGAAAGAATTATTTTATCTTTCATAGGTTTTTTGGTAAATTTCCTTCAACAAAGTATTGGCTTTACTATATTACACTGCACCTTTGATCAGAGATCACGTTGACTTGGTAAATTATGTCTAACAGGGCTTGAATCATTTAATTCTTAAGAGACAATTTATATGTGTTATAAAAAGAAAGGGAATGAAGCATGAGTTGATCTTTAGTCTACATCTTTCTTTTTGCTCATAGAGTTTTGTTATAATAACCACTCTTTAGTACTTTAAATATATATAGAAAGGAAGGGCTCTCTAGTGCCCCACATGAGAAGGAAGAGTTGCAGCTGGATGCCATTGTTGTCAATTATATTGGGAGTGACAGAAAGGTCACAAGGAAGAAGCAGTGACTTGGTCTCCAAACCTCTTAAGAAGAATGAGAGCCTGACTGACTCCAGTATCGGGGCTTTAGTATAATGGTGCTGAAATTAAGGGCAGATAATCCTACTTTAGTATAATGGTGCTGAAATCAAGGAGAAGGAAATGGCAACCCACTCCAGTGTTCTTGCAGGGAAAATTCCATGGAGAGGAGCCTGACAGGCTACAGTCCCTGGGGTCGCAAAGAGTAGTGACTGAGCGACCAAGTACAGCGCGGCACAGCACAGTACAGCACATGTATATTTTCCTAGATATTTCCTGGTATTTGGTCCAGAGTTTTTTTTTCTAAATATCTTATTGTATAAAAGAACAGACATGGTCTGGTTTTACATGGACAAAAACCAAATTGAGAAAAGAAGTAATGCATAATATTAATAAAACGATAAAGCTTTCTTGGTGATATTCACAATATCTGAACCCAAGGCAAATAAAAGAATAAATGGGGGCTTTCCTGGTAGCTCAGACGGTAAAGTGTCTGCCTACAATGTGGGAGAACCAGGTTTGATCCCTGGGTCAGGAAGATCCCCTGGAGAGGGAAATGGCAACCCACTCCAGTATTCTTGCCTGGAAAATCCAGTGGACTGAGGATCCTGGTAGGCTACAGTCCATGGGGTCACAAAGAGTCAGACACGACTGAGCGACTTCACAACAATTATAAAACAACTGAGTGGGGGTGTTCAGGACAAGATGGCAGAGTAGGGAGACCCCTAAGCTCATCTCCCCTCATGACCAAATGAAAAAATAACTTTTAAGAGAGCAACTGTTGATGAGAAAGACCAGAATCTAGCAGGAAAGATACTCTACAAGTAAACATATAAAGAAGGAACCATAAGGAGACAAGTAGGAGAGGATGACACATGATATAATCAAGACCATAACCCCTGGGTGAATGACCCATAAATGGGAGGATAATTAAAACTGTGATGATTTTCCTCAAGGAGTAACAGGTTTAAACCCCACATTAGGCTCCTCAGCCTGCAGGTTCTGCCCCAGGAAGGCGAGCCTCCAGAACACTTGGCTGTGAAGGCCGTCAATGTTTACTTTCAGATGTCACAGAGGGTTGTGGGAAATAGAGACTTCACTCTTAAAGGATACACCAGAAGTTAAACAGACCAATGTCAGCTCTGAGATACTTTGGACTTGACAGCCAGCTGCTCTGGTATCTAGTCCAGATACCTGGGTCTGCACTAGTTCTGGGATATTTTAGAACCCACAGCCAGGAAGAAATAGAAAATTTTAACAGACCCAGCACAAGCACAGAAATCAAAACTGTAATAAAAAATCTTTCAACAAACAAAAGCCCAGGACCAGATGGCTTCACAGTTGAATTCTACCAAGAATTTAGAGAAGAGCCAACACCTATCCTAATCAAACTCTTCCAGAAAATTGCAGAGAAAGGTAAACTTCCAAACTCATTCTATGAGACCACCATCACCCTATTACCAAAACCAGACAAAGATGCCACAAAAAAGAAAACTACAGGCCAATATCACTGATGAACGCAGATGCAAAAATCCTCAGAAAAATTCTAGCAAACAGAATCCAACAGCACATTAAAAAGATTATACATCATGACCAAGTTGGCTTTATCCCAAGGATGCAAGGATTCTTCAATATTTGCAAATCAATCAATGTGATACCTCACATTAACAAATTGAAAGACAAAAACCATATGATTATCTCAATAGATGCAGGGAAAGCCTTTGACAAAATTCAACATCCATTTATGATAAAAAAAAAAAAAACCCTCCAGAAAACAGGCATAGAAGGAACATACCTCAACATAATAAAAGTCATATGTGATAA
Organism: Dama dama; assembly: GCF_033118175.1. NCBI lineage: Eukaryota > Metazoa > Chordata > Mammalia > Artiodactyla > Cervidae > Dama > Dama dama. The sequence continues at coordinate 42,771,355 of NC_083689.1, read as the reverse complement.
ACCCACAGCAAATATTATCCTCAGTGGTAAAAAATTGAAAGCATTTCCCCTAAAGTCAGGAACAAGACAAGGGTGCCCACTTTCACCACTACTGTTCAACATAGTTTTGGAAGTTTTAGCCACAGCAATCAGAGAAGAAAAAGAAATAAAAGGAGTCCAGATAGGAAAAGAAGAAGTAAAACTCTCACTGTTTGCAGAGGACATGATCCTCTACATAGAAAACCCTAAAGACAGCACCAGGAAATTACTAGAGCTAATCAATGAATATAGTAAAGTTGCAGGATATATACACAGAAATCCCTTGCATTCCTATACACTAACAATGAGAAAACAGAAAGAGAAATGAAGGAAACAATATCATTCACCATTGCAATGAAAAAATAAAATACTTAGGAATAAAGCTATTCTAAAGAAACAAAAGACCTATATACAGAAAACTATAAAACACTGATGAAAGAAATCAAAGATGACACAAATAGATGGAGAAATGTACCATGTTCTTGTATCAGAAGAATCAGTATAGTGAAAATGAGTATACTACCCAAAGCAATCTATATATTCAATGCAATCCCTATCAAGTTACCAACAGTATTTTTCAGAGAACTAGAACAAATAATTTCACAATTTGTATGGAAACACAAAAAACCTCAAATAGCCAAAGCAATCTTGAGAAAGAAGGATGGAACTGGAGGAATCAACCTGCCTGACTTCAGACTATACTACAAAGCTACAGTCATCAAGACAGTATGATACTGCCACAAAGACAGAAATATAGATCATTGGAACAAAACAAAAAGCCCAGAGATAAATCCACGAACCTATGGACACCTTATCTTTGACAAAGGAGGCAAAATATACAATAGAGAAAAGACAATCTCTTAAAAAGTGATGCTGGGAAAACTGGTCAATCATCTGCAAAAGAATGAAACTAGAACATTTTCTAACACCATACACAAAAATAAACTCAAAATGGATTAAAGATCTAAATGTAAGACCAGAAACTATAAAACTCCTAGAAGAAAACATAGGCAAAACATTCTCTGATATAAATCACAGCAGGATCCTCTGTGACCCACCTCCCAGAGTAATGGAAATAAAAGCAAAACTAAACAAATGGGACCTAATTAAACTTAAAAAACTTTTGCATAATGAAGGAAACTATAAGCAAGGTGGAAAGACAGCCTTCAGAATGGAAGAAAATAATAGCAAACAAAGCAACTGACAAAGAATTAATCTCAAAAATACACAAGCAGCTCATGCAGCTCAATATCAGAAAAATAAATGACCCAATCAAAAAATGGGCCAAAGAACTAAACAGACATTTCTCCAAAGAAGACATACAGGTGGCTAACAAACACAGGAAAAGATGCTCAAAGTCATTCATTATCAGAGAAATGCAAATCAAAACCACAATGAGGTACCATCTCACGCTGGTCAGAATGGCAGCTATCAAAACGTCTACCTGGAGAGGGTGCGGAGAAAAGGGAACCCTCTTACACTGTTGGTGGGAATACAAACTAGTACATTGTGGAGAACAGTGTGGAGATTTCTTAAAAAGCTGGAAATAGAACTGCCATACAACCCAGCAATCCCACTGCTGGGCATACACACTGAGGAAACCAGAATTGAAAGAGACACATGTACCCCAATGTTCACTTCAGCACTGTTTACAATAACTAGGACATGGAAGCAACCTAGATGTTCATCAGCAGATGAATGGATAATAAAGCTGTGATACATACACACAATGGACTATTACTCAGCTATTAGAAAGAATGCATTTGAATCAGTTCTAATGAGGTGGATGAAACTGGAGCCTATTATACAGAGTGAAGTAAGTCAGAAAGAAAAGCACCAATACTGTATATCAATGCATATATATAGAATTTGGAAATATGGTAATGAAGACCCTATATGCAAGATAGCAAAAGAGACATAGATATAAAGAACAGACTTTTGGACTCTATGGCAGAAGATGAGGGTGGGATGATTTGTGAGAATAGCATTGAACCATGTATATCACCATATGTGAAATAGATCACTAGTCCAAGTTTGATGCATGAAACAGGGCACTCAAAGCCAGTGCACTGGGACAACCCTGAGGGATGGGGGACTCATGTACACCCACGGCTGATTCATGTCAATGTATGGCAAAAACCACTACAATATTGTAAAGTAATTAGCCTCCAATTAAAATAAATAAATTAATTAAAAATTATAATAACTAATCATAAACACCATTAAATATATACCACTATGGAAAAAAAAAAAAACCCACAGCCAATCATGTTATAAACAGACCCTACACCAAAACAAGCCAACATTAGATCCAGAATCCACTAGATCCCTGCCCCAAAACGACCTCAGAATCTAGTTCTCCCTCAAATGAGCCAGTACTAACCCCAGAAGAAGAGAAAAATGTCTAGAGGACATATTTTAAGATATAATAGCTGAAAACTTCCCTAATCTTAGAAAGGGAATGGACATCCAAGTCCAGGAAGCACAAAGGATGCCTAATACAGTCAATCCAAAGAGTACCACTCCATGACACATTGTAATTAAAATGGCAAAAATTAAGGATAAAGAGAGAATATTAAAAGCAGCAAGGAAAAAGTAACACGTTACATATAAAGGAACTACCATTAGGCTATCGGCTGACTTTCAGCAGAAACTTTACAGGCTATATTTAAAGTGATGAAAGGTTAAAACCTTCACCAAGAATACACTACTTGGACAGGTTCTTATTCAGATTTGATGAATATTTCAAAAGTATTACAGATAAAGGAAAGATAAAAGCCCCTGTTGCAGCCTGATGGAGCAGAGACCAGAACCTGCCCCATGACTCAAGGGTGAGGCAAACTGCACCCTCCTGACTGTCCTAGTAAGCATGCCAAAAGGACATACTTGGGGTGGGACGTGCTCTCCTCCACTTCACTGCCTGCCCCTGTGTCTGTTCCCATGGAAACAAAGCAAGATGTTCCTGATTAACCGAAGAGTGTTAACTTTACTCCCGCTTTATGGTGTGCTGATCAAACTCCCCAGTATAGCTATTTCTTAATGATGTCACGTGATTTCTATCAATAAAAGTGTGGGCTGAAAGGAGCCATCTGGTCTTCCTGCCACGGAGAGCAGGAGGGCCCTCTGACTCCTCTTGCCAGATTATATGTGAATGTCTTTTCGTTACGTGCTCGCCTGGGTTTCAGGTCTTTCTCACCCACTGTGCTGGACGTGGCAAGCCCCTTCATAGATCACAGCCTAGTCTTCACAAACGGGCTTGCATAACTCAGTGAAGTTATGAGCCATGCCATGCAGGGCCACCCAAGACAGACGGGTCATAGTGAAGAGTTCTGACAAAACATGGTCCACTGCAGAAGGAAATGGCAACTGACTCCAGTATTTGTGTCTGGAGAACCCCATGGACAGTATGAAAAGGCAAAAAGATATGACATCAGAAGATGAGCTCCCCAGGTCAGAAAGTGTCCAGTATGCTACTAGGGAAGAACTGAAGGCAGTTACTAATAGGTCCAGAAAGAATGAAGTGGCTAGGCTAAAGTGGGAATGATATTCAGCTGTGGATGTGTATGGTGGTAAAAAGTAAAGCCTGATTCTGTAAAGAACAATATTGCATAGGAATTTGGAATGTTAGGTCTATGAATCAAGGTAAATTGAAAGTGGTCAAGCAGGCGATGGCAAGAGTGACATTGACATCTTAGGAATTAGTGAACTAAAATGTACAAGCATGGGTGGATTTAACTCAGATGACCATTACATCAACTACTGTGGGCAAAAATCCTTTAGAAGAAATGTAGTAGACCTTATAGTCAACAAGAGTCCTAAATGCAGTACTTAGGTGCAATCTCAAAAATGACAGAATAATCTCAGTTCATTTCCAATGGCAAACCATTCAACATTACAGTAATCCAAGTCTATGCCTCAACCACTAATGCCAAAGAAGCTGAAGTTGACCAGTTCTATGAAGACTGACAGCACATTCTAGAACTAACACACACAAAAATGCGCCCTTTTCATCATAGGGATGCAAAGTAGGAAGTCAAAAGATACCCTGAATAACAGATAAGTTTGGCCTTGGAGCACAAAATGAAGCAGGACAAAGGCTATCAGAGGTTTGCCAAGAGAACTCACTGGTCATAGCAAACACCGTTTTCAAACAAACCAAGAGACGACTCTACACATGGGCATCACCAGATGGTCAACACTGAAATCAGATTGATTATATTCTTTGCAGCTGAAGATTGAGAAGCTCTATACAGTCAGCAAAAATAAGACTTGCAGCTGACTGTGGCTCAGCTCATGAGCTCCTTACTGTCAAATTCAGGTTTAAATTAAAGAAAGTAGAGAAAACCACTAGGCCATTCAGGTATGACCTAAATCAATCCCCTGTGTGGATCAAATAAACTGTGGAAAATTCTGAAAGAGATGGGAATACCAGACCACCTGACCTGCCTCTTGAGAAACCTATAGGCAGGTCAGGAAACAACAGTTAGAACTGGACATGGAACAAAAGACTGGTTCCAAATAGGAAAAGGAGTACATCAAGGCTGTATATTGTCACCCTGCTTATTTAACTTATATGCAGAGTACATCATGAGAAATGCTGGGCTGGAAGAAGCACAAGCTGGAATCAAGATTGCCAGGAGAAATATCAATAACCTCAGATATGCAGATGACACCACCCTTATGGCAGAAAGTGAAGAAGAACTAAAAAGCTTCTTGATGAAAGTGAAAGAGGAGAGTGAAAAAGTTGACTTAAAGCTCAACATTCAGAAAACTAAGATCATGGCATCTGGTCCCATCACTTCATGGGAAATAGATGGGGAAACAGTGGAAACAGTGGCTGACTTTATTTTGGGGGGGCTCCAAAATCACTGCAGATGGTGATTGCAACCATGAAATTAAAAGATGAAAAAATAAAATAAAATAAAAGATGCTTACTCCTTGGAAGAAAAGTTATGACCAACCTAGATAGCATATTAAAAAGCAGAGACCTTACTTTGACAACAAAGTTCTGTCTAGTCTAGGCTATGGTTTTTCCAGTGGTCATGTATGGATGTGAGAGTTGGACTGTGAAGAAAGCTGAGAGCAGAAGAATTGATGCTTTTGAACTGTGGTGTTGGAGAAGGCTCTTGAGAGTCCCTTGGACTGCAAGCAGAGCCAGTCAGTCTATCCTAAAGGAGATCAGTCCTGGGTGTCCATTGGAAGGACTGATGCTGAAGCTGAAACTCCAATAGTTTGGTCACCTCATGCAAAAAGTTGACTCATTGGAAAAGACCCGGATGCTAGGAGGGATTGGGGGCAGGAGGAGAAGGGGACGACAGAGGATGAGATGACTGGATGGCATCACCAACTTGATGGACATGAGTTTGAGTAAATCCGGGAGTTGGTGATGGACAGGAAGGCCTGGCATGCTGCAATTCATGGGGTCGCAAAGAATTGAACACGACTGAGCGACTGAACTGAACTGAACCAATGATTATACAGTGGAGGTAATGAATAGAGTCAAGGGATTAGATCTGGTAGAGAGAGTGCCAGAACTATGGATGGAGGTATGTATCGTTGTACAGGAGGCAGTGACCAAAACCATGCCCAAGTAAAAAGAAATGCAAGAAGGCAAAGTGGTTGTCTGAGGAAGCTTTACAAATAACTAAGGAAAGAAGAGAAGCAAAAAGCAAGGGAGAAAGGGAAAGATATATTCAACTGAATGTAGAGTTCCAGAGAAGAGCAAGGAGAGATAAGGCCTTCTTAAATAAACAATGCAAAGAAACAGAGGAAAGTAATACAATGGGAAAGACTAGAGATCTCTTCAAGAAAATTGGAGATATCAAGGGAACATTTCATGCAAGGATGGGCATAATAAAGTACAGAAATGGTAAGGACCTAACAGAAGCAGAAGAAACTAAAAAAAGGTGCAAGAATACACAGAAGAACTATACAAAAAAGGTCTTAATGACCCAGATAGCCATAATGTTGTGGTCACTCACCTAGAACCAGACTTCCTGGCCTGTGAAGTCAAGTGGGCCTTAGGAAGCACTACTATGAACAAAGCTAGAGGAGGTGATGAAATTCCAGCTGATCTTTTTAAAATTGTAAAAGATGCTGCTGCTAAGTGCTGCACTCAATGTCAGAAAAAATGGAAAACTCAGCAGTGACCACAGTATTGGAAGAGGTCAGTTTTCATTCCAGTCCCAAAGAAGGGCAATGTCAAAGAATGCTTAAACCAATGTGTAATTGTACTCATTTCACATGCTAGCAAGTTTATGCTCAAAATCCTTCAAGCTAGGCTTCAGCACTATGTGAACTGAGAAATTCCAGATGTACAAGCTGGGTTTAGAAAAGGCAGAGGAACCAGAGGTCAAAGTGCCAAAATTCACTGAATCATGGAGAAAGCAAGGGAGTTCTAGAAAAACATCTACTTCTGCTTCATTGACTACACTAAAGCCTTTGATGGTGTGGATCACAACAAACTGTGGAAAATTCTTAAAGAGATGGGAATACCAGACCACCTTAACCTGTCTCCTGAGAGACCTATATGTGAGTTAAGAAGCAACAGTTAGAACCACACATGGAACAACTTATTGGTTCAAAATTGGGAGAGGAGTATGACAAGTCTCTATATTGTCACTCAGCTTATTTAACTTATATGCAGAGTACATCATGTGAAATGTCAGACTAGATGAATCACAAGCTGGAATCAAGCTTTCCAGGAGAAATATCAACAACCTCATATATGCAGATGATACAACTCTAATGGTAGAAAGTGAAGAGGAACTAAAGAACTTCTTGAGGGTGAAAGAGGAGAGTGAAAAAGCTAGCTTGAAGCTCAACATTCAAAAAATTAAGATCGTGGCATCTGGTCCCATCACTTCATGGCAAATAGAGAAAAAGTGGAAACAGTGACAGTTTTATTTTCTTTGGCCCCCCAAATCACTGCAGATGGTGACTGCAGCCATGAAATTAAAAGACGCTTGCTCCTTGCAAGGAAAGCTATGACAAACCTTTTTGTTGTTGTTCAGTCACTCAGCCATATCTGACTCTTTGTTACCCCATGGACTGCAGCATGCCAGGCTTCCTGTTCTTCACCATCTCCCGGAGTTTGCTCAAACTCTTGTCCATTGAGTCAATGATACCGTCAAACCATCTCATACTCTGATGTCCCCTTGTCCTCCTGCCTTCAATCTTTCCCATCATCAGTGTCTTTTCCAATGAGTCAGCTCTTCACATCAGGTGGCCAAAGTATTGGAACTTCAGCTTCAGCATCAGTCCTTCCAATGAATATTCAGGATTAATTTCCTTTAGGATTGACTGGATCTCCTTGCAGCCCAAGGGACTCTCAAGAGTCTTCTCCAGCACCACAATTCAAAAGCATCACTTCTTCAGTGTTCCGACTTCTTCATGATACAACTCACCTCCATACATGACTACTGGACAAACCATAGCTTTAACTATGCAGACATTTGTCAGCGAAGTGATGTCTCTGCTTTTTATTACACTGTCTAGGTTTGAATTGTGATGCTGGAGAAAACTCTTGAGAGTCCTTTGGACAGCAAGGAGATGAAACTAGCCAATCCTAAAAGAAAAGAGTTCTAAATATTCATTGGAAGGACTGAAGCTGAAGCTGAAGCTCCAATACTTTGGCCATCTGTTGCAAAGTGCTGAATCATTGGAAAAGACCCTGATGCTGGGTAAGATTGAAGGCAAAAGGAGAAGGGGGTGACAGAGGATGAGATGATTAGATGGCATCACTGACTCAATGGACATGAATCTGAGCAAGCTCCAGGAGATTGTGGAGGACAGGGAAGCCTGGCATGCTGCAGTCCATGGGTCACAAAGAGTCAGACATGACTTAGTGAATGAACAATAATAGTAACAAGATTTATCTTGAGGTGGCTCCACTCCGAGATTACCCATGTAACTGTGTGAAGTCTTGCTGTCTCTTTACAGGGCTACTTCACAATGTGACAGTTGGTTTCTTCCAGGGTGAGTGGTGCAAGAGAGTGACTACAAGCACTCTAGATAGAATATAACCTAATATTAGAAGTGACATCCCAAGAGTGCTGCTGAATTCTATTCATTATAGGTGAATCACTAAATCTAGCTCCAAGTTACTGGGAGAGCAATATACAAGGCATGAATATCATGAATCAAGGACCACTGAGACCATCTTAGAGGCTATGTACCTTAGCCTTTCACAGTCCATCTCAAATCTTGACCACTGATATATATAGACTCATTAATTTTAACAAGTGATCTCTTCATTAAGAAGAATGGTGGTTTGCAACTTTTCTAGAAAATAAAGAATCAAAGATGTTGAGTTTGTCCATCTATCTCTCACCTGGTGAGAAGAAAAAGGCTCTCTGTCTGGTTCTAGTTTCAGGCTATTCACAAGCAGTAAAAATAAATTCATCTGTTGCATCTTACAGCACTCATATTCATTTTCATTTGCCCTCATAGTGATCTTGCAATGAAGGTACAGTGATTTTATTAAAATAGACCCTCTTTTACAGTTGAGAAAGTTGAGGAATAGGCTGGATTGCTCAAGTTTGCATGGCTCATAAATGCAAAACCAAAACATGAGATGGAAAGTTCTGGAAAATTTAAATCATATGCTGTTTTTGAGAAAAATGTCTTCACAAGGAGAAGCTGTCTAATCTTGGAAAAAATATTATTTAGGAGCTTCTATTTTCACCTTTCTCTTATTCTTTGTTTACACAGCATCCTTCAGATCCATAATACAGTCTCTAAGAACTGGAGATTCTTTTGCTCAAGAGCAGTACTTGTTTCTTGTCAGATATAGTTCTCATCACAGATGAATGCATGATCACTTATGGTTATTAAATTCCCATCTTGTGAGTTGGTTAGTATAAACAAAATTCCCCCAACCTAAGTGAAATTACATTTACATTTATGACCCTGTGAAACTTGGGGAAATACACTGGGGTGATGATCAGTAGGGTGAGGTGGAAGAGTCAAGAATCCATCTGCCTGCCTGTCTCTCCAATGGACACCAAAATTTCTAGTGGATCCCAGACCCTCATCCCCATTCTCAACCCTAGATTTCCAGTTCCCTGCAGAATATATACAATTCCTGATACTCAAACAAAAAACAACCAAACCCATCTGCATATCCTAAAAAAGTAATATCTCCTTCTCTTATCTTATTTCTTTAAAATACCACTGTCCCAATTATTCAAGCTCAAAATGACCCACGTTGGATGCCCCATGCACCTTAATCTAATCCCTTACCTGTTTCTGTCAATGTGCCCTTAATGGAGACTCTTGCTTTTTACACACCTGGCCTCTATTTTCATCCCTTGCATTTCCACTGTCTTCTGAGTATCAAAGTTTTGCCAGCATTCATGTAATATCTCCAACCTGAGTGCCTCTTTGTCACCACAGGCCACAGGCACTTCACAGTGTACCTCTCTGTGATCACTTCACTTCTCAAGACTGTGAGCAGAGATCCCCTTCTATCCCACTGAAGGTCTATGTGGTTTGCTTTCCCTTTCTAGCTTTTCGTGCTAAACCACCTCTTAGGTGAGCCTTACATTCCACCTGAACTTACACCTGCATCTTGCCTAACACTACTTTTCTTTGCCCCTTTTGATTTTACACATGCTGTTCCATTCATCTGGCACATCATCCTTCAAACTCTTCCTCTGAAAACATTGTTTTTCAGGGTTCAGCTCAGATTTGCATCTGCTATGACGATGCCCTGATGGCCCGCATACACCAGGTGATTCCTTACTCTGTAGCCTCCCACATCACATTCATTGACCCAAGAATGCACTCCTTAGGTTGCATAAGGTGTCTTTGTTTCTCCACTCAACAATCAGAGGGTTAAACTATCGCCTGAAACTTAATCACTCAAGATAATGTCACTCTTGTGCTTATGATATGCCAATGGCTTGGCTGTGCTACATTTTATTCATATGGATTTGTTTGTTTGTTTACCTCTTCTCCAACTAAAATCTATGTTCTTTATACCACTTTTTCCCAACAGGGTGATCTCTGGTTTCTAGCATAGTGACTGGTATATATTATGTTCTCAGTAAATACTGTTGAATGATTAATTATAATATGCAGATCCCTCAAGAAACTAGTGTAGTTTCTCTCATGCTTATCTTTTTCTGCTCTCTAACTTCATCCCTTTCTCTGGGTGTTAAATTTCTTTAAAATAGAAAAATCCTTTCCCTGGGATTTTAGTTACTGTCTTGACTTTTCTTCCTAGAAATGACACTGTAAAGAAGAAATCTTGTGTCTGTGATATTCTTTCAGGGATGGGTTGACTCTATGTCTCATACCAGCCCTCCCCTTGAGCCTCTTCCCCAACTCACCTTTTGTTTTCCTGCTTTAGACCACTCTTCCACTTAGGAACCCTTTGCTGAGCACCCCAATCCAGACAGAAAGAGGAAATGAAAAAAAACAATGAGAAATCAAAGAAAGAAAAATAGAAGTAGATCAAAGAAAGAAAACTAGAAAAAAAGGGTGAGGAAAGACATACTATTACATAGTGAATGCCTACCCTCCTTTAAAAAATAAAAAAGTCACCTCTGCCTGAGGAAACAATAAGATGAAGAAATTCTGATAAGAAAGTAAAAATGGGGCAAAAAAAAGGTAGCAATCAGCAACAGAAACTGCAAGAAAGATAGGGGTGGATGACAGGAGAAAGACCCTCACTATTCTCCAGGTGGATTCCCTGGAAGAAAAAGTATTCAGCAGGTTCCCTGTGGAGATTTCAGCATCAAATTCATTTTATTGTCCTCCTCTTGTATGTTTGCAGTTATGAAGTCAGAGAGGACAGGGAGGAGCCCCCAGCTCTGACTTCTTTCCTCAGCCTCCACCAATCTCTTGGCCAGGCTGTGGGTGTCCTTGTCACCCTCAGGCTCCCTACAACTTTCTAGCTTAGATAGTGAGGCTCAGACAGACAACAGTCTCTGCTCAGCAAAAAGAGAAGGGAAAAATGGACTTAGTCAAGGAGATGGTGTTGGGCAGATGGAAACAGAGTCAGGATCTGGGTATCTGAGCTCACCCTCTGATGTCTGTCCACCTGCCATAGGTTGCCTCCCAGGCTGGGTTGTAGAACTGTCTTCCACTGCCCATGAGGTACTTAACACAAAACCTAAGTGAGGAAGGTAAAACTGTCCACTCCCAGGGGAGCCCTCAAACTCCAACCCAAGCATAGGAGCTCCCAAGCTTGCAATTAAAAAAACTCAAACAGGGAGCTTGGGGACAGGACCAGAAGAAGGGGCAGAGGGACAGTGTGAGGAACCTTGGTCATGAGATGGGCACAGGGCAGCCAGGGCACAGGAATGAGGGGCAAATTCCTTGGTGTTCTACTCCCACCACAAACATATACCAATGGTTGCTCAGTGACCTCCAGGGTCCACATGGAATCTCTACCTGTGACTGTCTCCCTGCCATCCACACTTGTTCTTTACCTGTCCCATAAAATCAGCCCAATCTGACTGAGGGCCAATGATAAGCAAGAGCTTGGTGAGCTGTGCTTGAATCAAAAGTGAAGACTTAACACAGTCCTGGCCCTTAAGTTTTATAACCAAGTGAGAAGGAAAGAAGAGCACCTACCTTCACTAGAGTCAGATGATAATGTGGAAGCTGAGTGTCTTCTCACACTCTGTCAGATATTTCTGTGAGCTCATTGCCCTTCCCAGTTTCCTGTGGTCTAATTATTATGTCTGTCATCCCAGTATAATCATGGACAGCACTTCCTTTCACTCTCAGGGGTGTCCCAGGCTGGGTCATAATTTAGTCACTTTGATTTTTGCCTTATGTCCCATGGAAGTAGATGAATTTTCAAAATGATCAGTTCGTGGGAAATCAAATGATCAGGCCATTAATTTGTGTCTTTCTTTTTAGTCTTTGGTATATGACTTTTTTTAGTCTTTCATTTTATTTTTAAAATTAATTTTCATTGGCATATAGTTGTTTTGCAATGTTGTGTCAGTTTCTTCAGTAAAGTGAATCAGCCATATGTACACACATACCTCTTCTTTGGCTTCCCTGGTGGCTCAGCTGGTAAAGAATCTGCCTGCAATGTGGGAGACCTGGGTTTGATCCCTGGGTTGGGAAGATCCCCTGGAGAAGGGAAAGGCTACCCACTCCAATGTTCTGGCCTGAAGAATTCCATGGACTGTATAGTTGCAAAGAGTCAGACATGACTGAGTGACTTTCACTTTCACTCATTTAGGCCACCATAGAGCTTTGAGTAGAGTTCCTTGTGATATACAGTAGGTTGTCATTAGTTATCTGTTTTATACATAGTAGTATGTATATGTCAATCCCAATCTTTTAATTTATACCACCACCCCCTTTTCCTGTTTGTATTCGTACGTTTGTTCTCTATGTCTGTCTCTATTTCTGCTTTGCAAATAAATTCATCTGTATCATTTTTGTGGGTTCCACATATAAGTGATATTATAAAAAATTTGTTTTTCTCTTTCTGACTTACTTCACTGTGTATGACAGACTCTACGTTCATCCACGTCTCTGCAAATGGCACAGTTTTGTTCCTTTTGTGGCTAAGTAATATTCCATTTTGTGCTTCCTTGGTAGTTCAGTGGTAAAGAATTGGCTGCCAATGCAAGGGACAAGGGTTTGATCCCTGGATCTGCTGGAGAAGGAAATGGCAACTCACCCCAATATTCTTGCCTGGAAAATCCCATAAACAGAAGAGTCTGGTGGGTTACAGTTCCTGGGGTCACAAAAGAGTTGAACATGACTTAGTTACTAATCAACAAACAGCAAAACAAATATTCTATTTTATATATGTACCACATCTTATTTATCCATTCCTCTGTTGATGGTCATTTAGGCTGCTTCTGTGTCCTGGCTATTTTATTTTATATTGAGTGTTGTTGATGAACAATGTGTTAGTTTCAGGTGTGCAGCAAAGTGATTCAGTTATACATATACATGTATTTATTCTTTTTTTTTTTTCAAATTCTTTTTCCATTTAGGTTGTTGCACAATATTGAGCAGAGTTCCTTATATGACTGGTTTTATTTTCACAAAAACAATAAAACATGTTTTACCTGCCATACAAAGTTCTTGGGGCCTTCAGTTGGAGGCTGATATACAGATAGGACAGATTAGTTCAGAGGGCTGAGAGATGTTTGAAAGAAGAGCTGGGAAGACTCAGGGAGATGGAGACAGAGGGACGTAGAAAAAAATTGGCCTCTGTCAGACTACTGCCACGCAGAATAAAGTGGCTTCTGAGGAAACCCCTAAGAGTCAATTCACACTTTCTGTTTTAACCTCCTCTGCTCACTCTGCACTACCTGGTGACCTATGCCAGCTCCCCCATGAGTACCTGGTGTTTTCCCACCTCCACACTCTTGTTCAAGTTAATCTCCCACTGGAAGTTACTCGGCCTGCTTTTCTTTTTTATTGAAAATTTTTTTTCTGTAAAGACCCATTTAAATCTCATTGTTACTATTTGTACCTTTCAAAGATTCACTCCACATCCCTTCAGTTTTTGTTATCTCTTACATCCTATTGTCTGTTGTTCATTTCTGAGTCACTAAGTTGTGTCTGTCTCTTTGCAACCCCATGGACTGCAACACACCAGGCTTCCCTGTCCTTCACTATCTCCCAGAGTTTGCTCAAACTCATGTCCATTGAGTCAGTGATGCTATCTAACCTTCTCATCTGCTGCCACTCCCTTCTCCTCCTGCCTTTAATCTTTCCCAGAATTCGGGTCTTTTCCAATGAGTCAGCTCTTTGCATCATCAGGTAGCCAAAAAAATGGGAGCTTCAGCTTCAGTATCAGTCCTTCCCATGAACATGCAGGGTTGGGTTCCTTTAGGGTTCACCAGTTAGATCTCCTTGCTGTCCAAGGGACTCTCAAGAGTCTTCTCCAGTGCCACAATTCAAAAGCATCAATTCTTAAGCACTCAATCTTCTTTATGTTCCAACTCTCACATACATACATGACTATGGGAAAAACCATAGTTTTGACTACATGCACCTTTGTAGGCAAAGTGATATCTCTGCTTTTTAATATGCTGTCTCTGTGGCATAGCTTTCCTTCCAAGGAGTAAACATTTTTAAATTTCATGGCTGCAGTCACCATCTGCCATGATTTTGGAGCCCAAGAAAATAAAATTTGTCACTGTTTTCACTTTTCCCCCATCTATCTGCTATGAAGGTCAGGATGCCATGATCTTAGTTTTTTGAATGTTGAGTTTTAAGCCAGCTTTTCACCTCCATCAAGAGGCTCTTTGGTTCCTTTTCTCTTTCTGCCATTAGAGTGGTATCCTCTGCATATCTGAGGTTATCTATATAATTGGCAATTATTCTATTCTACCATGTGAAATCTGCTATGCATGCAGGCTCAGTTGATTTAGTCATGTCCAACTCTTTGTGACCCTGTGGACTGTAGCCCGCCAGGCTTCTCTGTCCAGGGGGATTCTCCAGGCAAGAATGCTAGTGTGGGTTGCCATTTCTTCCTTCAGGGAATCTTCCTTACCCAGGGATCGAACCTGTATCTCTTAAGTCTCCTTCATTGGTAGGCGGATTCTTTACCACTAGTGCTACCTGGGACACCCTGGGAACTCTGTCAGGTTACTATTTATTTTACCTACAGAGTAATCAGGTGAAACTTGATTGCCTACAGCCAAGAAACAGCTTTTTTTTTTTTTTTTTTAAGAAACAGCTTTATGTTTAGCTGGGACTAAATTCACTCCGGGAAAATCTTTCTCTATGTTTTATGGAGATAAGACTGACACCAGAGCTGTCTGGGCAGCTCTAGGTTAAGTCTCATCCCATTTAGTTAATAAAGACTAGCTTTCAGGTAAGCTATGATTCAGCCTGACACAGGTCACAGCTTAGATCTTCCACCAATCCAAAATTTTCACATGGCCCCCGCCTAGCTCAGGCCTGATTGGGAGTTTAGGGATCCACCATAGGAAAGAGGAGAAGAATGACACTTCACTCATTCTCCTACCCTTCTCATTCTGAGACTTATGGATCTCTTTTCCTTCTTTTGTTTTCTGGGTTTGGAGAAGAAATCCTACTGGTGGGGCAATCTGTTGAAGAATATACATCAGTGTCATGGGCTGTTTAAATCAAAGATGATGTAATATGCTGAATTATATTTTTTCTTTTTTGGTGCTCAGTGTTTATGTTTGTGTCTTTGTTTTTGTACTTAGCCAAGTGAGAGACTTTATTTTTGGGGGCTCCAAAATCACTGCAGATGGTGACTGCAACCATGAAATTAAAAGACACTTACTTCTTGGAAGAAAAGCTATGATCAACCTAGATAGCATATTAAAGAGCAGAGACATTACTTTGCCATCAAAGGTCCATCTAGTCAAAGCTATGGTTTTCCTAGTGGTCATGTATGTACTGAAAGTTGGATTATAAAGAAAGCTGAGTGCCAAAGAATTGATGCTTTTGTTTTGTTTTAGAATTGATGCTTTTGAACTGTGGTGTTGGAGAAGACTCTTGAGTCCCTTGGACTGCAAGGAGATTAAACCAGTCAATCCTAAGGGAAACCAATCCTGAATATTCATTGGAAGCCTGATGCTGAAACTGAGACTCCAATACTTTGGCCACCTGATGTGAAGAACTGACTCACTGGAAAAGACCCTGATGCTGAGAAAGATTGAAGACAGGAGAAGAAGAGGATGACAGAGGATGAGATGGTTGGATGGCATCACTGACTCAATGGAAATGTGTTTGAGCAAGTTCCAGGAGTTAGTGATGGACAGGGAAGGCTAGCATGCTGCTGTCCATGGGGTTGGACACAACTGAGTGACTGAACTGAGCTGAAGTTTGGTTCTGTCTCTGTGTTGTATAAAAAGTGAAGTCGCTAAGTTGTGTCCGACTCTTTGCGACCCTGTGGACTGTAGCCTACCAGGCTCCTCCGTCCATGGGATTATCCAGGCAGGAATACTTGAGTGGGTTACCATTTCCTTCTCCAGGGGATCTTCCTGACCCAGGGATCAAACCCGGGTCTCTCGCATTGGAGGCAGACGCTTTAACCTCTGAGCCAGCTGGTCAATTATTCTTTTTAGTAGCTGCAATGCTTGAGAGTATGTTTTTATTTTTTGACCACTTGTTGATAGCTATTGGAAAAATAGTGAGCAAAAATTTACCCTTTTTGTTTGAGTTTCAATTTATCTAGATGAATGGACAAAAATGTGGCACATATTCACAACGGAATACTACTCAGCCATAAAAAAGAATGAAATAATGTCATTTGCAGCAACATGGTTGGACCTAGAGATTATCATACTAAAGTGAAGTAAGACAAAGACAAATACCATATCACTTATATGTGGAATCTAAAAATGATACAAGTGAACTTATTTATAAAACAGACACAGACTCACAGACATAGAAAACAAATTTATGGTTACCAAAGTGGGAGACTGGGGGAGGGATACATTAGAATTTTGAAAGTAATATATTTACCCTACTGTTTATAAAATAGATAAACAGCAAGATCTACTGTATAACAAATGAAACTATACTCAATATTTTGTATTAACTGATGAGGGAAAAGAATCTGAAAAAAGAATATGTCTGTATATATATATATATATACATATATGAATCATGATATATATAATGTCAGTAAATAAATAAATATTAAAAAGAAAATGCGTTCCAGAAACAAAAGTTATAACACAGAGAAAACATTCATCCATCAGAGAAGAAGTTTGGGAGAGGGCTGGACCAAGAGGGGAGAGACCTGTCACTGGGAGTCAGTGGAGTTGTCTCATCTGAGAAAGAGACCAATGGCTGGGTCAGGTCTAGCTTTTGGCTGAGAAATTTTATTCTCTGCCACCCCTTGCTGCCACTCATTGCTCTCCTCTTTGATGTGACTAAGGAAAGTTGCTTCTGTTTTCACAAATCCCTGGAGACCCCTCCCCTGCCATATCTTTGTCTTCAGTCTGCAAATTAAACTCCAAGGGAAGGAAACCTCTTTGCAAAGTTCTCTGTTCTCAGCTGCTCCAGCAAACAGTCTTCTAGGGTGACATGGAGACAAAAACTGGGGAGTAAGAGCAAGGGACTTCACCAATCTAAGCCCCAGTTTCCTGGCCTGTGAAAGGGATGTAATCTTGTTCACTATGAAATGTTTGTAGTAATATTAAATTGAGTAGACAATCAAGTCATTTCTCCCTGGCAGGTTCTCAGACTTGTAGTTACTATTAGGGCTACTGCCTCCCATTCTCTCCAAGCCTGGAAACAGAAAACAGCAAATACCTCCCTGTGGTTTGGTCCAACTTCCAGAACCTAGTTCTTTCCTCTTTTTTCTCTGTGCATACAACAAAAGCATTTTGTTCCAGGTAAAGATAATTTTATTGCAAATGTGTAAAAGAACTGGTATAGAGTTTAGCTAGGTGGATACAAGTAATACCAATAGTTCAATTAAAAATGTTTAAAAATAAGTTTACAAATAGCAGATCTAATTCTCTCATTTATTTCTTCTTAATCCCCCAAAGGAGAAATAGTATAGTCAACTTTTCTATTTTAGAAATTAAAATAAAAAGTGGCAATTTTGTTGGAATATTTTATATATACAGCATTTAAAAATGACTTTTCTATGTGTCAGGCACTGTGAATATACAAATGAGCCAATATTTACCACTTTCCTCATGAATCTCACTTTATTCTTGAAGAATATGACTTTAAGAAATCTTTATAAAGTTCTCGGTTACTTAGGGTGAAGAGTGAGATTTCATTAGCTTTATTTGGTCATCTAGAAGCATTTCATCAAAGACACTAGTGTGAGACAATATATTAATAGGAAAAAATTGATATCTATGTATACTCATAAAGAATATATGTGCCTAGTACATAGTAGGCTATAAATCAGTGGTAGAGATTAGCAGTAAGAGTTAAGGAGTTCTTGTTTTATATATATATATATATATATATATATATATCTCCAGTTCATTTCAGCCTCTCAGTCAGGTCTGACTCTTTGTGACCCCATGGACTACAGTACACCAGGCCTCCCTGCCCATCACCAACTCCCAGAGCTTGCTCAAACTCATGTCCATATATACAACAGACTTGTGGTTGCCTTGGAGGAGAGGGAGAGAGTGAGACATAGCTGAGGAGTTTGGAATTATCAGATGCAAACTATTATATAGAGCGGATTAACAGCAAGATCCTACTGTATGGCACAGGGAACTATATTCAATATCCTGTAATAAACCATAATGAAAAAGAACATACACACACACACACACACACATATATGTACACATGTATAATTGAATCACTTGGCTGTACAGCAGAAACTGACACAACTTTGTAAATCAGCTATACTTCAATAAATTTAAAAAAATAGTTAAGGAGTGCAGCTTGAGGCATTCTCTGACTGTAGAAGTAAATCCAGTTTTAAATACTAAGTGATAGCAATCCCAGAGCCTACTTATACACAGTACTTAAGTTTACAAAGTTCTGCACTTCATTTCAACGTATTCTCAAAAAAAAAAAAAAATAATAATAATCCAAAAAGATTGAGAGGAGGGAACCTGGTGTTTTACCAGAGATAGAAAGTATTACTTTGGAATTTAAAAGACATCTGAAAACTTCAGGGTCATGAGCCTCATTATTAATGAGAAAACCAAGACTCAGGTAGAAAATGTATGTAACATCACAAAGCCAGGAGTGGCAGTCAGGCACAAAATACCCTAACTCTTCAGTGCTGGTTGACAATCCTGCAACGGTCCAGCCCTTTTCTCAGGGCTCCCATCACCTCCCGATTTCTTAAGCTATAAATGAGGGGGTTCAGCATAGGAGTAAGGACTGTGTAGAAGACAGAGACCACCTTGTCATGGCTTGGGGCCCGGTAGCGCTTAGGTCTCAGGTAGATGAACATGGCTGCCCCATAGAAGAGGAACACAACTGTTAGGTGGGAGGAACAGGTGGCGAGAGCCTTTCTGACAGCCTGAGCAGAATGCATGTGGAGCACAGTTCTCAGGATGCGAGCATAGGAGGCCACAATGATGGAGAAGGGAAGAAACAGCATGAAGACACAGCAGGCAAATATCACATTCTCAAAAATGGATGTGTCTATACAGGCCAGCTTTAACAAGGATAACATCTCACAAAAGAAGTGGTCCACCTCCCTCAAGCCACAGTATGGAAATGTCATTACTACCACCATCTGGATCAAACCATCTATTATCCCAAAAACCCAGGAGCTCCCAACAATTTGGAGACAGACCCTCTGACTCATGAGGATGGGATAGTGAAGTGGGTGACTAATGGCCACATACCGGTCATAAGCCATGAGTCCTAGCAACAGCCCTTCAGAGCCCACAAGACAGACAAAAAGACCAATTTGCATGCCACAACCCACAAAGGAGATGGACTTCCTGCCAGACAGGAAGTTGGCTGCCATCTTGGGCACATTGGTACAAACCAACATGAGATCCATGAGGGAGAGCTGACTAAGGAAGAAGTACATGGGTGTATGAAGTTGAGGATCCATGAAGATGAGGAAGATGAGGAGGACATTCCCACAGAGAGCCATTATGAAGACCATCATGACTGCTGAGAAAAGAACAAGGTCAGTGGGACTGTGGGAAAAGATGCCCAAGAGGACAAAGTCATCTGTGGATGATTGATTCAACCATATCTCCATGGCTCAGCTGATGTTCCTGGTCGCCTGAGAACATGGACAAAAATTATTGAATTGACTGACATACCTTTATTGGCAGAAAAGTCATAAGACCAATGGGGAAAAGAAATGATTGGTGCCCAAACCTCAAAAGAACAATGAGGTCTTAGATATAGAGAATAAACTAGTGGTTACTGGTGGGGAGAGAGGAGGGGCAATATAGGGGTAGGAAGGTGAGAAGTACAAACTATAGGTATAAAATAAACTACAAGGATATATTGTGCAACATGGAAATATAGCCAATATTTTATAATATCTACAAATGGATATAATCTTTAAAAGTTGTGAATCACTATATTGTACAGCTGTAATTTACATAATATTGTACAGCAACTATACTTCAATTAAAAAAAGAAAACCAGTGTGGTCTTCAGTTGCAATGAGATTTTTAAAATAACCCCAGAATCAAGGCCTCGATAAAAGTTGGCTGATAAAAATTCAAAGTAATACCCTCAGTTATCCTCAGTAGAAATCCAAGAGCTTGGAGTATTGGATTTCTCTTGATTTTGGACAGGACTTTTTTTTCTAAACATGTTATATGGAAGGGAACCAGAGACATGGCCTGATTTTATACTGACAAATTTCAAATCAAGAAATAAAAATTGTGCATATTTTAAAAGACAACACTGCCTTGATGATAATGACAATATCTAAACCCAAGGAAAATAAAATAAATGATTATAAGCAACTGAATGAAAAGCATTATGATATTCTGACCACAACTTTGTTGTCCTCATGTTCTCACCAGGATAACCTTGTCTTCATTTTCAGTCATTTCCAGCTTTTAGATTTCACCCTCTTCTCTCTCATCAGCCACCTTCTTTGTAAAAAATTTATTTAATTTTAATTGCAGGATAACATCAGCATGAACCAGCTGTATGTATATATATGTTTCCCTCCCTCTTGAACCTCCTTCCCACCTCCCAGCCATCACACCCCTCTAGGTTATCAGTCACCTTCAAATACCACCTGTGGCTTTGTCCATCCAGGGCTGTACATCCAAGGCAGGCATTTTCATGGCCCTACCAACAGCAAAACAGTGCAGAATTTTCTCTTTAAATTTGCATTAACTGTATCGTGCCATGTAGCAAATAACCCCAAATTTACAACTTGAAATAATATAGGAAACAATGATTGTTTCACAGTTTCTGTGGGCCAGAAATGAGGGTGCAACTTAGTTGTCTCTGACATAAAAGGTTTCATAAGAGGTTACCCTGAAACTGTTAGTCAGGCTGCAGTATTCTCAAGACATGTGTGGAGGAGGTTCTACTCCAAGGTCACTCATGTGGCTGTGTCAGGCCTTGCTCCCTTTTCACAGGGCTGCCTCACAGCATGGCAGTTGATTTCTTCCAGGGTGAGTGGTGCAAGAGAGAGTGACAGCACAAGCACCCTAGATAGAAGCCATAGTTTTATAACCAAATATTGGAAGTGACATCCCATGAGCTCTGCTGAATTCTGTTCATTATTAGTGAGTCATTAAATCCAGCCCCCAGTTACTAGGAGAGTGACACACAGGATATGAATATCATTGAGACCATCTTAGAGGTTGTGTACCATGACCGTTCACATTCCACCTCAAATTTTAACCGTTGATATAAATAGACTGGACTCATTAATTTTAACAAGTGATCTCATCATTAAGAACTATGGTAATTTGTAATTTGCCTAGAGAATAAAGAATCAATGATGTTAAGTTTGTTTGTCTCTCATCAGATGAGAAGAGGTCTCTCTGCCTGGTTCTAGTGTCAGGCAATATACAATCCACAAAAATAAATTCATCTGTTGCACCCCACAGTGCTCACATTCATGTTTCATTTGCTCTCACAGTGATCCTGCAATGAAGGTAGAGTGGTGTTTTTTTAATGATAGACCCTCTTTTATAGATGAGAAAATTGAGATTCTGAGGAGTTGGCTGGATTGCCTGAAGTTGCAAGGTTAGAAAACATGGAACCAAGACTTAAGAATGGACCTTTATAATATAAGTTCTGGAAAGTTTATATCACATCACACTGTCCTTGTGCAAAAATATTCTTAGGAGGGCAAATTACCTTGTCTAGGAGAAATTCTTAGTTATGAGCTTCCAATTCCTTTTTTAAATCCAATTCTTGGGTCATTCTAATAAGCCAAATGTTTAAGTACAGTCAATCATATTTCTTTGCTTTTCTTCTGCTTTTACACTATAAAAGTCTTTCTGCTGGTTCCTGTCCGCAGAGCACACCTAACCACTTCTGGTTTGGCATTGCCTGATTTGAATAGACTTTTGCTCAAATAAATTGTCTGACTCTTTATGACCTCACAGTCTGTAGCCTTCCAGCCCCTTCTATCCATGGAATTCTTCAGGCAAGAATACTGGAGTGGGTAGACATTCCCTTCTCCAGGGGATCTTCCTGACCCAGGGATCAAACCCACGTCTCCCGCATTGCAGGCAGATTGTTTATGATCTGAGCCACCAGAGAAACTTTTCGCAAAATAGGTGAATATATGATAACATAGTTAAGTCCATGTCTTATGAGTTGGTTAGTATAAATATAAATAGAATTCCCTATGGTGATTGTTGTTTAGTAGCTAATTCGCGTCCTACTCTTGCAACTCCGTGGACTGTAGCCCACAAGGCTCCGTTGTCCATGGGATTTTCCAGGCAAGAATACTGGAGTGGGTAGCCATTTCCTTCACCAGGGGATCTTCCCAACCCAGGGATGGAACCCAAGTCTCCAGCATTAGCAGATGAATTCTCTTCCACTGAACCACCTTAGAAGCCCAGAATTCCCTATACCTAGATGAAAATTAAATTACAGTTCTCAGCCTGTGAAACTCAGGTAAAGACCTGGGCAGAGGGCAGTGATGATCATGAGGCTGAGGTAGAGAAAGCAGAGAATTCATCTGCCTGCCTGTCTTTCCAGATGACAACAAAATCTTCACTGGCTCTCAGACACCCTTCCCAAGACCCAGACCTAGCCTTAGAGCCAAAATTTCAATTCCCTACAGAATTTATGCAATTACAGTTCTTGCTGACAAACAAGAAACAGAAAACAACTAAGCATTAATTCTTATGTACGTACCCCAGAAAAGTAATATCTTGTCTTTTTTTCATATTTGTTTAAAATGACACCTACCATCCTAATTACTCAAGTGCAAAAAAACCCGTGCTGGATGCCCAATGGGCTTCAGATTGAATCACTCTCCAGGTCCTGTTGATTTCCCTTTAATGGAGATGCTTGCTTTTTGGGCTCCCAGGTTGTGCTAGTGGTAACGAACCCACCTGTCAATGCAGGACAGAAGAGATGCGGGTTCAATTCCTGGGTTGGGAAGATCCCTTGGAGGAGGAAATGGCAACCCATTCCAGTATTCTTGCCTGAATAATCCCATGGGCAGAGGAGCCACAGGCTACAGTCCATGGGGTAGCAAATAGTTGAACATGACTGAAGCAACTTAGCATGTACACTCGCTTTTTACAGCTGCCCTCTACTTTCCCCCCTTGTGTTACCACTGTATTCAGAGCATGCAATGAATGATCTGAATGTACTAGGTGTTCACTACTAGATACCTTTCTCTGAGGAAGAGTGAATGATAACATAATTAGTATTTTCAGATATTTACAAATGACAAGTGTGCTCTCTGCAAATGCATGGTAGTCACCTTTAGGAGACATTTATGAAGGGTATATCCATCTACCTTACCTTATTATAAAGACAAACCAAAAGACTCCATGGGATGTGCTCTTTGTTCAAAGACCCAGGATGATTTCCTAAACTAAGATGGACCTGCTCAGATCCATGACCAGGGAGGCAAGTTGCTAAGCTGTGTCCATAGAGGAGGGAACATGTGTGACTCATGCCCAGGTGTCCTTGCCAACAATAACATCCAGGAACTTAACTATAAGTTATGATATATTCACTTATTTTTCTAAAAGATAAACTGTGGCATACTAAAATTTTTAAGTTTATTTGAGCAAAAAATCAATTCCAATCAAGCAGTGCCAAACCAGAAGTAGTTAGGAATGCTCCATCGATAGGAATCAGTAAAAAGAATTTTATAGAGAAAAAGCAGAAGAGGGAATTCCCTGGTGGCATAGTGGTTAAATATCTGCCTTCCAATGCAGGGGACAACAAGTTTGATCCCTAGTTGGGGGGACTAGATCCCACCTGACATGGGGCAACTAAGCCTGCATTCCACAACTGCAGAACCACGCACACCGGAGCCCATGCACCACAACCAGAAAGCCCGCATGCCACAACTACTGAGTCTGTGTGCTCCGAAGCCTGTGCACCGTGTGCCACCACTAGAGGGAAGCCCGTGGGCTGCAATGAAAAATCCCACATGCTGCAAGGAAGATTCGGCGTGCAGCAACTAAAACCCAACACAGCCAAATAAAGAGATATTTTTTAAAAGCAGAAGAAAAGCAAAAAAGTTATTTGATTGACTACATTTGAGCATGTTGTGTGGGGTGGGGGCGGGGTTTGCAGGAACAAATTGCTGTTCCAATAGCCTTTAATTGGTCTTGGCTATATCAAGCTTAACCAATAAACTGAAAAGTCATGTTCCGCCCCCCCTCCCACCCCCCCCACCCACCCCCCCCCGCCGCCCCACAACTCCCACCCAGACTTTATAGCTGAAGTCCTGTGCTGAGGATGCTCAGCTCTACCCACAGTGAGCAGAGACACTCAGCTACATGTACCTTCAAAAAGATGCACCACCAAACACCTCTTCTTCCTGCCCCCAATACAATACTATATAGTTGATTAATGACATTTATCTCTCTATCCTGGAGGGCTCCCTTGAACTCTGATTCTCATATTGACTGTGAACTCGACATCTTTCTTCGAAGTCCAGTGGGTTCATCCTGCCTAAAGTGGTCAACCTGAGCCCTTGGTCTCCCTTGGAGAAACACTCTTCCCAGATCAGTTCATGGAAGATCTGTTCAGTTGCCTAGGGAAAACACACAATGTATCCTTAACTCCTCTCCCCCTCTCACATGCATCCCAACATCAGAAACTCCTGGCTCTTCTTCCAAAATATGTCAGACCACTTCTCACTCCTGCCTGTCCCACCTGGACACATAATCGTCACTGCTCCCCTACAGAGGAAATGGAAATGGCCCCTAACTGGACTTGCCTTCCCATTCCTTCCTTGCCCCGATTCTATTTGCCACTGGTGTCTATAGCACTGGGGTGAAGACATCTCCCTAAGAATAGAAGACAAAATGCTTGAAGAATGAAGCAAGACTTTCATATGGCTGGGCCCCTCCACTACCCAAACCTTTCATTCTGCTCTCCCTGGAATTCCCTCTGCTGAGGTTTCACTGGCCTCCCTTCTGTTCCTGCCAGAGTTCAGTTCAGTTCAGTTGCTCAGTCGTGTCCGACTCTCTGCAACCCCATGGACTGCAGCATGCCAGGCTTCCCTGTCCATCACCAACTCCTGGAGCCTACTCAAACTCATGTCTATCACGTTGATGATGCCATCCAACCACCTCATCATCTGTCATCACCTTCTCCTCCTCCTCCTTCAATCTTTCCCACAATCAGGGTCTTTTCCAGTGAGTCAGCTCTTCACATTAGGTGGCCAAAGTATTGGAGTTTCAGCTTCAGCATCAGGCTTCCGATGAATATTCAGGACTGATTTCCTTTAGGATGGACTGGTTGAATCTCCTTGCAGTCCAAGGAACTCTGGTGCTCAGCTTTCTTTATAGTCCAACTCTCACATCCTTACATGACTACTGGAAAAACCATAGGTTTGACAAGATAGACCTTTGTTGGTAAAGTAATGTCTCTGCTTTTTAATATGCTGTCTAGGTTGATCAGATTTCCTTCCAAGGAGCAAGTGTCTTTAAATTTCATGGCTGCAGTCACCATCTGCAGTGATTTTGGGGCCCCCCAAAAATAAAGTCTGTCACTGTTTCCTTTGTTTCCCTATCTATTTGCCATGAAGTGATGAGACCAGATGCCATGATCTTAGTCTTCTGAATGCTGAGTTTTAAGCCAGTTTTTCCACCATCCTCTTTCACTTTCATCAAGAGGCTCTTTATTTCTTCGCTTTCTGCCATAAAGGTGGTGTCATCTGCATATCTGAGGTTATTGATATTTCTCCCAGCAATCTTGATTCCAGCTTGTGCTTCCTCCAGCCCAGAATTTCACCTGATGTACTCTTGATAAAAGTTAAATAAGCAGGGTGACAATATACAGCCTTGATGTACTCCTTTCCAGATTTGGAACCAGTCTGTTGATCCGTGTCCATTTGTAACTGTTGCTTCTTGACCTGCATACAGATTTCTCAGGAGGCAGGTCAGGTGGTCTGGTATTCCCATCTCTTTAAGAATTTTCCAGAGTTTGTTGTGATCCACACAGTCAAAGGCTTTGGTGTAGTCAGTGAAACAGAAGTTGATGTTTTTCTGCAATTCTCTTGCTTTTCCAATGATCCAATAGGTGTTGGCAATTTGATCTCTGGTTCCTCTGCCTTTTCTAAATCCAGGTTGAACATCTGGAAGTTTACAGTTCACCTACTGTTGAAGCCTGGCTTGGAGAATTTTGAGCATTAGTTTGCTAGTGTGTGAGATGAGTGCAATTGTGTGGTAGTTTGAACATTATTTGGCATTGCCTTTTTTTCAGAATGGAATGAAAACTGACCTTTTCCAGTCCTGTGGCCACTGCTGAGTTTTCCAGATTTCCTGGCATATTGAGTGTAGCACTTTAACAGCATCATCTTTTAGGATTTGAAATAGCTCAACTGGAATTCCATCACCTCCATTAGCTTTGCTCATAGTGATGCTTCCTAAGGCCCACCTGACTTCACATTCCAGGATGTCTGGTTCTAGGTGAGTGATCACACCATCGTGATTATCTGGGTCATGAAGATCTTTTTTGTATAGTTCTTCTGTGTATTCTTGCCACCTCTTCTTAATATCTTCTTCTTCTGTTAGGTCCATACCATTTCTGTCCTTTATTGTGCTCATCTTTGCATGAAATGTTCCCTTAGTATCTCTAATTTTCTTGAAGAGATATCTAGTCTTTCCCATTCTGTTGTTTTCCTCTATTTCTTTGCACTGATCACCAAGGAAGGCTTTCTTATCTCTCCTTGTTAGTCTTTTGAACTTTGCATTCAAATGGGTATATCTATCCTTTTCTCCTTTGCCTTTAGCTTCTCTTCTTTTCTCAGCTATTTGTAAGGCCTTCTCAGACAACCATTTTTGCATTTTTTTTCTTGGGGATGGTCTTGATCCCTGCCTCCTGTACAATGTCATGAACCTCTGTCCATAATTCTTCAGGCACTCTATCAGATCTAACCCCTTGAATCTATTTGTCACTTCCACTATATAATTGTAAGGGATTTAATTTAGATCATACCTGAATGATCTAGTGGTTTGACCTACTTTCTTCAATTTAAGTTTGAATCTGGCAATAAGGAGTTCATGATCTGAGCCACAGTCAGCCCCTGGTCTTGTTTTTGCTGACTGTATAGAGCTTCTCCATCTTTGGCTGCAAAGAATATAATCAATCTGATTTCAGTGTTGACCATCTGGTGATGTCCACGTGTAGAGTCTTGTGTTGTTGGAAGAGGGTGTTTGCTATGACCGGTGCATTCTCTTGGAAAAACTCTGTTAGCCTTTTACCTGCTTCGTTTTGTACTCCAAGGCCAAATTTGCCCATTGTCCAGGTAGCTCTTCACTTCCTACTTTTTCATTCTGGTTCCCTATAATAAAGAGGACATCTTTTTTGGGTGTTACAAGAAGGTCTTGAAGGTCTTAAAAGAACCATTCAACTTCAGCTTCTTCAACATTACTGGTTGGGGCATAGACTTGAATTACTGTGATATTGAGTGGTTTGCCTTGGAAATGAACAGAGATCTTTGTGCTATTTTTGATATTGCATCCAAGTACTACATTTTGTACTCTTTTGTTAACTATGATGGCTACTCCATTTCTTCTAAGGGAATCTTGCCCACAGTAGAAGATATAATGGTAATCCGAGTTAAATTCACCCATTAAAGTCCATTTTAGTTTGCTGATTCCTAAAATGTCAATGTTCACTCTTGCCATCTCCTGTTTGACCGCTTCTAATTTAGCTTGATTTATGGACCTAACATTCCAGGTTCCTATGCAATATTGCTCTTTACAGCATAGGAATATACTTCCATCACCCATCACATCCACAACTGGGTGTTGTTTTTGCTTTGGCTCCATCTCTTCATTCTTTCTGGAGTTATTTCTCCACTGATCTCCAGTAGCATATTGGGCACCTGCCGACCTGGGGAGCTCATCTTTCAGCGTCCTATCTTTTTGCCTTTTCATACTGTTCATGGGGTTCTCAAAGCAAGAATACTGAAGTGGCTTGCTATTCTTTCTCCAGTGGACCACATTTTGTCAGAACTCTCTGCCACGACCCGTCCATCTTGCATGGCCCTACACAGCATGGCTCACAGTTTCATTGAGTCAGACAAGGCTGTTGTCCATGTGATCAGTTTGGTTAGTTTTCTGTGATTGTGGATTTCATTCTATCTGCCCTCTGATGGATAAGGATAAGAAGATTTTGGAAGCTTCCTGATGGGAGAGACTGACTTAGGGGGAAACTGGGTCTTGTTCTGATGGGCGGGGCATGTTCAGTAAACCTTTAATCCGATTTTCTGTGATGGGCGGGGCTGTGTTCCCTCCCTGTTGCTTGACCTGAGGTCAAACTATGGTGGAGGTAATGAAAATAATGACGATCTCCTTCAAAAAGTCCCATGCATGCACAGCTGCACTCAGTGCCCCCAACCCTGTAGCAGGCCACCACGGACCCACGCCGACTCCTGGACACTCATGGGCATGTCTGGGTCAGCCTCTCATGGGGTCACTGCTCATTTCTCCTGAGTCCTGGTGCACACAAGATTTTGTTTGTGCCCTCCATGAGTGTTTCCCCAGTTCTGTATAAGTTCTGGCAGTTCTACGGTGGGGTTAATGGCAACCTCGTCCAAGAGGGCTTATGCCATACCCAGGTCTGCTGCACCCAGATCCCCTGCCCTTGTGGCAGACCACTGCTGACCCGTACCTCCACAGAACACACTCAGACACAGTTCTGGCACAGTCTCTGTGGGTTGGGCATGTATTTTGTTCCCTTCCCAGGTCTGAGCAGCTCAGGAAACCTGGTGGTTGATGAGTGTATTGTCCCAGCTGGTCCGTGCATCTTAATTACCTCGCTGGTCCCAGCCACTAGGTTTCCTGGGTGTGCTGCGAGAGCACTGCCTCAGGAGTGCTGTATGATCGCAGGCTGCAACCCTCCTGGTGGATGTCAACTACCGAGGATCTCAGGAAGACGTGGTTAGCAACTGGGAGCCTGCTCACGGTTTGGTGGAATACGCCGCCGTCTCTGGGGCTAGGACTGGAGCAGCTCCTTGCATTCTGGCTCTGGTTGTCGCAAGCCTGCCTCTGCCTCCAAGTGGAGAGGGGCTGGTACACAGCCTGCTAGCTCTCCTTTGGTATTTGCTCAATCCTTTGTTCTGTGAGCAGGCCAGGCTGTGCGTTAGGTTGTTAGGTTAGAGCTTTTTGAGGGAAAGTTCTCTTTCCTGCAGTTGCAGTTTGGCGTGTATTCTGTTTCCCTGCCCCGCCCCAGTTATGTTGCCTTCTGAGATTCCAAAACTTCCCACAGACCCACCTGTGAGAGGGTTTCCTACTGTGTGGAAACTTCTCCTCCTTCACAACTCCCTCCCCAGGATAGGTCTCCATCCCTAACTCTTTCGTCTACCTTTTTGTCTTTTATATTTTGTCCTACCTTTTTTGTTAGAGAATGGGCTGCCTTTCTGGGTGCCTGGTGTCCTCTGCCAGTGTTCAGAAGTAGTTTTGTGGAAGTTGCTCAGCATTCAAATAATTTTTTGATGAATTTGTGGGGGAAAAAGTGGTCTCCCCATCCTATTCCTCCACCTTCTTTTAGACACATCTACAAAGTGGACACATCTTATAGACACATCCACAGAGTAAGAGGTTTCTGCAAGGCTTTGCAGAAAGTTCTTTCCAGATATACTCCACCTTGTTCCCTTACGTGCTCTTCACTGTCTTAGCCAGATCTTCCTCCACATCTATTTAGAGTTGAATTTCTTTTTTCCTTCTCTTTGTTTCCCTGCCTTTTGTTTCTCACTGCATTAAACACCATCTGGCATACTACATTTAATTCACATGGATTTGAGACACTCTTAATTTCCCAACTAGAACCTGTATTCCCTGATGCCACTTTTGCTCATGGTGGGATATCTGGCTCTTAGGACAATACCTGGCATATATTTTGTTCTCAGTAGATATTTGTTGAATGATTAATTGTATTATGCAAAACAATTCAAGAAATTAGTCTGGCACCTCACATGCTCTTTTCTTACACCATAACATCATTCCTTTCTCTGGGGTGTTTGGGTAGTGGCTTCATTTATCTCCTTAGAAATGACATAATAAAGCAAGTCACCTTTTGGGGAAAAAGTGACTCTATATCCCTTATCCTCCCTGCCCTTTTACCTGCATCTATCTCTATTCATCTTTTGTCTCCCTGCTTTAGAAAACTCTTCAAGTCATCAATGTGCCCCTCAATCCAGACAGAGAGAAACAGGAAAGAAAAAAAGCTAATGAGATGTTAAATTGGGGAAAAGGGAGAAGTAGATCAAAGGATAAGATTAGAGGAAAGAATGAGAAGAGACATAACACTGGAAGGTATGTGCCTATCCCCTCATCTGCCAAAAAGAAAATAAAAACTAATAGAGACAGAAAATAGCAGAAAGAGAAACTGCTGATAAATAGAAATGCATAAATGAACAGCAATTATAGTAGATATTGCAAGGAGAGAAGGAGGTAACAGGAAAAAGACCCTCACTCACCTTTAAGTGGGTTTCCTGGAGGAAAACAAACTCAGCACACACTATGTGGAGTCGATTCCAGCATGAAAATTATTTCATTCTCCTTCCTTTGTTTGCGCTTACTGAGTCAGAGAGGACAGAGAGGAGCCCCCCAGTTCTGACCTCCTTCCTCAGCCCCCACCAACCTCTCAGCCAGGCTGTGGGTTTCCACGTCAGCTGCAGACTCCCTGTGACTCTCTAGCTCAGACTGGGGCTCAGACAGACAATAGCTCCTCTTAACAAAAAAAAGATGTGGAGAAATTGAACTTAGTCAAGGAGACAGTGGTGGGTAGATGGAAACAGAGTCAGGATCTGTGTATCTGAACTCACTCTCTGAATCCTGTCCACCTTCCATGGGCTGACACCCAGGCTGGCTTGCAGAACTGTCTTCCACTGCCCACGAAGTACTTAACATTGAACCTGAGTGAGGAAAGTAAAGCTGTGAAGTCCTAGGAGAGCCCACATACTCTAGCCCTGGAGTAGAAGCTCCCAAGCTTACAATTAAAGAAAACTAAATAGGGAGCTTGGGGACAGGACCAGAAGAAGGGCCAGTGGGACAGTGTGATGAAACTCAGTCATGAGAGGGGCACAGAAGAGTCAAGGTACAGGAAATTGAACAAGTTTCTTGATACTCTTTCCCCACCACAGGCACACTTCAGTGGTCCCTCAGTGACCTCCAGGATCTACGTGGGGTCTCTACTTGTCCTTTACCTGACCTTTAAAACCAATCTGTATCTACCAAAGGCCTATGATATACATAGTACTGGGTGAGATGTTGTGCTTGAATCAAAGATGGAAACTGAACATAACCCTGTCTTTCTGGTGGGAGGAAAAGAAAAGCACTCAATTTCAAGAGAATCAGATGATGGCATGGGAGTTGAGTGTCTTCCCAAACCCTGTCATAAGTTTATCCAATCTCAGTGCTCTTCAGTGTGGTCTAGTTATTATACCTTTCATCCCAGTATAATCATGGATAGCACTCCCTTTCACTCTCAGGAATGTCCCAGGTTGGATGATAAATTTTTAAAATTTTGTCTGTTTATTTGGCTGCATTGGGTCTTAGTTGGGACATGAGGTACCTTCCTTGCAGCCTGTGGGATCTTTCATTGCAGGCCATGGGCTGCTCTCTGGCTGTGGCATGTAAGCTCTAGAGCATGTGGGCTCAGTAGTTGGCATAGGCTTAGTTGCCCTATGGCATCTGAAATCTTGGTTCCCTGACGGGGGATTGAACCTGCATCCTCTGCATTGGAAGGTGGATTCTTAACCACTGGACCACCAGGGAAGTCCCTGGACAGTAAATTTTATAGTAACTCTATTTTTGGCTTTATGTCCTGTAGAAATAGTTCATTTTCTCACTGGCCAATATGGTGACAATTCACCTGTCAAATGGCTAAGTTACCAAAGTTATTTGTTTCTTTAAAAAATTTTTAAAAACTATTTCTTTTAAATCTTTATACTTTTAGGTGTCTGTATTATAAGCTCTGACACTGATTATTTTGGCTGTTTGTGGTTTTTCTTCTTTTTCTGTAATGTGTGTCTGAGTTAAGCTTTGATTGCCAAGGCATCTACTTCAAAGAGGACTATATGGAATGAACACATTGCCAGCCATACTGCCAGATAAAGAGCCAGAGCCAGGCTGCCTCTCCCCTCTGAGGTGCCTTTGTTTTAGAAATCCTGGTTGATTTCCATAATTGGTCATTTGGGCTACTTGTTTTTTTCTCTTCTTGTGACTTAAATTAATATTCTTCTGTTTAAATTAATTAATAAAGAATGAGCCCCTAAAGCCTTAGGCCCCTACTCTTTACCCTAATAAAAGCAGGACCCCGGGCCTGTGCACGCTCCCTCTTTCTCTACATCCTGCCTTGCTGTGTGTTCCCACATGTGTTGTATAAGTAATAAAACCTCTATTTTCTCAAAGTTTCCTGACACTTATTGCTGAAGGATGTGTTGCAATTATAATAGGAACCACAAGTCTTGGTCCACCCACAGCATCAGTTATTGATAAGATGAGGCCATATATTTTTTTAAAAAACTTGTTTTTGGTATTGAAATATAGCCAATTAACAATAGTTTGATAGTTTCAAGTGGACAGCAAAGGGACTCACCATACATATACATATATCCATTCTACCTTGAACTCCCCTTCCATCCAGCCTGCCACATAACGTTGAGTAGAGTTCCCTGTACTATACAATAGGCCCTTGTTAATATCCAATTTAGACGCGATGCGGTGCATTCAGGGTGGTATGACCATAGACTGGTTATCCATTTTAGATACAGCAATGTCCATCCCAAACTCCCTAACTATCCCTTCTCCCATCCTTCCTTCTGGCAACCATAAGTTCATTCTCTAAGTCTGTGAGACTTTTTCTATTTGGTAAGTAAGTTCATTTGTATCATGTCTTTTTAGATTCTGCTTATAAGAGATGTCATACAATGTTTCTGCTCCTCTGTCTTCTCTGTTCTTCATACTTCAGTCAGTATGACAATCTCTAGGTTCATCCATGCTGCTGTAAATTGTGTTATTTCATTCTTTTTGATGGCTGAGTAATATTCCATTGTATATATGTACCACAACTTCTTTATCCATTCCTCTGTCAAGCTGCTTCAAAGTGGCTCTCTCAGCATAACTGCAGTGCCACCAGTCCCTTACTTGTCCTTGGGAATCATTGCCAGTGCTTCTGTTCCTCTGTCCTGCCCTGCACTGCTGGCTGAAACTTGCTAGGTAGAAGCTTGTGTGTATCCTTCTGCGTTGCAGCAACTTGTGTGGGCTTCCCTCAGTCCCCTAAGCTCACCCTCTATGTCTCAGGGCTGTGCACACCTGTTTCAGCTCCCCTGGCTGGTCTCTGCTGAATGGTGCTATTGTGGACTTGTTTTGGCTCCCTGTGCCCGCCCTCTGTGTTGTGGGGTTGATGTGCACTTGTTTCATCTCACTGTCTGCACTCTCTGTCCTTTTTCTTACTTTTATAAGTATCTTTCAATAGCATTATAGTAAATATAAGATTCCATTCCAGTTTTAGAAGCAAGAAGTCCAAAATTCAGGAATCTGCAGGTCTGGCATCTTCTGAAGCATCCCCTTGGCTTGCAAATGGCTGCCTCCTGCTACCTCCTCACACAGTCTTCTCTGTGCAGAGGTGATGATATATTTTTTATTATTCAGTTTGTTGATATTGTATACCACACTGATTGTTTTGCAGATATTGAAGAATCCTTGCATTGCTGTGA
Source organism: Dama dama (assembly GCF_033118175.1). Classification (NCBI taxonomy): domain Eukaryota; kingdom Metazoa; phylum Chordata; class Mammalia; order Artiodactyla; family Cervidae; genus Dama; species Dama dama. The sequence continues at coordinate 42,737,610 of NC_083689.1, read as the reverse complement.
TAAATCCCCCCTTGATCATGGCATATGATCTTTTAATGTATTATTGAATTCTCTTAACTTTTGCTTATCTGCAAAGTTTTTGATTTCTCCATTAAATCTGAATGAAAATCTCACTGGATAGAGTATTGTTTATTATAGTTTCTTTCCTTACATTACTTTAAATATATTCTACCATTCCCTTCTGGCTTGCAGAGTTTCTGCTGAGAAGTCAGCTTTCAACCTTATGGGAGTTCCTTTGTATGTTGTCATTTTTCCCTTACTGCTTTTAATATTTTATCTTTGTCTTTAATTTCTGTCAATTTAATTACTATGTGTCAGACACATAGTAATTGTTCCTCCTTGTATTTATCCTGACTGGGACTCTCTGCACTCCTTGGACTTGGTTGACTGTTTCCTTTCTTATGTTAGGGAAATTTTCAACTATAATCTCTTCAAATATTTTCTCTAGGCCTTTCTCCCTTCTCCTTTTGGGATACATTTAATGTGAATGCTGGTGTGTTTTCATTGTCTCAGAGGTCCCTTAGGCTGTCTTCATTTCTTTTCATTCTTTTTTCTTTATTATGTTCCATGGCGGTGATTTCCACCATTCTGTCTTACAGGTCACTTATCTGTTCTTCTGCCTCAGTTATTCTACTATTTATTCCTTTTAATGTATTTTTTATTTAAGTTATTGTATTATTCATCTGTTTGTTCTTTAGTTCTCTTAAGTCTTTTTTAAAAACCTTTTTTGCATTGTCTCAATCTTTGCCTCCATTGAATTCATTCTTTTATCCAAGACCCTGAATCATTGTCACTATCATTATTCTGAATTCTTTTTCTGGTAAGTTGCCTATTTTCACTTCATTTAGTTGTTTTTCTGGGATTTTATCTTGTTCCTTCATCTGGGACATAATCCTCTGTATTTTCATTTCAATTAACTTTCTGAGTGTGGTTTTCATTCTGGAGGTGGCAGGAATGTAGTTCTTGCTTCTGCTGTCTGCCCTCTGGTGGATGAGTCTATCTAACAGGCTTGTGCAAGCTTCCTAGTGGTAGGGCCTGGCCACGGGTAGAACTGGTTCTTCCTCTGGTGGTCAGTGTTGTGCTCAGTAAAACTTTGATCCACTGGTTTGCTGATGGGTGGGGCTGTATTTTCTCCCTGTTAGTTGCTTGACCTGAGGTAACCTAGTCCTGGAGTTTACAGGCTCTATGTAGGGCTAATGGCAATGGCCTCTAGGAGGGCTCATGCCCAATGGGTGTTTCCTGGGACTTCTGCTGCCAGTGCCTTTGTCCCCATGGTGAGCCAGAACCAACCGATGCTTCTGCAGTGGACCCTTCAATGCTACAAAGTAGGTTTGGTTCAGTCTCCTGTGGGGTCACTGCTCTCCTTTCTTTTGGGTTCTTCAAAACATTGTCTTTGTTATAGCTCTAAAAAACGTACCCCTTTTTCTTCTCTTGCTTCTAGCTCCTACATTGAGGGTGATGTTCAGAAGAGGCAGGAAGACCTGGGAACAGAGAAGAAAATTGGGTTTTTGCAAATTGATTTTCAGCACATTGGCTATTAAGGAGTTGAGTTAGAGCAGTTACTACTCTCCTCCCTTTTCAGTTTTTCTCTTATCCTCCCTATCCTTCTCAAATTTTTCTAAAAATTTGCAGAGGAAGGAATATCCCCAAATTCATTCTATGAGACCACCATTACCCTGATACCAAAGCCGGACAAAAATATCACAAAAAAGAAAATTACAGGGCAATATCACTGATGAACATGGATGAAAAATCCTCAACAAGATATTAACAAGTTATAAAAGAAACAAAGTTGTAGGAAACAAAATTAATACACAAAAATCTGTTGCACTTCTGTACGCTAACAATAAAAGATCAGAAAGAGAAGAGACAACCCCACTTACCACCACATAAAAAAGAACAAAATACCTGGTATAAACTTCTCTAAGGATACAAAACACCTGTACTCAAAAACTATAAGACACTAATGAAAGAAATTAAAGACAACCCAAATCAGATGGAAAGATATACCATGTTCTTGGGTTGGAAGAATCAATATTGTCAAAATGGCTATACTATCCAAAGCAATGCACAGATTCAACACAGCCCCTCTCAAACTACCAAGGGCATTTTTTGCAGAACTAGAACAAAATATCTTAAAATTTGTATGCAGAAACATAAGACCTCTAACAGCCTTGGAAATCTTGAGAAAGAAAAATATAGCTGAAGGAATCAGGCTCCTTGACTTCAGACTAGACTACAAAGCTACAGTCATCAAAACAGTATGTTACTGCCACAAAAACAGAAACATAGATCAATGGAGCAGGATAGAAAGACCAGAAATAAAACTTTGAAAATATTTGCAAATGATGCTATGGACTAGTGATTAGTCTCCAAAATTAACAAACAGCTGATGTGGTTCAGTACCCAAAAAGCAAACAACCCAATCAAAAAATGGGCAGAAGACCTAAATAGACATTTCTCTAAAGAAGACATTTAAATGGCCAAGAGACTGATGAAAAGATGTTCATCATTGCTGATTATTAGAGAAATTCAAATCAAAACTGCATTGAGGTATCACCTCACACCAGTCAGAATGTCCATCATCAAAAAATCTACAAACAATAAATGCTGGAGAGGGTGTGGAGAAAAGAGAACCCTTTTGAATTGCTGGTGGGAATGTAAATTGATTTAGCTACTGTGGAGAACAGTATAGAAGTTCCTTAAAAAACTAAAAATAGAGCTGTCATATGGTCCAGCAATTCCACTCCTTGGTGTATATCTGGGAAAAAAATATGGTTTGAAATGATACAGACACCCCAGTGTTTATTGCAGCACTGTTTACAATAACCAAGAGATGGAAGCAACCTAAATGTTCATTGACTGATGAATAAACATGTGGTACATATATACAATGGAATAATAATCAGCCATAAAAAAGAATGAAATAATGCCATTTGCAGCAAGATGGATGGACCTGGAGATTATCATATCAAGTGAAGTAAGACAGGTAGAGAAAGAGAAATATTATATAATATCACTTATATGCAGAATCTTAAAACTGATACAAACAAATCTATTTTACAAAATAGAAACAGATTCAAAGACTTAGAGAATGAATTTATGGTTACCAGGGGACAAAATTTGGGGGGGAGAGAGATAGATTGGGAGTTTGGGATTGACATGTATGCATTGCCATATTTAAAATTTATAACCAAAAAGGACTTACTGTAAAAAGTTAAAAACTAAAGAAGATGAAAAAACTATATGTACCTAATAATGTGACCTTATGTAAAGTGAAACTTGAAAGAACTAAAAATAGAAGTAGACAAATTCACAACATAATGTGAGATTTTAGCACACTTTTCTTAGAAAATTTAGAATACAATAATAAAATACCAGTAAGGATATGGAGGACTTGAACAACTAGAGTGCCAACTTGACCTAGTGAACCTGTGTAGAACATTCCACCTAATTACCACAAATTACACATTCCCTTCAAGTGCACACCCAACAGCTGCTAAAATTGATCACATGCTATTCTATAAAGCAAGTCTTGAAATATTTCAGAGCATTGAAATTAGACAAATTTCAATATTCTTCTAATATTTTGCCAGAAGTTAATTGAAAAAGTATAAAATTCATTCATATGTATTATAAAGAATTAACAAACAGAAATCTCAGTTAGATAGAGTTGTGAGACAAAAAGGGAGAACTTTCATGCTATGGCATGATAGCAAAGCCCAACTGGAAGAAGAAAAACTTTCTTGACAATGACTTGGTAGATGAAAAGCTGTGAATTCTCTTTTCTCTACCCCTTCCAATTTCCTTTTCCTCTTTTAAAAAGTGTTCTTCTTCCCTTTATGTTAGGACACTTGCATATGGCTCCTCATGATTGCAGACCTTGAATTGCAATTTTCTGTTGATCATGAACAAATCCATCTTTGCTAGAGAAATATCTGGAGTTTATTTTCTCCAGGTCAACAGTATATTCATATATATAGAAATTAAGGGATAAGCTTCTAAGTAAACTGCAAATTAAATAAGAAAGCAAAATGGAAATTTAAAAATATTTTGAAAAGAGATAATAAAGATATGACATATCCAAACTTGTGGAATAGATAAAGCCATGTTTAGAGGGAAATTCATAACCTTAAGTTACCAGACAGGAAGTTAGCCAATAGCAATGAGAGGCAGCACCTGTAGCTAAATGTCCAATGGTCATCTAATATGACCGAGCAATTTACCAGCCCTGCCCCAAATATGCCATTAGTACCCTGAAAGAGTCAGGGGGCTGGAAAAATCCCCCATCTGCTGATTGGCAAGACTTTTCCTACTCCAGCATATGCACACACCTCACACCGTCAAGTACTAAAGTAACATTTGGTGGCCATTGGACTCATTAACTGCTCATAAATATTGCGTGAATTGTTGTTCAATTGCTCAGTCGTGTCCAACTCTTTGTGACCCCATGGACTGCAGCAAGCCAGGATTCCCTGTCCTTCACCATCTCCCAGAGCTTGCTCAAACTCATGTCCATTAAGTCAGTGTTGCCATCCAGCCATCTCCTCCTCTGTTATCCCATTCTACTCCTGCCTTCAATCTTTCCCAGAATCAGGGTCTTTTCTAATGAGTTGACTCTTCGTATTAGGTGGCCAAAGTACTGGAGCTTCAGCTTTAGCATCAGTCCTTCCAATAAATATTCAGGATTGATTTCCTTTAGGATTGACTGGTTTGATCTCCTTGCATCCCGAGGGACTCTCAAGAGTCTTCTCCAGCACCACAGCTCAAAAGCATCAATTTTTTGGTGTTCAGACTTCTTTATGTTTCAACTCTCACATCCATACATGACTACTGGAAAAACCATAGCTTTGACTATATGGATCTTTGTCAGCAAAAAATGCATACATCTAATTATAGCCGACTGAATAATGGGGAAGATAAGCATAGTAGAGCATCTTGCTACACAACCTGCAGCTGTCAATCAAGACTCAATCAATGACCCCCTGGATTATGGAAATGACCTTGCTTTAAAAACTCTGTACCCCAGCTCTCCAGGGCCATTGCCTCCCTTGGTATGGCCTACCTCTCTCTTGAGGTGCTCTTTCTGTTCTTTCTTTCCTTATCATCAACAAATTATCTTGCAATGGATAAGACTTTAGATTTTTTTTCATCCTTACCAAGAATCAAGGCCAATGGAAGGAGGGGTTTCCAGACTCCCCTCCACTAAAAAAGTGGATGTATTTAAAAATAAAAAAGGCAGAAGATGTCTAATTTTCTTCTCAGGAAGTTAGCAAAGAAGCATTACATATATAAACCTCTTGTATGCCTTTATATATATTTTAAAATAAAAAACAAAGATTAGCAAATCAAGGTGTAGAAAAGTAGTGTTCTAACATGTGTAAACATGGGGGAGAAATTCACTGTCACACTGGTTTTTAAGCGCATAAAATATACCAAGAAAAATACATTAAATATTTGGGAGAGAATTTCTCTGTACATCCCTTTTTAACTTTTGAATTTTTAAACTCATTACTACCAACTCAGAACAAAAAAGCTAAACATGAAACAAAATAATTACAGATGCAACTTGGTGTTATATGGTGTTCTCTCTGTCTCAGAATTTTAGCTGAAACAAAAAGTTGAGGACAATGGATGGTTAATTCCCAACATTCAAAGAAGAATCAAACTGTAGGGGCAGGATTTATCCATGTGTGGTTCCAGATAGGCTCCATCACACAAGTTAGTGACAATTCCTTCAACCTGTGTCCCACAGGGGTTGATTGATCAAGTGGAGAGACTGGGTTACAGAGACACTGAATATATCTCTTTGAGACAACTTCTGATGAAGGAAGAACCTGTGGATGGAAGTGGTATGATATTTTCCAAGAGTTGTCTACACTAGTTATTGGCTAGACTTGAGTCATCTTGAAAGGGAAACTGGCCCTAATGTTTATTAAAGCCACAAAATTTATTTATTTCTTGCTGTTCAGTCATTGTGTCCAACTCCGTGACTCCACGAACTGCAGCATGCCAGTCTTCCCTGTCCTTCACTCTCTCCTGGAGTTTACTCAAAATCATGTCCATTGAGTCGGTGTTGCCATCCAAAAGATGTTGAGCATCTTTTCATGTGCCTATTGGCCATCTGTATGTCTTCTTTGGAGAAATATCTAGATCTTTCACCCATTTTTTTTTAATTGTTTTTCTGATATTGAGCTGTATGAGCCATTTGTATATTTTGGCTGTATATATAATTCCTTGTTGGTCATATCATTTGCAAATATTTTCTTCCAGTTCATAGGTTGTCATTTTGTTTTGTCTATGATTTCCTTTGCTGTGCAAAAGCTTATAAGTATGTCCAATTTGCTTACTTTTGCTTTTATTTCCATTACTCTAGAAAGCAGATCCAAAAAATATTTCTGCAATTTGTGTCAAAGAGTATTCTGCCTACATTTCTTCTAGGAGTTTTATGATTTCTGATCTTATGTTTAGGTTTTTAATCCACTTTGAATTTGTTTTTGTATATGTTAGGGAATGTTCTAATTTTATTCTTTTATATGTAGTTGTGCAATTTTTCTTGCCTCACTTATTGAAGAAGGTGTCTGAATGGGAGACTTGCTGAGTAGAATATTCTTGGTTGTAGGTTTTTTTCCTTTTCATAAGTTTAAATATACTATGACACTCCCTTCTGTCTTACAGAATTTCTGCTGAAAAGTCGGCTGGTAATCTATAGAAATTCCCCTGTATATAACTTCTAGCTTTTCCCTTGTTGCTTCTAATCTCTCTTTAGCTTAATTTTTGCCATTTTAATTATGTTGTATTTTAGTGTGTTCCTCTTTGGGTTAATCCTGTTTGGATCTCTCTGTGCTTCCTGGACTTGGACCTTTGTTTTCATTCCCAGATTAAGGAAGTTTTCATCTCTTATGTCTTCAAATATGTTCTCAGCCCCCCTTTCTCTCTCTCCTTCTGAGACACCTGTAATAGGAATATGAGTGTACATGGTGTGGTCCCAGAGGTCTCTTAAACTGTCCTCATTTATTTTTTTTTCCAGTTTCAGTGATTTTCACTACCATCTTTCTAGCTCATCGATCTGTTCCTCTGTGTCATTCCTCTGTGTTGATTGCTTCTAGTGAATTTTTCATTTCATTTGCTGTATTATTCATCTTTGGTTGCCTATATTTTCTAACTTTTGTTCAAAACTTCTACTGTCTCACTCTGCTTCCATTCTTCTCTTGAATTCTGTTATCATGTTTATGATCATCACTCTGAACTTTTTCTTATATAAATTTCCTATCTCCGCTCACTTTGTTTTTCCTCACAAGAGCATTATCCTGTTCCCTCATTTGGAACATGTTCTTCTGTCTACTCATTTTGCCTAAACTGTTATCTTTATTTCTATGTATTTCATAAGTTAGTTATGTGTTTTAACCTTGAATAAGTGAACTTATGTAGGGGATGTCCTATGTATCTCAGCAGTGCACTCCTATTTTGTTACCAGAGCACTAGTGGTCCCCTCTGTGTGAGCTGCATGGGTTTTTCTGTACTGATGAGCTGACTACTGGGTCTAGTAGACTTGGTTCACCCGTGGCCCGGTTGGCTGTCAGGCTTTGCTTTGTGCAGATGCTGCATGCTGATGGTAGGCAAGGCCAGGTCATGAGGTGGCTTGCTGCATAACCCCATTGGACCCCAGGGCTATTGCGGGCTAACTGGTGAGCAGAGTCAGTGTCTTGGAGATCCTAGGGCTGGTGTCTATTCACTAGTGAGTGAAGCCAGGTCCTGGGATTAGTGCTGGACCACTGACAGGCAGAATTGGGTCCTGGGGTCTTGCTGCAGGGCACAGGGGTCCCAGGGCTGGTATCAGACTGCTGGTTATTGGATCTGGTTCCTGACAGAGCTTTCTGTAGGGTCTGGGTGTTCCGAAGCTTGTGTTGGCCTGGTGATAAGTGGGGCCAGGGCCCAGGTGGTCTCAGAACAGGATCTGGCCTGCTGACGGGTGGCCTGAGTCCCTAGACTGCAGGCCTGTGATTGTCCTACAGATCTTATTCACTTGCTCTTGGGTGAGGCTGGTCCCAAGGCTAGAGCAGTCTTGTTGTTTTAAGACTTCTTTATGCTTCAGTCTGAATATTTTCTACTGGTACTAGTCCTATATTCAGCTGTCTCTATTCTGGAGGTAAATGCATGTATTTTGTTTGTAATTTTATCTAATATGTTTTTCAGCTTTCAAATTTCCATTTTCTAAAAATTGATCCCAAGTCTCTAGTAAAATTCTCCACTACGTGATTTATAAATAATGGTTATTTCAAAGTCCATTTCTTACAACTCCTACACCTGAATCTCCTATATGTCTGCTTCTATTGCCTATTAGCATTTTCTTTTTTGTTTATTTGATCTCGTCTCCTGAGATGCTGGGTAATTTTATTAACTGTAGAAATAATTTGAAGGTTGTTACTTTCTAAAAAGAGAATTTGCTTCTGTTGACCATTAGAGTTGAGAAGATCACCTTAATATGATCTAAAATTGGACTGATTTAAAACTGTATTTTCATCTTTGTGATAGCTCATCTCTTCCTAGCTCACCATTGCTTGTAGCGTATGTCCTTTACAACATTCCACCTGAAAGACTGTTTTTCTCTTTAAAATTTTTTTAGGGGAGGAGAATAACTGCCTCATTGCTAAGCCTTAACACCTATTTTTGGATCTTCAGCACATCAGACCCCCAAACTCTACTCAATTCCTAACCTTTTAGTCTCTGTTTTATGCTCAGTTTCTCACCCTCTGACCCTTGTGCTATTCATTGATCAGCAGACATCTCAAGAGGAAAAGCTCATATAAAACTGAATTCACTTTAGCATGCTTCCCTTTTCTCTATAATTCTGCTCCCTGAGTCTTGCTGTCTTGATTTATTTCTGATGCTTTCAAATTTCTTTTTATTTTGTCCAGATATTCCAATTTTTTTTGACAAATAGAAAGTTCAATATGGAAAAAAAAATTTAATTTTGCTTAATTCTGTTAAGCATTTATTTGATACCAAAGTCAAAAGTATCCTTGATATCTATAATGGAATGAATGTTTGTGTCTCCCCAGAATTCATGGCAACCCACTCCAGTGTTCTTGCTTGGAGAATCCCGTGGACAGAGGAGCCTGGAGGGCTGTTGTCCATAGGGTCGCACAGAGTTAGACATGACTGAAGTGACTTAGCATGCATGCGTGCATTGGAGAAGGAAATGGCAACCCACTCCAGTATTCTTGCCTGGAGAATCCCAGGGACAGAGGAGCCTGGTGGGCTGCTGTCCATAGGGTCTCACAGAGTCGGACACAACTAAAGCGACTTAGCAGCAGCAGCAGAATTCATGAGTAATGTTATAATCCCCAGTATGACTGTATTTGGTGTAAGGAAGCAACTAAGGTTAAAGGAGTTCATAAGGGTGGGGTTTTTGTCTGATAGAATTAGTGTCCTTATAGGAGGAGATACCAGAGAGCTCATTCTTTCTCTGCACATGCTCAGAGGAAAGATCATATGAGAAAAAAGTCATTATCTTCAACCCAGGAGGAGTGCCTACAACTGAAGCGGCATTCTGCCAAAAACTTAATCTCATACTTCCAGAACTGTAAGAAAACTAATTTCTGTTGTTTAAGCCACACAAACTACTTTGTCATAGAAGCCTGAGCAGATGAATACAGCATCCATCACTCAGAGATCACCAGGACCACATTTTATTGTCAAAGTTGGAGATTGCATTTCTGATCAAGGATTGAAGTGTTTCTTAGGATTCAGTGTGTCTCACATTAAAAGAAAACCATTTAGAAACAAAGCAGAAGTTACCTTGTGTGACAATTTGATTAACAATTTTGTAACAAGCTCCTCTTACACTCTCTCACTAAAGACCCCTCTGTTCTCCATGTTGCATCAAACATTAACTAGCCTAACTCAGTTTGACTACAGTGGCATTTTATTTCTCTGCTCCCTGATTGAGAGGGGACTCAAAAGTTCTTCTTGGGTACACTCCAAAAAAGGGACTGGCTTTTCAACTTCCAGATGGAGGCTCACTAACTACAAACACTCCTGGGCTTGCTTCCATGGAACTGACCAGGTGACAGATCTCCAAGAAGTTTGAGAGGGTAACAGGCAGGAGGGCCAGGGGTCTCCAAACAGAGGAAATAGGCTGCAAGTGCCAGACATTTTTATCTCTCTTAAGCAAACCAGCAATATGTTTTTCCTTCTCTATACAAATTTAAAAGGAGGTTTCTCTTAAAATGCTATGTTGCCATGACACCTGGTCTCACCTGAAGACTCAAATTTTGAGTTAACCAATACATTTCTTTTTCTTATGGAAATGTTGTCTTAAGCTATGTTAATGTACCCCAGACTCTATCTTCAAGTTGGTTCCGCCAAATGGCCTAACTTACTCACTCAGATATTTTCCCCTAATCTATGTAAAGGAAACTATTTGTTGGTAATCTGCCCTTCTACAAGATTCAAGTCAATCGTTTTATGGCCAGGGATGAATTATCTGGTGCCATTCTAAATTTTATGACATTCCTTTCTTTTCTTTAACAGACTGTGAGTGACTATATAACATACAGCTACAGACTAGGAGGAGGGTACTCTTTTGCCCCCTTTTGATGCCTATGTCAGAAGCTTTCTCTATCTCCTTTATACTTTAATAAAACTTTATTACACAAAGGCTCTGAGCGATCCAGCCTCGTCTCTGGCCCCGGATTGAATTCATCTCCTCTGGAGGCCAAGAATCCCGGCGTCTTATCGTTCAGCAACAACCTTTCAAGTTGAAATGTGTTTCTCAGGGAGACTGTGTATGTAGGTGAGTGTAGAATTGGTGCTTGGAGAATTCTGAAGTTGTGAGATAAGATGGAGCAGCTCATGCTTGTAAGAAAAGGACAAAGTACACCAATAGTCTAGGGTCAAGATGACTAGATTGCTTGTTTGTCAAGTAGATATTTTGTGAGGCCACCATCTCACACCTTCTTAGAAAACTCTCTTCTGAGAGCAGTCTGTGTGAAGAACTGAAAGGAAACTGCCAGGGTCAGGAAATGAGGGAGTCACAAGAGATCAACTGGAGACAGTCTGCCCTTATCAGGGAACTGTCACTGCAGAGTTCTCAGAAGGTGGGGAAGGCATTCAACATCTATTAACATGCAGGAATGATAGAGAGAGAGAGACAGACAGGCACATAGACAGACAAGCAGATAGATCACACACTGGACTTTAGATATCTCACTGCAGATGACACTGATATATACCCAACAGGGTTCTCCAGTGCCCTCCTACATTCGTGATTTTCCCTTAAATCCTAGAAAACCAAATAAGGAAGAAAGATCTCTACATATCAAAATGAAAGGAGGAGGATAAAAAGGAAATGGCAACCTACTTCAGTTTTCGTGCTTGGAGAATTCCATGGACAGAGGAACCTGGCTGCATAGTTCTTGGGATCGTGAGAATCAGACATGACTTAGTGCTATCTTTCTTTTTCACTCTTCCCTGTGGTGGGTCCCCAAGCTCCCAATCAGATCTGAACTGAGCAGAGGTCACGGGCAAGGTTTTTATTTTGGTGAGAGTTTTAAGATATGACTTGTATCAAGCTGGATCTTAGCCTACTTGAAAGTTGGTCTTGATTAGCTAAGTGGAGATAGGCTTCTACCTGAAAGTGGACCAGACAGCCCTGGGATTAGCTTGAACTCCATCAAAGGTGGTGAAGGATTTTCCAGGAATGAAGGTGGTCCTAGCTAAACAAAAAGCTGTTTTTTGGTTGTATGCAATCATGTTTCACCCAATCTCTATGTTGTTTAAATAAATAGTAACATAATAGATTTCACAGGGTACAACGAATTGCCAGTTGTATGGACAATACACTGTATGAGCTCAGAGAGGCTGAAAGGGTGTGGAATGAATTTTTAGAAGGCGAGAATAGTAATGAAGAGCTTTAGATGGGTCTTTATAGAATAGATTGTTTCAGTAGGAAAAGACAAATCAGACAAAATAATTGCCAATGGAAGTTTAACTTGAGCAAAAATGTGGAAGTGGAAAAACTTCAAGTACTTATAGGAAACCAGGTCAGCAGGTTGAGGACAATTACAGAGAAGGAGGCTGGAGCAGAAGGGTATGAATAGCTTTATGGAATTTCTTCAAAAACCAGTTTACTGTGCCTAGAAGTAGCCTGACAAAGGTCTATTTTTTTCTAGGTCTCTCTGTCTCCACCTCCCTGTGTCTTCCCAGCTATCTTTTCGATTCCCCTTCTGATCTAATCTGCTCTTTCTGTGTGTCAACCTCCAACCAAAGGCTCCAAGACCTTTGTATGGTGGATAAAACATATTTATTACTGTTGTGAAAATAAAAGTCAGTCATACTTCAAAGAGTTAAAGAATATTAACGCGTATATATGGAATTTAGAAAGATGGTAACGATGACCCTATATGTGAGACAACAAAAGAGACACAGATATGAAGAACAGACTTTTGGACTCTGTGGGAGAAGGTGAGGGAGGGGTGATTTGAGAGAATAGCATTAAAACATGTATATTATCATATGTGAAATAGATTACCAGTCCAAGTACAATGCATGAAATAAGGCATTCAAAGCCGGTGCTCTGGGACAACCCTGAGGGATGGGATGGGGAGGGAGGAGGGGGGCATTCAGGATGGGGGACGCATGTACACCCATGGCTGATTCATGTCAATGTATGGCAAAAACCACTACAATATTGTAATTAGTCTCCAATTAAAATAAATATATTAATTTTAAAAAAGAGTTAAAGAAAAACATAAATTGACCTAGGCAATTTGGTTTCCAATGAATTGTTCATTTTGAAAATTGATTTCATGGGACATAAAGACAAAATGACAATTAACTTACCATCAAACATGGGACATCCTTGAGAGTGAAAGAAAGTGCTGTCCATGATTATACTGGGATGACAGACATAATAAAGAAATCACAGGACTGCTCACACAAAAACTGTGAAAGACACAGATTTGACAAGGTTTGGGATGACACCCAGCTCCCATGCCACCATTTGACTCTCTTGAAGATGAGTGCTCTTTTTCCCCTCCCATCAGGTTATAAACTCCTTAGGGCTAGAATTGTGTTCAGTCCCCACCTTTGATTCAAGTGTAACTGTTCACTCAGTGCTCTGTATTTCATGGATTCTCAATAAATGTATATTGACTTCATGGGGAAGGCAAAAAAAAAAAAAAGTATGTGTGGATTGTGGGATGCAGAAAAAGCCTATCAGGAAAGCCAAGGGTGGAGACCCCATGAGAGACCCCAGGGTCACTGGGGAAATGTGGAATTTGTCTGTGATGGAGGTTAGAGCACCAAGAAACTTGCCATTTCCTGTGTCCCAGCTGCCCTGTGCCTCTCTAATGGCCAGGTTTCCTTCCTCCATCCCGCTGGCCTTCTTCTGGTCTTGTCCCCAAGCTCCCTATTTGGTTTTCTTTAATTATAAGCTTGGGAGCTTCTGCTCCAGGCCCGGAAGTTGTGGGCTCCTCTGGGACTTCACAGTTTTAACTTCCTCATTCAGGTTCAGTGTTAAGTATTTCATAGGCAACGGGAGACAGTTCTGCAACAAGGGCAGCAAGGCAGCCCATGGAATGTGGACTGGCATCAGAGGGTGGGCTCAGATACACAGATCCTGACTCTGTCCCCATCTGCCCACCACCATCTCCTTGACTCAGTTCACTTTCTCCATACCCCCTTATGCTAAGAGGAAGCTGTTGTCTGTCTGAGTCTTGTTGTGTGAGCTGAGAGTCACAGGAAGGCTGCAGGCAACACCTCAGCCTGAGTCTGGCTGAGAAATTGGTGGGAGCAGAGGAAGGAGGTCAAAGCTGGGGGAAGGGTCTCCGTGCTATGTGCTCTGACCCAGTAAGTACAAATAAGAAAAGGGCAATGAAATGATTTTGACACTGGAATCTCTGCCATAGGGTATCTGCTGAATTTTTTTTTCCTTCAGGGAACCCACTTAAAGGTGAGTGAGGATCTCTTCCTGCCACCCTTCTTCTCTCCTCTTTCCAGTCCCTGTTACTAATTGCTGGTCATTTCACGTTTCTGCTTAAATATCATTTTTTCTTCCCACTGTTGTCTGTCTCCTTCAGCTTTTTTTCCCTTTGGAGTTGGTGGTGGGCATATACCTTTTAGTGTTATGTGTCTTTTCTGTCTTTCTTCTAGTCCTTTTCTTTTTTAAAATTGTTTAGTTTTAATTGAAGGATAATTGTTTTGTAATATTGTACTGGTTTCTGCCATACATCAACATGAATCAGCCACAGTACTTCTATGTACGCATGTCCCCTCCCTCTTGAACCTCCTTCCCACCTCCCACCCCATCCCACCCCTAGTTTGTCACAGAGCACACCTTTCTTCTAGTTCTTTGCATTTGATCTATTTCTCTGTTTTTCTTCCTTTAATTTCTAATTGATCTTTTCCTTTTTTCTTTCTCTTGGTTTGGATTGGGAGCCTTAGTGTTGGGTTCCTGGGTTGAAGAGTGGTTTACAGCAGGAAGACAAAGGATGAGTGGGGAGAAGCAGGGGTGAAGGGGCAAAGGACAGGACTGATATGGGACTTAGTGTCAACCTGTCCTCTAATGTATATTTTAGATACAAAGTGGCTTCTTTATGCTGTCCTTTCTAGGGAAAAAAATGAAGCCATTAACTAAATAGCAGAAAGGAATGAAATTAATGAGCAGGAAATTAATAACATGGAATATGAGGGTAGTTTCTTGAGTTGTTTGCATATTACAATCACTCATTCAACAATATTTACTGAGTATATAATACATGTCAGTTACTGCTGTAGGAGCTGGGGATTCCCTGATGAGAAAAAAATGGCATTGGGGGTTATGGGTTCTAGTTGAAAAGCAGAAGACAAATCTGTATGAATTAAATGTAGCAAGTCTGACGGTGTTGAATGCTATGAGAAGCACAAGGCAGGGAAGGAATAGGGAGGAGAGAAGGATTTCAATTGCAAATAGATCTGAGGAAGCCCTGGCTTAGAAGGTTAGTTAGAAGGTGAAGGGACAAGGTAGAGCCTTTGTGCAATCAAATTTCCATGAATAGGTAAGAACAAGCACTAAGGTCCCTGAAGCTGGGATGGGAGTAAACACAGGATGCTGGTGAGACCAGAGTCATGGGGATTCTGGGGAGAACAGAAGAAAAGGAGGTCTGAGTGGTGATAGAAAGTCTGCTGATAAAAGCATTCCTTTATTCTTGAAAAATTTTGTCTTTTATTCTTACAGAGATGAGTTCACATTAGTGGTTAGCTGCTCAGTCATGTCCAACTCTTCGCAACCCCATGGCTACTCCATGGGGATTCTCCAGGCAACAGTGCTGGAGTGGGTTTCCATGCCCTCCTCCAGGGGCTCTTCCCAACGCAGGTCTCCTGCCTTGCAGTGCAGTGTGCAAATAGACTAGGATGGGGGCAGGGATGGAATGGCTGATGAGGCAAATTCAGTTAGAGACCATCATCAACCAGGAGAGCAGTGATGACAGTGTGGCCAGGTAGGATGGGCAAGAATGGAAAGTGGTCAGGGGTAGATACATTTTGCAGAAAGAACCACAAGAGATTTATGATGTTGGGTTGTGAGAGGGAAGGAGAAATTCAATATGACCCATGTGTTGTGTCCTGAGAAACTGGACAGACCTGCCCTTAATTTACTTGGGGAGGTTAGACCAGGTGTTTTGTTTTTCCAGAAGAGACCAAGAACTCTATCTGATCACTTTAGGTAGGATAAGCCCATTGAATGTCCAAATGGAGATGGTGAGTATAGAGTGTTATAATAATTAGAATTCAAGGGAGCTTATATGTCATTAATCAACTCTATAGTATTGTAGTATACAGTGGTGGGTGAGGGGGAAAGTGGAGGTGTGGAGTGTATGTCGTTGAAGGTACATGTAGCCAAATGATTATATACACATTAGGTCCTTAACATAAAAAGAGGAATTTCTGGTTTGAGGTCTATAGGACCTGGTTTGTTCAGTTGATTGATTCAGTCTGGGTCTGATATGGCCAAGATGGTATTTGAAGACTATAGGAACAGTGATTTGCTCCTGTAGTAGGACCTCCCATCACACCTTTGTGCTGTTTTTGGCAAGGATACCTGGGCATGTCTTTTCTGGGCATGAATCAGAACATGCTCTGTTCTGTAGGAATTCAGCTCACAGAGCCTACCTCCATGGTGGTGGATCTGGGCAAGGCTATCCTAGTTTTAGAAATTACTCTGTTTCTTTATACAGAGAGCATATCTTGTGTGGTTGCCTTGTTTCCTCTTTGCAAGGAGGTAAGGTAGACATGAATATATCCTAAATCAATGTCTCCTGGATACCCCTGTAATCCATTTGCAGAGAAATTCTATTCTTTTGTAATTATCTCAAGATAGTTCTTACTATATCACTTATTATCCCTCAGAGGAAGAAATACAGCAATGAAGTAGTATATTGAGGTCAAGAACAAGGGCTCCAGCAACTGAAGTGAGTCTCTCTGCTTTCAGAAAGTAGAAGTTGCAGCTATGTATTACTTCACCTTGATTATTTTTATTCAATCAACTCATATGTATTGAGGATATACTATGAACCAGGAAGCCATTAGGGGCTGAACCCATTAGAGGGTGTCAATGTCATGGTGAATGATAAATGATGCTCTCATTCAATAGGATGAGACAGACAATAAAAGTTTTAAAATGTAATCCTGTGTGTGTTGAATGGTATAAGTGTTGTGGACAAAACAAAAGCAAGAAAGGACTTGAAAAATGCAAGATGCTTATAATTTTAGTGACTTTCACAGATTGTATCTCTTAAGAGGTTGGCATTTGAGTAAAAATCTCAAGCAGATGAGAGATAGAAATATGAGGAAAGAGCATTCCAAAGAGAAAAAATGCAAAGATCCAAAGGTGGGGTTGTCCAAGGAAATTCAAGGAAACACAGTGAGCAAAGGGGACATAGTAGGAAACGAGGTCAGAAATATGAGTGTGCGTGTTTGTGTGTGTATCATGTAGGGCCTTGTGTGCCTCTATAAGTATTTGGGCCTTATCTGGGGTAATTTGGAGCTTCCCTGGTGGCTCATATTTAATTTGAGAAGTCATTGAGATACTTTCAGCAAGAGAATTACATTATAGGACTTACATTTTAAGCAGACTCATTTGAACTGTTATGAGAACAGACTCGGGTTTCAATGATAGGAGCCTGGAGACTGACTAGAAGCCTGTAAGAGTCCATCTAAGAGAGAATAGTGGCTTGGACCAAGGCAGCTGTAGAGGAGATAAGCATTAACTGGATTCTGAGTTATTCTGAATAGTATAGACAAGAGACTTGTCTGATAGTTTGGATGTAAAAGACATAGAGGAATTAAAAATGGTCCTAAGGTATTTGAGCTCAGCAAAATAAAGAACACCTCAAGTATCCATTACTTTCCTTTATTGTCACATATATGAATTATCTCTTGGGATGAAATGGTCCAAGTTCTGCTAGAGATAGTATACTGAGTAAATTTAGTCCAGCTAAAAACAGTGTCATATGGGAAAGTCAGTATTCTGCCTATTGAAAGAGGATTGTCCAGTAGTCCTGTGACAGATAAACTAACTCAGATTCTATTCTTCTTGGTATGGAGACATACAAATGTAGATAAGTGGTTCAATTTTATGAGATAGCAAATATCCTCTCATCTATGTTTTGGGGAAAATGAAAGAATGTGCTGTGCTAAGTCGCTTCTGTCATGTCCAACTCTGCAACCCTATGGACCAGCTGGCCAGGCTCCTCTGTCCATGGGATTCTCCAGGCAAGAATACTGGAGTGGGTTACCATGCCCTTCTCTAGGGGATCTGCCCAATCCAGAGATCAAACCCATGTCTCTTACATCTCTGGCGTTGGCAGGCAGGTTCTTTACCACTGTGCCACCTGGAAAGCTCCTATCCTCTTATATACCCTTAAGCATGTACTGTTGTGCTCTAATGAATTACAAAAGATACAGATGACTGAAGAAGAATAATTCAGAGATAAGTAAAGACATTTCTCCCAATGTCAGAATTTCTCTGTCCATGTTTTCAGGTGACTGTGAACAACTGAACCATGGGGATACGGTTGAATCAATCATCCATAGATGGCTTCATTCTCTTGGGCATCTTTTCTCATAGCCAGGCTGATTTTGCCCTATTCTCTGTGGTTATGGTGGTCTTCACAGTGGCCCTCTGTGTGAATGTCCTCCTCATCTGCCTCATCTACATGGATCCTCGACTTCATACACCCATGTACTTCTTTCTCAGCCAGCTCTCCCTCATGGACCTGATGTTGGTCTGTGACATTGTGCCCAAGATGGCATTCAACTTCTTCTCTGGCAGGAAGTTCATCTCCTTTGTGGGTTGTGCCATACAAATTGGATTTTTTGTCTCTCTTGTGGGATCTGAAGGGCTCTTGCTGGGACTCATGGCTTACGACCGCTATGTGGCCATTAGCCACCCACTTCACTATCCCATCCTCATGAGCCAGAGGGTCTGTCTCCAAATTGCTGGGAGTTCATGGACTTTTGGGATAATAGATGGAATGATTCAGATGGTGGGAGCCGTAAGCTTACCCTACTGTGGCTCAAGGAATGTGGATCATTTCTTCTGTGAGGTTCCAGCTTTACTGAAACTGGCCTGTGTAGACACATCCATTTTTGATTCCCTGCTTTTTGCTTGCTGTGTCTTCATGCTGCTCCTGCCCTTCTCCATCATTGTGGCTTCCTATGCTCGAATTTTGGGAGCTGTGCTCCATATGCACTCTGCTCATGCTCGTAAAAAGGCTCTGGCCACCTGTTCTTCCCACCTTACTGCCGTGTCCCTCTTCTATGGGGCAGCCATGTTCATCTACCTTAGGCCTAGGCGCTACCGGGCCCCAAGCCATGACAAGGTGGTCTCTCTCTTCTACACAGTCCTTACACCTATGCTCAATCCTCTCATTTATAGCTTGAGAAATCGGGAGGTGATGGGCGCCTTGAAGAAGGGGCTGGATCACTGCAGGGTTGGCAACTGGCACTGAACACCAGGGCATCTGGAGCCTGGTGCTGCCACCTCCTGTTTGCATAATGTTGGCAAGTCATTCTCAGTTTGTGAGTGACTGCTTCCTCATCAATAAACGGGAATCATGACACTGCCCAGCCTCACAGGGATTTTGTTGGGATAACTGTATGTAAATCTAAAGCACGATGAGGAAGCAATGCATTGTTATTATTATCATTATTGATCATTTATGAAGTCTTTGAAGGAAATTCACTCTATTTTTAATTCTTCTTGGTTATAGTTGTGTTTTATTGAGTGCTTGCTATGTCCTGGGCACAGTCTTTTTTCATTTATGTATCATCTATATTATTTAGTTGATGATTTCACCTAATAAATATAAATATTTTAAATAAAAACTTTCTAGATGGGAGAAATTGAGTCTCTATGATTCTTTATTGGGTGGCTCCTAGTCTAAGGGATGTGGGGGAGGGAGAGGTGTGGAATGGGAGTTTGGGGTTGGTAGATGAAAACTACTACATTTAGAATGAGTAAGCAGCAAAGTCCTACTGTGTAGCACAGGGAACTATATCCAATCTCCTGGGATAAACCATAGTGGAAAAGAACATTTAAAAAAGAATATATATATGTAAAACTGAGTCACTTTGCTGTATAGTGGAGATTAGCAAAACACTGTAAATCAATTATACCTAAATAAAAAAAATACAAATATATCCCTAACTGCTAATAAGTTATTTATTTCCAGTACTGGGTTCTGTGCCTCATAGGTAGTAGTTACTTAATAAACCTTATAGAATGAAGGCAAGAGGAAGACATCAAAAGGGATATATGTATGAAAACATTTTTAAAAGCACTATTCAGGTGCCAAATTTGCTTTGGCAACTGTGATTATTTCTGTACTTAAAGTTCTGCAAAAGTAAAACTATATCTGTTTTGGAAAGTGAAGATTAGAACAGAAATGCTACTGAACAACCAATGGATCAAAGAACAAATCAAAAGAAGCATTAAAAATACCTTGAGACAAAAATTAAAAGGGGACATTCAATACACTGAAATTCACGGGATGCAACAAAATGAATTCTAAGAGGAAAGTTCATAGCAATAAACACCAACATTAAAAGAAACCAGAAAAAAATCTCAAATGAACAATCACACTTTACAACTCAAGGAAGTAAAAAGAACAAAGGAGCCAAAATACAATAGAGAAGAAAAGATGACAATCAAAGCAGAAATAAACAATATAGATATAGAAAAGACCAATGACACTATGAACCAGTTTTATAAAAAAAATGAATTAAATTGAAAAAACTTAACCCAGACTGGAATGCAAAGTCAAGTGGGCCTTAGGAAGCATCACTGCGAACAAAGCTAGTGGAGGTGATGGAATTCCAGTTGAGCTATTTCAAAGCCTGAAAGATGATGGTGTTAAAGTGCTGCACTCAATATGCCAGCAAATTTGGAAAACTCAGCAGTGACCACAGGACTAAAAAGGTCAGTTTTCATTCCAATCCCTAAGAAAGGCAATGTAATATTACTCAGCCATAAAAAAGGAACACATTTGAGTCAGTTCTGATGAGGTGAATGAACCTAGAACCTATTATACAGCGAAGTGAGTCAGAAAAAGAAAGATAAATATTGTATTTGAACACATATATATGCTATCTAGAAAAAATGGTGCTGAAGAATTTATGTACAGGGCAGCAATGGAGAAACAGATAGAAAATAGACTTATGGACATGGGGAGAGGAGAGGAGAGGGTGAGATGTAGGAAAAGAGTAACATGGAAACTTACATTACCATATGTAAAATAGATAGGCAAGGGAAATTTGCTGTATGTCTCAGGAAACTCAAACAGAGGCTCTGTACCAATCTAGAGGGGTGGGATGCGGTAGGAGATGGAAGAGAGGTTCAAAAGGGAGGAGATATGTGTATACCTATGGCCGATTCATGTTGAGGTTTGACAGAAAATAACAGAATACTGTAAAGCAGCTATCCTTCAATAAAAAAAAATATTAAAAAAAGATTATCTTTGTTCTTACCGTCCAATAATTTAATTATAATGTGTCACTGTAAAGATATCTCATGTTTGTGTTTTTTGAAATTCATTGAACTTAAATGTGTTGATTCAAGTCTTTTTATCAAACTCGAACAATTTTGATATTTTTAAAAAAATATTCTTACAGTGTCTTTCTTTCCTCTCTTTCTTTTTTTTTTATTTTTTATTTTATTTTATTTTTTTTTATTAGTTGGAGGCCAATCACTTCACAACATTTCAGTGGGTTTTGTCATACATTGATATGAATCAGCCATGGATTTACACGTCTTCCCCATCCCAATCCCCGCTCCCACCTCCCTCTCCACCCAATTCCTCTGGGTCTTCCCAGTGCACCAGGCCGGAGCACTTGTCTCGTGCATCCCACCTGGGCTGGTGATCTGTTTCACCATAGATAGTATACATGCTGTTCTTTTGAAATATCCCACCCTCATCTTCTCCCACAGAGTCCAAAAGTCTGTTCTGTATTTCTGTGTCTCTTTTTCTGTTTTGCATATAGGGTTATCGTTACCATCTTTCTAAATTCCATATATATGTGTTAGTATGCTGTAATGTTCTTTATCTTTCTGGCTTACTTCACTCTGTATAAGGGGCTCCAGTTTCATCCATCTCATTAGGACTGGTTCAAATGAATTCTTTTTAATGGCTGAGTAATATTCCATGGTGTATATGTACCACAGCTTCCTTATCCATTCATCTGCTGATGGGCATCTAGGTTGCTTCCATGTCCTGGCTATTATAAACAGTGCTGCGATGAACATTGGGGTGCACGTGTCTCTTTCAGATCTGGTTTCCTCAGTGTGTATGCCCAGAAGTGGGATTGCTGGGTCATATGGCAGTTCTATTTCCAGTTTTTTAAGAAATCTCCACACTGTTCTCCATAGCGGCTGTACTAGTTTGCATTCCCACCAACAGTGTAAGAGGGTTCCCTTTTCTCCACACCCTCTCCAGCATTTATTGCTTGTAGACTTTTGGATAGCAGCCATCCTGACTGGCGTGTAATGGTACCTCATTGTGGTTTTGATTTGCATTTCTCTAATAATGAGTGATGTTGAGCATCTTTTCATGAGTTTGTTAGCCATCTGTATGTCTTCTTTGGAGAAATGTCTGTTTAGTTCTTTGGCCCATTTTTTGATTGGGTCATTTATTTTTCTGGAATTGAGCTGCAGGAGTTGCTTGTATATTTTTGAGATTAATCCTTTGTCTGTTTCTTCATTTGCTATTATTTTCTCCCAATCTGAGGGCTGTATTTTCACCTTGCTTATAGTTTCCTTTGTTGTGCAAAAGCTTTTAAGTTTCATTAGGTCCCATTTGTTTATTTTTGCTTTTATTTCCAATATTCTTTAAAAAGATATTTTTTAAAAAATATTCTTACAGTGTCTTTCTTTCCTCTCTTTCTTGAAAAGAAAGAAATGTTTATGTTGCTTTGCTTGATGACATCCCATAGTCTCTTAGATTCTTTCAATTATTCTTCTTTCTTTTTGCTTTCTACTTCTTAGACTTGCTAATCTGAATTGACCCTAATCAAGGGCTCTCATTTTTAATTTTGCTTTTTAAAGTGTGATATTGATGACTCTAGTGAATTTTTCATTTCAGTTATGTATTTTTCAGGTTCAGAATGTTTGTTTGTTTCATTTTATAATTTATATCTATTATTGATATTCTATATTTATTCATGGATTATTTTCCTAGTTTCTGTAGCTTTTCCCCCATAGTTTCCTTCAGCACTTGGAGAATATTTAAGTCAGTTGACTTAAAGTCTTTGTCTGGTAGGTTTAATGTCTGTGCTTTCTCAAGGATAGTTTCTTTGCATTTCTTGTCTTTATAGTCTGTGATTTTTCACTGAAAATTGGATATTTTGAATATTATAATGTGGTAACTCTGGAAATCAGATTTTTCTTCCTCCTCAGTATTGTTTCTGGTGCTTGCTATAGGCTTTATTTGTTTAATGAGATTTATAAACAATTTTTGTAAAGTCTGTACTTTGTCTCTATTTTGGGGCTTTAGAGGGAATGGAGGGACGTTACAATAGTAATTGCATCTCTATAACAGGGAGAGGACTTTAGTTTGTCTATTCAGTTTAATTCTCAGAACAAATATTTTATAGTTAAAATTATTATTTCCATTTTACAAATGAGGAAACTGGGGTTCACATGAGTCCCTTGCCTAAAAGAAGTTTAAACAACATGGACACACAGCTCCACCTGACTTCAAGGTAAAGTGTCTGTGCTTTGCTACCTTTACTTTTTGTAAATTTTTTAGTATAACAAAAGCTCAACTGGGTTAGAGATGACAGAAAAATGGGCAGGAGGAGGTCAGTCCAGGGACAGATTACCTCTTTATCACAACAGATTGTTTGTTGACTCTTTCATCTCTTGAGGACTTTGAATTGCAGCAGAATTGAACTCAGAGGTTAGAAGGGTCAGTGTGATTTTGGGTGGGCATCTCTTCATTTATCCTGGGTCTCCCTGGTGGTGCAGTGGTAAAGAATCTGCCTGCCAATGCAGGAGATGCAGGAGAGATAGATTGGATCCCTGGGTTGAGAAGATCTCCTGGAGTAGGAAATGGCAACCCAGTCCAGTATTCTTGCCTGAAAAATTTCATGGACAGAGGAGCCTGGTGGACTACAGCCCATGTTGTCACAAATAATCAGACATGACTGAGCACACAGTGCACACTCTTCATTTAACCTAGATAATGGGAGGAGGCAGAAGGAATCAGAGGGGCAACAGTCTGGAAGACTCTGGAAGATGTCCTGGTAGCTTCATCTACACACATTATTTACTGGACATGCACAAAGTGGACCACAATTCAGAACAAAAGCCAACTTTTCCCATTCCATTTTGGAATGGAAGGAGAGCCAGTTTCCCCCAGATTGTCCCATAGAATCTCTCCCCAATTTTCTTCTCCACATATTCCCAGGAGATATTTTGTCTTGTGATGAGATCAGGTGATCAGATAACTTTGAAGGAGACTTCCTTCCCCAAGAGATTTAATTACAAGGGACTGGGAACAAAGATGTTGCAGAAGATGGTTCTCTAAGGATTCCTGAAAACCTTTTCCTCAGTCACAGCAGAAGGGAGAACAATGGATGGCAGTGAGGGTTGGCAAGTAATAAAGTCTCTTAGATAGATGCTTGACCTAGCCCAGCAAGGGGTTTCTTCAACAGGTGAGAGGCTCTATATTTTCTCCCAATCAGAAGCCCCTTTTCTTCTGGTCTGACTCACTCCCACACTGCTTTATTTTGGGATGAGGAATGTCTGGTCTCTATGTGCTCTAATTTTTGTTCCTGAAAGACTCTTTCTTAACCCTTAAAGATTTTGCCAGGTTTTAGCACGGAACTTTCGCTTTCAGGTTTTCTTAGATTTCTAGACTCTTTCAGACCCATTTTCTTCTATTTTTAATCAGTCTTAAGTGCATTTCTTCAGAACCATGGTGAAAGGCATTTAATATTTTCTCCCTCAGCTTGGGAAGTACCCATAGCACCACAGAAACTGTTATTTTCATAAGACAGGAGGATATTCTTGAGGTGTTCTGACCACACAAGACTTTATTTCTCCTGGAAATTTCTTTTCTTTACATTTCCTAAGGCCCTCCTGATTCCATTTCTGGCCCATTTCCTTTAAGAAGGTTGCAAGATCTTTCTTGCAATGAGAGAGATCCCACTGACCGATCTGCTCAATCCTCCCTGGGTTGTAGAATCTGTTCACCAAGGACATAGGGCTCCCAGTGGGATCTGCCTCTTGACTCTTCAGGCTTTCCTGATGTCATTGATTACCTGGGTTCAGGTAAGGCTCTTCCTTGCTGTTTCTTGTATTTCACCTCTCTGCTATCAAATGTTTTTTACCCCACTACCACTTCCTGCCATTCTCCTGTTTATAATTTCTCTTAAGGTAGAAAACTCGTGTGGTTAGATTTTACTTCTGAAAAAAAATTTTTCCTCTCTTAATCCTTTATTCCTTGGGTAGAACTAGAGAAGAACTGAGGGTTGTTTGATTGAGGTTTTCAGTTTAAAGCTTGGGAGACTGAGACCCAGAAAGAGAAGATTACCTCCTCCGGGTCTTATCACAAGTTTCAGGAAGCGTGGGCATGATTTGTCTTTTCAAGTCTAGAGAGGATGCAACAAAGTCTAGACTACCTGAAATTGGCTGACTCAGGGTACTGGGAGAGTTATCTGTCTGTGATGATATCGGGTTGTTAGATTTTGAAAGACAGGATAAAATCCTCTACTTGCATATGTGCCTATATTTCCAACCCTAGAAAACAAATTTCTGCTTGCTGTTCCCCAACACCCTGTATATATATATTTTCTTTTGGAAGTTCTCTCCAATACCCCATCTAGTTGAATGTCAGAGCTCTACTCTCATTTGGAGAGATATGTCTTGATGTGCCTGCTCCCTTCTTTTCCAACCCTGTAGTTTCTTTCTCTTTGAGAAAGTTATCCTATAGGTTTGACCTCCCCGCTTTCTGCTCTCTGACAAAATTCCCAGGTGTACCTCTGCAGAAGTGTCATGTACAGACTTGGGTTCTGGCAAGTCTGATTTGAGTCGTGCAGGAAACCCTTTCTGTCCTAAAATATCTCCTGTGTTGCCCAAGTAAAATCTTATATGTTGCCACCTGGGAAGGCTTTCTCTGGAGAAATTTGTACCTCAATCAATAGCAAAGTGTTAGATTACATTATAGTGGGGTTTCCTTTATTAGCAAAGATCAGTTTTCCCAATCAATTCACTAAAAGACATTTATTGAAAATCAATTGATACATTTGGTAAGTCAGAGTAAACAGTTCAAATTTTCTTTCAACTTGTATATTTTGATTTCCAGTGCAATTAATTTTTTTAAAAAATTATTCTTTTACTGTCTTTCTGCTACCACCTTTGTCCAGACCATAATAATAGACAGAGATTGTAAACATCATAATAATTGCCACTGTGTATAGGGCACTAACTGTATACCAGACACTAGAGTAGAGGCTTTACATACACTATCCTATTTTACCCTCATTTTATCCTTTAAAGATGATAAAATTGGGGGGTCAAAATGGTTAAGGAACATGCCCCACACAGCCCACAACCATCTCCTGCTTGGACCATCATAGTTAACTACTAGTAGTTACTTCTCTCCCCTGTCTTCTTGTCTGTCTGCCATTCAGTGACTAGGCATTGACTTGCTTCTTTTCTCAGCAGCCAAGGATACCCACCATTTGCTGAGCCTTTTCTCTGTGACCTTTTAAACATGTGAACTCATTTAATCTTCATAACCACTGTGGAAGATGATTATACTTGTCATCATTTTATTGATGAGATGAAAGATTCAGTGAGCACTTGCCCAATGCTAATAATTGGCCAAATTCTATCTCTTAACCATGACCTGGTGATATATAAGGTTCCATTCCAACTCCTGAATCTGAACATTCATGGGTAGACTCCCTCCACTGCCTCCCTGTGTGGATCCGCTGCTCAGTCAACAGGCCTCCCCCATCAATATTCAGTTTCTCTTCTCTGCCTCAAGCTCTGTCTTTTCCCTATCTCTGAAGTATTTAATTGACTTCTGCGAAGTTTGGATATTCCAATTATCCTTCAGGATCCAACTTCCCCTCCTGGGCACCCGGAGGCCTCTCTTGATTCCACAAAATAGTGGAGAACTTCCTCTCTGGTAACCTTCAGGGCAGAGAGATTGCACCCATGGGAATTGCTGGACTGCCACATCCCCTTAGTGCTACATGCTCTTGGGTGTGAATAGGTAACACTTGTGGTGCACACAGAGACCACACTAACAGTCTTTGTGTTCAGTAAACTTAAGTTTGGGGAAATCCATTCTTGAAAGTGTAAACAGCACCACCAGATAAATAATGTCAACTTAGAAATAAAATGCAGTTTCTTTTCACTTTTTAAGAGAATGTAATAGAACTGCAAACTTTCTGTCTGTGATTGTGCACACAAGTACCAAATTTTGTGTATAATTTCAGGGTTTATAAATTCCTATTTAAGCGAACTTTGATGTTCTGTTGGTCAATAAGGCACTACAAGATTAATCAGCAACTTATTAATTCTAGACACGGACTGATATAAGAGGAGAGACCACTGAGGAGGAGGGACTTGATGGAAGAGTCAGAATTTGGGGGGTTGGGAGGAAAGATCAACAGGAGTGTCAGATCCCAGGAGAGTAGTGCATCTGCTAATCTAGTCTATTCTCAGCACCTAGAACAGAACATGACATGTTATAGGTATTCAGTAAGTATCACCTGAATGAATGAATAACCAGGGAAGGCATTCCAGGCAGATGGGATGGAATGAATTCAAGCACAGACTCTGTCCAGTAGGAACCTGAGTGGACTTGGACATATCAAGATGGAGATGAAGTCTGGGACTCAAGAGGCAGGTCTGGCATGTCGGGATCTGATGAGTTTGGCCTTACAGGGTCTGTGGGTCTCTGCTCACCTGGAAGAAGCCAGGCTCTTGAACAAGAGCACAGGCTGTTCCAGTGGGGTTTGGGAAGGAAGCTGGGGAGGGTCAGGCCGTTGTACTGCTTCTCTCCAGACCATAAGCAACTGCCCCTGAGGAAGGCCAGAAGAGTTTGAAGACAATCCAGTCTGCTCCACAGCTCTTCCCAGAAGGGTGGGCAGAGCCAGAGACACTGGGCTCTCCCAGCTCCCAGAGTCCCAGAACTCAGAAAGCTCATTGATGTGTTGGTAACGGGAGAGCTCTGTGCCTCTGCCTGGCTGCCCTCTGCACTCAGAGACTCCTTTTCCTGTTTCTTCTCCCATCTGTGCCATTGTCTTCCCCTGATCCTTCTCTCTCTGCATCTGTGTTCCCTTTACTCACCACGTCTATGTTGTCTACTTTCTCTGTCTCATCTGGGGAAGAATAATTTTTTATATTGCAACACATTCTCTCTTTATTTATTTATTTATTTTTCTATTTTTTTGTGGCTCTTAATCTTGTCTCCTTTTCCATGACATTTTCTCATTATTCCTTTCATCTCTCCCTTCCTCTCCTGGTCCATTGTTAATGCTTCTCCTCATCCCTCAGCTCTCTAATCCCTCACCCTCTTTCTTTCATATTTGCATCCTATTGCTCTACAAGGCTTACAATCTTTGCCTGGAGTGGGATTATCAATTTGATCCTATGTGCTACAAGTGTGGTGAGTACTGCTAGTTAGCTTTGACAACAAAGAGATCCCCCACAATACCCCTCAAGTTGATATTGAGAATTGTATTTGGCCAATGTTGCTAAAATATAAATTATTTCAAAAAATTTCCTAATGTTTAATTTGTTGAATGTGTCTTAAAAGTTATGTTACAAAGCAAGCTGAAAGAGCAAAGATTTACCACATATGTTAGTTATCTGCTGATGACAGTCTTCACTTAAATCCAGAAACACATAAATACATTCTTGTCAAAAAGTCAGTCATTGTAGGTTAAGTTAGAGTTCCTCTTTGACCACTATCCTCACCCAATTCTACCCTTCTCTCCAGAAGTATCCTTTATTATACTCTGTGCCCTTCAGGACTTTATGTATACTTGTTTTTCATATTCTTGCCTCCCCATACTTAATATTCCCAAACCTTATTCCAATTTGGTTAAAGAGTTGTATCTTTGTTTTAGCTTGATTTTCTCTAGTTACTAGTAAAATAAAGCAGTCTTTTTTGCTTATTTTTGTTTTTGTTTTGGTGAAGTAAAGAGTTTATTGCAGGGCATCAAGGAAGAAGAATGCTGTACAGCAGTTTTTATTTAATGTTTATTTGGATTTTTTCCCCTGAGAATTACTGCTTATTTTGTTTATCTTTTATCTTATTGTATTGTGTTATTCTTTAAACATTTTGAATAGAAAAATTTATGAATTGTTGTCTAATATGTATTTTATAATATATCATATCATTAAAAATTTTTATTTTATGTTGGAGTATAGTTGATTTATGAGGCTTGTTAGTTTCAGGCGTCTAGCAAAGTGATTTAATTACACATATACATTTATCTATTCTTTTTTTTCATGTAACTTTCTTTTTCAGATTCTTTTCCAATATATTATTTCAGAGTATTGAGTAGAGCTCCCTGTGCTAAACAGTAGGCCCTTGTTGACTATCTATTTTACTTACAGTAGTACGTATATGTCAATCCCAATCTCCTACTTTATCTCTCTCCTTCACTTTTCTCCTTTGGGAACTATCAGTTTGTTTTCTAAGTCTGTGAGTCTGTTTCTATTTGGTAAATAAGTTCATTTTTTAGATTCCACATATTAAGTGATATTTTATTTATTATTACATACTTACTATATAAAACAGGTAGTATATATATGTATACTTCATTCTTTATGTCATATTTAAATGCATCTAGTCTTTGTCCTAGGTCATAAACACATTCTTCCATATTTCTTTTAATACTGTTACTTATTATTTCAGTTCTTTAAGCTTCCAGGATTTATTTTTGTGTGTGGTATGATTAGAGACCTAGTTGATTTTCAAAAGAGATGAGCAATTGTTCTACATCATTTATTGAATAGCCCTTCTTTTCTCACAGAATTTAAATGGTATTATTTAAATCAGAATGTAAATTTTCACACACATAGGATGATTCTGGACTTATTCTTTTTTGTTGGTCAGTTTTTCTATTCCTTCACTGATACTAGATTTTTTACATTTTGATAATAGATGAGGCAGTATCACTTTTAACTTTGGTCTGTTAGCCATTGTTTAACCCTTTCAAAATTTTTTGATTCTTTGCTCAAAAAAACACTAATTAAGTACCAACAGGTATCTTGGTTCTCACTTTATAAATTCCCATTAATAATGCTATTGGTTATCAGTTCAGCATTATATTTATGTATTTATTTTAAGTATGTATTTTCTCACAAAGAGTAAAATTCAAGAGACACAACATCATATACCATAAAGACTTTCTTTTTCTACCCTAGATTTCAGCAGTCTGATTCTTCTAAATCTTTCTTCTGGGGGAAACACTGTTAGTAGCTCCTGTGTTTTATTCCAGAGATTTAATTTATTTGTATATGCATGTATTATATATAAATATCTTCTATGTATGTATATATATATCTGTATATATACACATATTTATATGTATGTAAAATGTAATATTATATAAATTACTTGTATATATTGTATAATAAGCGGTATAGTATAAATATATTATTATAGCATAAAATTTACATAGTAATATATAACATAATTATGGTACATAATTATATATTATACAGTATAGCATTTTATATTTACAATTAGATTATATAGACCACTTTGTAATGTGCTTTTTTTTTTGAACAGTATTATTTTGGAGTTTTTATCAACACATAATAAGCAATCTCATTCTGTTCCTTACTTGAATATTATTCCAGTATTTCTTCATTTTTTCCTCTGTTGCTAGATTGCTTTCAAGCTTTTTTCTACTATAAACAAATCTACACCAAACCGTCTTGTCTGTGCATCAACTCATGTATGTGCACATATATCTGTAAAATGAATAAATAGAACTATATTTTTACTAAAAAATCCTCCATCCTCTGAATGCTCCTTTTTCTATTGCACATCATTCTAGTTCACGTTTATAGTATCTTTCCTCATTTCATTTAATGTTGAACGCAAACAGTTTTGTTTCCCTGAAGAGTCTCTTTTTTCATCCATTTTGCTCTGCTGTTGATTTTCCTTTCCTTCTTTGAGGTTGGAAACATTTTTCAAATGTTTGCTGACCCTGTGTTGTCTACCTGTATTAAAATGTGGGGTCAAAAGAAACACGTTGGACACCCTAAGCATGTGGGTGGTAGTGGTGGTTTAATTGCTAAGTCGTGTCTGACTCTTGCCACCCCGTGGACTGTAGCCCCCCAGGCTCATCTGTCCATGGGATTTCCCAGGCAGGTGTACTGGGGTGAGTTGCCATTTCCTTCTCCAGAGGATCTTCCTGACCCAGGGATCAAACCCGGATCTCCTGCTTGGCAGGTGGATTCTTTCCCAATGGATTCTTTCCCAGGCAGAGATCATGCAAGCCCATGGGCATGTCATTTGTGGCTTCACTTTGAGCGAAATGACTGGACTTTTTTTTTTTTTAATTTATAATTGCAGTATCTTTAGATGTTTTCTGAATTGAGTAGAGGCTTATCTATTTTCCTGCTTAAATGGAATAAATCTGGATCTTGGGAACTCCCCCTACCCCCATTCTTGACATGTTGCCTTGTGCTCAGAGCACCATCACCTCCACTGGGCCTCCACTGGGTTTGGAATTATTGGATTCAACTTCTCTGGAGAATTATTCTCCTACTTTCTGCCAGGATGAGGGATGGGTGGGGCCCATGTGTGTGGATTTGGGAGGGAACTGTGCTCCTTTAGCCGACTTTCAGAAAATCACCATTTCCAGTCTCACCCTTGCCCTGACTTATAGTCCCTTAGCCATCTTAGGTCTGCATGCTAGTTACAATCTGCCCATTTATTCGAGGTTCTAAAAGCTTCGTTGTTCTTGTCTTTTCTTGTGTTCAGATTTTACACATTACCCTCTTTCTAGTAAGATTTTTTTGAGGAAACAAAAGTTGAGTATGTTCAATCAGCCATTTAATTCCAGAAGTGGAGTTCTTGGGATTCTGGTATCATAGGTCTTGGGACTCTGAGTGCTGAGGATGATATTTAGTTAACCTTAGGTTTCTAAGTTAAAGAACTATAGGGCTTCTTCTTTTTTTTTTTGGCACACCACTGTGCAGCTTGTGGGATCTCAGTGGCTCAACAAGGGACTGAAACTGGGTGTGGGAGGGAAAGCATAGAGTCCTAACCACTAGGCTGCCAGAGAACCCCCTGTAGGGTTATTCTTATGTATATCCTCTCTTCTGTCTATGCCACCGAACAGAATTCTTCTTGCAAATGCAGCTCATCTGTGTGAGTTTTTGTTCAATTCCTTCACCTTTGCTAGAATAAACCAGGTCCCAAGATTTTCTCTGTACCAGTTCTTTCCTTCTGCTGGCACAAACTATCAGTTTTGGTTTTGCCCCTCTCTTTGAAGAGTTACTTTGAGGTCTATGCTCACAGGTGTTCTTTTCCACTTTTTTCTTCACCCTGCTCAGTTCCTACTGCTTCTAGTGACCCTTACAATTTTATTCAGTGAGTTCTTCTTCAAGCTAACTCCAACTTCAGCCAACATGGACAGTGTTTCTGCTCTTGATCTCCTTACTGCCTTTGAGTGACTTTTGAGAGAATTCTGGCTGTACACTGTCATTTCAAAACTGCACGGGTTGTGTTGAGAATTTAATCATGATTACATGGAAATGCTAGATTAATTTTGGGGAGAATTTGCATCCTTACAATGTTGAGCTGCATAGCTTTCTTCAGGCCTTCTTTTCTGTTTTTAAGTTATGTTTTATAATTTTTATTTTTTTAATTTTTTATTTATTTATTTTATGTTTTATAATTTTTAGAATCAGCATTCTTTCCTAGGTACTTCACAGTTTTTAAAAAAATATTTTTAAAAATTTATTTATTTATTATTTAGGGCTGTACTGAGTCTTCATTGCTATGTGTGGGTGCGGGCTTTCTCTATTTGTGATGAGCAGGGACTACTCTTCACTACTTGTGGTGAGTGAGGGCTATTCTTCAATTGTGTGAATGGACTTTCCATTTCGGGAGCTCTTCCTGTTGCAGTGCATAGGCTCTAGGCACTCGGGCTTCAGTAGTAGAACGTGAGCTTGTAGTTGTGGCCTGCAGGCTTTAGGGCGTGTAGGCTTCAGTAGTTGCCACACACAGGCTCAATAGTTAGGGCTTGCAGGCTCTAGAGTGCTGGCTCAGTAGTAGTGGCACATGGACTTAGTTGCTCCGCAGCATGTGGAATCTTCCCAAACCAGGGAACAAACCCATGTTCCCTGCATTTGGAGGTGGATTCTTATCCATTGTGCCATCAAGGAAGTCCCTACTTCATAGTTTTTGCTGCAACTGTAAATATTTTTTTTCCACTTTTTAATTGCTTAGTGGTATTGTGTGAGAAAGATACAGATTTTTGGCTGTTGATCTTATACATAGTATAATGTTACTTTAAAATTAAGTTATATTTCTATATTTCTAAATAGAAAATGTGTAAAAAACAAACGTTTGGAGAGAGATAACTCTTAACCCCACTATCTAGGTGGAACCACGTGGTTAATATCTTGGCATATTTCTCCCAGTCTTTTGAAATACAAAAATACTCATTGATATAAACTTTTTGTTCAGTATCTATTAAAATGTCATAAGTATCACATTGACAACATATTATTTTATCATTTAATCATGCCATAATTTACTTAGGTTTTCCTTTGGGTTGGGCTTTTGGGTAGTCCTGTTTTTCACTTACTAATTTTCTCAGAAAATATTTTATGCTTTTATATTTGAAAAAAATCAATAAACCTCCCACTCTCTCACTTTCCCCACTTGTGAAATAGGAATAATCATTATTCTTTCAAAGCAGTTATGAGGATTGAATGCTAGAATGTGACATTGCCCATCATGGTACCTGGTACATGAGAAATAATCAAGTTATGTCAGCAGTTGTCATTTCTGTACTACTAGGCATTGATTAAGTTGTTACTTTCAATCTTTACTATCACTTTACAAGACAGTTGTTATCCCAATTTAAGATGAGAGAACAGGTTCAGAAAGACTATAAGTGACTAGGTCACAAAGTTGGTAAATGTCTTTTCTGCTTTAGTAGTTTTTCCCTGAAAAAGCAAATCCTTTACTGAACTTCAGGAGCAGCAGTGTGGGCTGGAGACAGATCCAGCCTACCAAAGGTAGAAGCAGTGTCCATTTTAGTAAAAATAGCTTAACATTTGCTTCTCAATTATGTGCAGAAAGACCTAGAAGCTAAAACAACAACAGCAGCCTGCATGTTTATTAGCATTCTTTCTCTTGAGAGAACATATCTGTTACTCTAAGCCAGGTAACATACAAAGAGGGAAAAGTTTTGTGGAAAATGTTAATGACTTTAGTAATATGGCACTGAATATAAACCTCCTGCTTTCAGACCACAACCTTCTGTCTGGCACATCCTTCTGCAGGAACAATGGCCTTGGTGAAAAATCAAACTTGCATCTCCCACTTCATCCTCCTGGGCTTGTTCAACCACACACCACTGCACCTCCTTCTCTTTTCCACCATCATGGTCATGTTTCTGGTGGCCCTCTTTGGCAACGGGCTCATGATCTTCCTCATCAACACTGACTCCCGTCTACACAGCCCCATGTACTTCTTCCTCAGCTGGCTGTCACTCATGGACCTCATGCTCATCTCCACCATTGTACCACGGATGGCCATCGACTATCTCCTGGGCCATGGCTCCATCTCCTTCACAGGCTGTGGGTTCCAGATCCTGTTCTTCCTCACCCTCCTGGGGGATGAGTGCTTCCTGCTGGCTTTCATGGCCTATGACCGCTATGTGGCCATCAGCAACCCACTGAGGTACTCAGTGATCATGAGCCGCCGTGTCTGCTGGCTCATGGTGGCAGGATCTTGGCTCTTTGGCCTGGTGGATGGGTTGTTTCAGGCCATCTATACCCTGAGCTTTCCCTACTGTGGCTCTCAGGAGATCGACCACTTCTTCTGTGATATCCCTGCAGTGCTTAAGCTGGCCTGTGCAGATACATCCATTTATGAGGCTTTGATCTATGTGTGCTGCATCCTCATGCTGCTTCTGCCCTTCTCTGTCATCTCCATCTCCTACCTGTTGATCCTGATAACCGTGCTCCGCATGCATTCTGCTGAAGGTTGGAAAAAAGCCTTTGCTACCTGTTCCTCCCACATGGCAGTTGTGTCTCTCTTCTATGGGGCTGCCATGATCACCTACATGCGGCCCCAGACCTACCACTCCTCCAAGCAGGACAAGGTGGTCTCAGCCTTCTATACCATGATTACCCCTATGCTCAACCCACTCATCTACAGCCTGAGGAACAAGGAAGTGGCTGGTGCTCTCAAGAAACTCCTGGGGAGGTGTTCCTGTGGTGGGGGACAGGAATAGCATGACACTGCCACCGCTTATACAGCTCTGGGCCCTGGGAACCTGGATTATTCAACTGTAGTTTGATTGAAAGAGGTATGAACATGCCCCACTGAAAATAAAAGTCATTCTCTGACCAGAAGCAACCAGATTAGCACATCAATTCAATCTACCCTGTCCATGCTGAGTATAGGCAGTGTAAGAGCTTTTGGGATTACAAAGACTAGAAGACACAGATTCTTCAGCCCTCAGGTGCTGGGAGAGTGGGAAGGTGACCTCTCTCAGCTGTGTTCCTCTTAAGGAATTGTCCATGCTGGGGAAAGGCATCTTGCTGAAGGCCATGGTTCTCCTTGGAGAGCTGTCTGAATCTCATGACTGGTAATATAGGATATAAATGCCTGACTGCCTTGTCTCAGTTTGACCCTGAAGGGACAACCAAGCTCCAGAACTCCCCAAATTCAGTCTCCCCATAGGATCAACTGAGGAACTGCACACGACTTCTTCTTGCATCCAACTTTTCTTCCTTAACCCTCTTCTTTCACCGGAATTTTTAATTCTGAGAGCATTCTCTAATAAACTTTTTGCTTGCAAAGCATGTCTCAGTTTACTTCTGTGAAACTGACCTATGACTCAGGAATAATGGTGATTTAAAGCTGAAATGGCAAAATATCATCATGTACATGCACTCACGGCATGTGGGCGTTAGGAGGGGCTCCTTTTATGGTTCATGTGAAGAGAAGTAAGAAATTAAATCATGGAAAGACCTTAGACAGGTTAAACGCAAGAATTACAAACTCAAATGACCACAGGTTCAGAAAGGAGGCGTTAATCAGAGGGAACCAGGGTAGAAACAGGTCAAAGGGAACACCCACTCCTAGACAAAAACCAGTTGGCAGCTCTTCTGCCCATGTTGTGGATAAGTTTTGAATTGGAAAGGAGATTGAGTGAAAGTTGGTGTAGGCTGGAGGAGCAACCATGGATGAGCATCACAGTTGGGTCATGGGAACACAGAGGACAGCACTCAGCACATTGAGCAGGAAACAAGAGAGGAGAGAAAGGTGTCAAAGAAAAGAAAGGTGTGCACAGCCGGATGCCAGCCAGGAAAAGGAGGACTTTTACAGCTCAGCCTCTCTACAGTGCCTGCTAGGATAACTCAAGATCTCCAGGTGAGCAGACAGTTGGCTCTACTATAGAGCCCACACAATGAGGGCAACATCTGTGAAGACTCACTTTAGAACATGCTTAAGGATATGGCATCAGAAGCCTGGAAAGAGCTCTTCACCAACTTTGGAATACAGAAGGAGATTGGCACGCATTTTTTACTGAGACTCGCTGAGAGAGACAAGTGTGTGCATGCATGCGTGCTCAGTCATGTCTGACTCTTTATGACCCCATGGACTATAGCTCTCCAGGATCCTCTGTCCATGGGGTTTCCAAGGTGAGAATACTGGGATGGGTTGCAATTTCCTTCTCTAGAGAGATAAAAGAATAATAATAAAATAAAATAAATATAAATCTCCCCTTGAAAATTAGCCCCAAAGCAAGCAAGAATCAGAAACATAAGCCCAATTAACACTAATTCATTCAAGATGAAATTCATGCTATAGAAGATTAAATGAAGAATTTAAAATAGTATCTTTAAAAATTCAATTACAATTGATTTATAATATTATGTTCCAGGTGAACAACATAGCAATTCAATATTTTCTTAGACTATATTCCTTTTAAAGTTATTATAAAACATTGACTATGTTATGATGTGCTGTACCTCACACTGAACAACAATAACAATATTTGCTTTATATATATGTGCTCCTATATTAGGTTTTACATTTTAATGAATGCTATATACTCTGTTCATGCTGATTCCTTTATCATTTTATTATGCCCTTCTTTGTCTTTTATTCTAGATTTTTTAAAATTTAATTGGAGGAAATTTGCTTTACAATGTTGTGCGGGTTTCTGCAGTACAACGATGAGAATCAGCCATAATTGTACATATATCCTATCCCTCTTTACCTCCCTCCACTTTCCCGATACCACCCCTGTAGGTAATCACAGAGCACCAGTCAGGGCTTCTTGGGTTATATAGCAATTTCCCACCAGTTATTTTACGTGTGATAATGTATATACGTCAATGGTACTTTCCCTAGTCAACCCATTCTCTCCTTCCCTCGCTATATTCACAAGTTTGTTCTCCACAACTACATCTCTGTTCCTTCCCTGCACATAAGTTCATTAGTATCATTTTTCTAGATTCTATATACATGCCTTAATATATGATATTTGTTTTTCTCTTTCTGATTTACTTCACCCTGTATAACAGGCTCTAGGTTCATCCAGTTCATTACCACCAACTTAAATTCGTTCTTTTTAATGGTGGAGTAATATTTCATTGTATACATGTACCACATCTTCTTAATCCATTCATCTGTCAGTGGACATCTAGGTTGCTTCCAAGGCCTGGCTAATGTAAATAGTGCTGCAATGAACATTGGAGTACATGTATCTTTTAAAATTGTGGTTTTCTTGGGCTATATGCCCAGTAGTGGGATTGTTGGGTCATATGGTAGATTTATTCCTAATTTTTAAAGAAATCTCCATACTATTTTTCATAATGGCTGGACCAGTTTATATACCCACCAAGAGTGCAAGAGGGTTCCCTTTTCTCCACATCCTCTCCAGCATTTATTGTTTGTAGATTTTTTGATGACGACCATTCTGACCAGTGTGAGATTAATACCAGTCACTGTATTAAGAGTTTTGATTTCCATTTCTCTAATAATAAGTGATCTTGAACAGCTTTTCATGTATTTTTTGACCACCTGTATATCTCCTTTGAAGAAATGTCTGTATAGGTCTTCTGTGCATTTTTTTGTTGGACTGTTTGTTTTTCTGCTATTGAGCTATATGAGCTGCTTGTATATTTTGGAGAGTACCCATTTGTCAGTGGTTATGTTTGCAATTATTTTTTCCACTTCTGAGGATCTTTTAATTGTGCTTGTTGCTTCCTCTGGTGTGAAAAAGCTTTTAAGTTTAATTAGGTCCCATTTGTTTATTTTATTTTTATTTCCATTACTCTAGGAAGTGGGTCAAAGAGGATCCTGGTGTGATATATGCCAAAGAGTGTACTGCCTATGTTTTCTTCTAAAAGCTTTATAGTTTCTGGTTTTACATTTAAGTCTTTAATACATTTTGAGTTTATTTTTGTGTATGGTGTTAGAAAGTGTTCTAGTTTCATTCTTTTACATGTGGTTGTCTCTTTTTATTCATGCATTGCTTTTCTAGTTTCTGTAGCTCACTGTGCATTCGTTTTTTGAGAATATTTAAGAGAGTTGACTTAAAGTTTTTGTCCAGTAGTTCTAAAGTCTTTGCTTTCTTCTGTGGATGAATTATAACTTTTTACTTTCTTCATGCTTTGTTATTTTTTCATTGAAAACTGGATAATTTTCAATATTATGATGTGGTAACCTTGGAAATTAAATATCCTCCCCTTCTTGGCATTTGTTTTGTTGCTTTCTATAGGCATTGGATATTTGTTTAATGAGCTTTATATTATATTTGTAAAGTCTGTGTTTCTGTCACAGTTTTGTGGTTTTAGAGAGAATGGAGGCAAGTTACACTAGTAACTACAACCTTAGAACCTTAGAACCTTATAACAGGGAGATGACTTAAAGTTGTCTATCAATTTAATTCACACAACAAATGTTTTGTGATGAAAAATTATTGTTCCCATTTTACAAATGAGTAAATGGGTTCAAGTAGGTTTCTAGCTCAAAATGATGCCTAAAAATATTGACACTCAGCTCTATGTAACTTCAATGTCAAGTGTGTGTACAATGCTATGTTTATCTCTGTAAATTTCTTAGTATGACAGAAACTCAACTGGGTCAGAGCTGATGGAAAAGTGAGAGAGAGGTGGTCAGTCTAGG
Source organism: Dama dama (assembly GCF_033118175.1). Lineage (NCBI taxonomy): Eukaryota > Metazoa > Chordata > Mammalia > Artiodactyla > Cervidae > Dama > Dama dama. The sequence continues at coordinate 42,698,704 of NC_083689.1, read as the reverse complement.
GAGGTGATGTGCTTTTCATAGCAGAGTATTTGTTGAATTTTTGACTTGAGAAATTCCAGTGTAATTGAGCTCTGAGGTTAGAAAGGTCAGTGTGATATTGGATGGGAATATCTTATAGCTTAAGTAACAGGAAGAGGCAGAAGGACAGAGGGACAAAAGTCTGGAAGACTCTGGAAGATTCCTTGTTTGCTTCACCTACATCCACTATTTAGTGACTACTTACAATGTAGATCATATCCCAGAACAAAAGTCAATATTTCCCATTCCATTTTGGAATGGAAGAAGAGTCAGTTCTTCCCAGATTGACCCAGAGAATCTCTCCCCAGTTTTCCTTTCAGTGTTTCCCTGAAAGGAAACAAAGTTTGTTTAGCTGCAACAGACTGGGGAGAGAGATGTGGCAGAGGAGAGTTCTCTAAGGACTAGTAAGAACAGAAGTAACTTTCTTTAGTCACAGTAGAAGGGAAAACAATGAGTCTCAGTGAGAAATGACAAAGAATAAAACCTCTCAGCTGGATGCTAAACCTGGCCAACAAGTGTTTCTCCACAGGTGATAGACTCTGCTGACTCCAAGATAGAAGCCCCTTCCCTCCTTGTCTAGCCCTCTTCCATGGTCTTTGCTTTTGGATGAGGGCTGTATGGTCTCTCTGTGCTCTAAGTTTTCTTTTCAAATGGGTTTTTCTTGACCACTAAAGATTCTAACAGGTTTTTGCATGCAACACTCTTTTCCAGGATTTTGGGGTTCCTTCTTTCTGAACTTTTTCTTTCCATTTCAACCAGTTTTAATGCATTTCTTTAAAATCTTTCCACAGCCAAGGTGGGAGACAATGGATAGTTCCTGTTGATGGATGTGGAGTCTTCCAGACATCTTGACCAACTGATATTTTCACAAGTTAGGAGGAAATTCTAGAGGAGTTCTGACCAAACAAGACTTTCTTTTCCCTGGAAATTTCTCTTCTCAATGTTTAATAATTCCCTTTGGCTTCTGTTTCAAGAAGACGGAGATGTGTACTTTCCTCTGCAGTTAGAGAGACCCCATTGTAGATCCAGCTGAGTGATCTGATCAGTCCTTCTTGGGTTGTGGAATCTATTTACTCAGGGCATAGAGCTCCCAGTGGAATCTACCTCATGAGTCTACAGACCTTCCTGATTACATGGTTTGGGGTAAGGCTCTTCCTCTCTGTCTTATACTTTACCTCTCTGCTAAGAAATGCTTAAATGATTTTTCATCTGACAACTATCCCTGACATTCTCCTATTTACTATTTATCTTAAATTATAAAACTCTTGTGTGGTTAGATTTTGTTTTCTGAAATGATTTCTCTCCTAATTCTTTACTCCATGAGAAGAACTAGAGAAAACCCAAGAGTTGCTTGATCCAGTATTTCATTTTAAAGCTCAGGCAACTGAGACCTAAGAGAAGGGAAATTTCACTCCTGTGGTCTCATGACCAGTTTTACAGTGGTATACATGATTTGTCTATTCAAGTTTAATGAAGTGCAACATGGCTAGACCATCTGAAACTGGCCCCTTCAAGGTACTGGGAGAGTGTCTCTGATACCTGTTTGTTAGATTTTGAAAGATTATGGTGAAGTCCTATCATGCTTATCTATCATTTGTGCTTATGTTTGCAACTCATGGAAACAAATTTTTGCTTGTCTTTCCCTAAAACCACATACATTTTTTTTTTTTTCTATTGGATGATCTCTCCTGTTCCTCTTCTACTTGAAGAGGCCAGAACTCTGCTCTTATTTGGAGAAATGTTTTGGTGTGTTTGCTCCTTTCTCTTTCTACACTGTAGCTTCCTTCTCTTTGAGAAAGTTCTACCACAGGTTTGACCTCTCTTCATTCTGCTTCCAGGCTCTCTGAGAAAATTCTAGGTGCACCCCTCCAGGAGTCATTTACACACAACCTTGGGCTCTGCAAGCCTCATCTGAGGGATGCAGGATTGCCTTTCTGCACTAAAATATCTCCTGCTTTGCCCAGCTGAGACTATATCTGCAATAGCTATCTGGTAAGGCTTTGTCGAAAAAAATTTGCTTTACAGTTGGTACCAAGGGATTACATTACATTGGAGTGGAGCCATGTTTTTATCAGTAAAGATTAGTTTTCCCAAGGCATTTATTGAAAGTCAATTGATGCATCTGATGAGCCTGATTAAACAGTGGCCAAGTTTCCTATTAAGATGTAAATTCAAACTGTAATGCAATGCACTTAATATTTTCCTTCCTTACATTTCTTTTGCTACCACCCTGTCCAGAGCATAATAAGTAATGGAAATTGTAGATATCATTATGCTCCTGCCCACATGTATTGGGTACCTACTATGCACCAGACACAAGAGTAGAGGCTTTATATACATAATTCATTTTATTCTCACTGCCAGAATGGATGATAAAACTGAGGATCACAATGAGCATATAACCTGCCCAACATAACACAGCCAGTGGCCATCTCTTGCTTGAACCATCACAGCTTCTTACTGGTAGTTTCTCCCCTTATCATGTCTCCTTGTCTCTCTGTCATTCAGTGAACAGGCTTAGCCCTACTCCTCTGCTCAACAACAGTACTCACCATTTGTTGATCATTTCCTGTGTGAACAAGGCAAGTGTCTGGTGCTTTTGAACACCTGAACTCAGTCTTCCTAACCACCCTGGGAGGTGATTATTCTTGTCCTCACTTTGCAGATGAGATGAAAGAGTCAGTGAGCACTTAACTGAAAACTAATAATTGATGGTGTTACTAGTTTCTGTCAGAGATTTTGACATTTACATAAATAAATGTATACAGAAACATACTCATTTCTTTTTACACATATATGAGTAAAATATAATATTAAGTAATACTCCCTGAAATGTATGAAATAGAGTATAAATGTATGATTGTAATATGATGCTTATTTAAACATATATATCATGTAATTAATATAAAGTAAGTAATACAATACCTTATATGTACAATTTTACTGTATACACTCTTCTGTAATGTCCCTTTTACATTGAACAATATAGTTTGGGGACAATTCTACATAAACACACAAAAAGCAACCTCATTTGCATATTATTTCAGTTTATTCAATTTTTCCTCCTGATAGGTACTTAGTTCTTTTTAACCTGTGACTGCTGTCTTTCTAGTGGCTTTTTTCAGGAAGCAGATATTAGGTGTGTTCAGTCTGCCATTTTAATCCAGAGGTTGAATTGTTAGTATATCGTGGCTTGCTAGACTAGGTTTTGAGGATACTATTTAGTTTTCCTTGAGCTACTGGGATGGAGAACTATGTGGTTATTCCTAATGTACATCCTGTCTTTTCTCCCTATCACTAATACAGAACTATTCCTGCGAATACAACTCATCTGCACGAGTCTTTGTTCAGGTCCTTCTCCTCTGTTCCTTGGGATAAATTACTCTCTTTAGAATCCTTGTACCACTTTCCAGCTTCTGCTGGCTGAAACTAGTAGTTTTGGTTTTATTCCTATCTTGGGAGAGGTTACTTTGTGGTTTATGCTCACAGGTGTCTTTTTTCCACTTTTTTCCCTTTCCTTGTTCAATTGCTACTGCTTTTGCCATCCCTTCGAATTTTATTTTGTGGGTTCTACTTTCAGCTAGCCTAACTTTATCCAACATAGACTGTGTTCCTGTTCTTGATCTCATTACTGATTTTGAGTGACTTTTGAGAAAATTCTACCTCTAAATGGTCATATCCAAAATGCAAGGGTCTTTTTGGAAATTAATTGGGATCTCAAAGAAATTATAGATTAAGTTTGTGGAGAATTTTACATCCTTACACTGTTGAGCTTATGTCTCTAAAAATATGCATAGCTTTTTTCAGGCCTTCTTTTCTGTCTCTCAATTATGCTTTATAATTTTTAGCATTGGGGTTCTTTCCTAGGCACGTCACAGTTTTTATTGCAATTATATAAGTTGTTTATTTAGTGGTATGTATGAGGAAGATTCAGATTTTTGTATGTTGATCTTATACATAGTATAATGTTACTTGAACATTATATTTCCATATTGCTAATAGAAGATGTGTAAAATACACAGTTGGAGAGAGATAACCCTCAACCCTACTACCTAAATGGAACCATGTGCTTAAGTATATTGGCATATTTCTCACAGTTGTTTTAAATACTTAAAAAGACTAGTTGATATAATTTTTTTGCTCAGTAGCTATTAAAATGTCATAAGTATCCCACTGGCAACATATTTTATTATTTGATTATTTTATAATTTACTTTGTGTTGGGTTTTTAGGTTGCCTCCAGTTTTTCATTTACTAGCTTCTTAAGAAATATTTTATGTTTCTATATCTGAAAAAATAATCTCCCTCTCTCTCAGTTTCCCCACTTATTAACAGTGATAATAATCAGTCTTGCCAGGCAGTTATGAGGATGTGACAGAGTGGTCATGGTGTGTGTGCCTGGCACATGAGAAATGCTTGTGTAATGTCAGTTATCATTATTTCTGTCCTACTAGGAAGAGCTTATGCTTTCACCTTCAGTGTTTAATATCACTTTATAAGATAGCTGTTATCTCAAATTAATATGAGAAAACAGGTTCAGAAAGGTTACGTAAATGCTTAGTTCACAGAGGTGGTAAATGCCTTTGCTGCTTTAGTACATTTACCTGAAAAAGAAAATCTTTGATTAAGGCTGGCCTAGCACCCCACTCCAGTACTCTTGCCTGGAAAATCCCATGGACAGAGGAGCCTGGTAGGCTGCAGTCCATGGGGTCGCTAAGAGTCGGATATGACTGAGCGACTTCCCTTTCACTTTTCACTTTCAGGCATTGGAGAAGGAAATGGCAACCCACTCCAGTGTTCTTGCCTGGAGAATCCCAGGGACGCGGGAGCCTGGTGGGCTGCTGTCTATGGGGTCGCACAGAGTCGGACACGACTGAAGCGACTTAGCAGCAGCAGAGCTGGCCTAGAGCTTGGTATACAGAGAAGGCAATGGCACCCCACTCTGGTACTCTTTTGCCTGGAAAGCCCCATGGACAGAGGAGCCTGGTAGGCTGCAGTCCGTGGGGTCTCGAAGAGTCGGGACATGACTGAGCGACTTCACTTTCACTTTTCACTTTCATGCACTGGAGAAGGAAATGGCAACCCACTCTGGTGTTCTTGCCTGGAGAGTCCCAGGGATGGGGGAGCCTGGTGGGCTGCCGTCTATGGGGTCGCACAGAGTCAGACACGACTGAAGCTACTTAGCAGCAGCAGCAGAGGTTGGTAAGAGACTGTCTATAGACTGGAGACAGACTTGTAGTAGAGGCAAAATCAGTGCCGACTTTAGCAATAATAGCTTGACATGTGCTTCTCAATGAGATGCAGCAAGTCCTAGATTTAAAGCAGCATCAGCAACAGCCTGCATCTTTGTTACAGATTCTTTCTCTTAAGAGGACATGCCTTTAAGTTTCATTAGGTCCCATTTGTTTAGTTTTGCTTTTATTTCCAATATTCTGGGAGGTGGGTCATAGAGGATCTTGCTTTGATTTATGTCGGAGAGTGTTTTGCCTATGTTCTCCTCTAGGAGTTTTATAGTTTTTGGTCTTACATTTAGGTCTTTAATCCATTTTGAGTTTATTTTTGTGTATGGTGTTAGAAAGTGTTCTAGTTTCATTCTTTTACAAGTGGTTGACCAGTTTTCCCAGCACCACTTGTTAAAGAGGTTGTCTTTTTTCCATTGTATATCCTTGCCTACTTTGTCAAAGATAAGGTGTCCATAGGTTCGTGGATTTATCTCTGGGATTTCTATTCTGTTCCATTGATCTATATTTCTGTCTTTGTGCCAGTACCATACTGTCTTGATGACTGTGGCTTTGTAGTAGAGTCTGAAGTCAGGCAGGTTGATTCCTCCAGTTCCATTCTGAAACTTAAAAGCTTTTGCACTACAAAGGAAACTATAAGTAAGGTGAAAAGATAGCCCTCAGATTGGGAGAAAATAATAGCAAATGAAGAAACAGACAAAGGATTAATCTCAAAAATATACAAGCAACTCCTGCAGCTCAATTCCAGAAAAATAAATGACCCAATCAAAAAATGGGCCAAAGAACTAAACAGACATTTCTCCAAAGAAGACATACAGATGGCTAACAAACACATGAAAAGATGCTCAACATCACTCATTATTAGAGAAATGCAAATCAAAACCACAATGAGGTACCATTACATGCCAGTCAGGATGGCTGCTATCCAAAAGTCTACAAGCAATAAATGCGGGAGAGGGTGTGGAGAAAAGGGAACCCTCTTACACTGTTGGTGGGAATGCAAACTAGTACGGCCGCTATGGGAAAAAGTGTGGAGATTTCTTAAAAAACTGGAAATAGAACTGCCATATGACCCAGCAATCCCACTTCTGGGCATACACACTGAGGAAACCAGATCTGAAAGAGACACGTGCACCCCAATGTTCATCGCAGCACTGTTTATAATAGCCAGGACATGGAAGCAACCTAGATGCCCATCAGCAGATGAATGGATAAGGAAGCTGTGGTACATATACACCATGGAATATTACACAGCAGTTAAAAAGAATTCATTTGAACCAGTCCTAATGAGATGGATGAAACTGGAGCCCCTTATACAGAGTGAAGTAAGCCAGAAAGATAAAGAACATTACAGCATACTAACACATATATATGGAATTTAGAAAGATGATAACGATAACCCTATATGCAAAACAGAAAAAGAGACACAGAAATACAGAACAGACTTTTGAACTCTGTGGGAGAATGTGAGGGTGGGATATTTCAAAAGAACAGCATGTATACTATCTATGGTGAAACAGGTCACCAGCCCAGGTGGGATGCATGAGACAAGTGCTTGGGCCTGGTGCACTGGGAAGACCCAGAGGAATCGGGTGGAGAGGGAGGTGGGAGGGGGGATCGGGATGGGGAATACGTGTAAATCTATGGCTGATTCATATCAATGTATGACAAAACCCACTGAAATGTTGTGAAGTAATTAGCCTCCAACTAATAAAAAAAAAAATTAGCAGAAATAAAAATGAACAATAAAAAAAAAAAGAGGACATGCCTTTTATTCTAAACCAAATAACATATAAAGCGGGCAATATATTGGAAAAAGCTGTAAATGACTTCAGTAATGTTGCATTAAACATAAACCACCTGATTCCAGATTCCAACCATCTGCTGGTGCATACTTCTGCAGGAACAATGGCCTTGGTGAAAAATCAGACTCTCATCTACCACTTCATCCTCCTGGGCCTCTTCAACGACACGCCACTGCACCTCCTCCTCTTCTCCTTCATCATGGTCATGTTTCTGGTGGCCCTCTCTGGCAATGGGCTCATGATCCTCCTCATCAACACTGACTCCCGTCTACACAGCCCCATGTACTTCTTCCTCAGCTGGCTGTCACTCATGGACCTCATGCTCATCTCCACCATTGTACCACGGATGGCCGTCGACTATCTCCTGGGCCATGGCTCCATCTCCTTCACAGGCTGTGGGCTCCAGATCCTGTTCTTTGTCACCCTCCTGGGGGATGAGTGCTTCCTGCTGGCTTTCATGGCCTATGATCGCTATGTGGCCATCAGCAACCCACTGAGGTACTCAGTGATCATGAGCCGCCGAGTCTGCTGGCTCATGGTGGCATTGTGTTGGCTCTCTGGTCTGCTGGATGGGTTAATTCAGGCCATCTACACCCTGAGCTTTCCCTACTGTGGCTCTCAGGAGATCGACCACTTCTTCTGTGATATCCCTGCAGTGCTCAAGCTGGCCTGTGCTGACACTTCTCTCTATGAGACTATGATCTATGTGTGCTGTGTCCTTATGCTGCTTCTGCCCTTCTCTATTATCTCCATCTCCTACCTGTTGATCCTGATAACTGTGCTCCGCATGCATTCTGCTGAAGGTCGGAAAAAGGCCTTTGCTACCTGTTCCTCCCACATGGCAGTTGTGTCTCTCTTCTATGGGGCTGCCATGATTGCTTACATGCAGCCCCAGACCTACCACTCCTCCAAGCAGGACAAGGTGGTCTCAGCCTTCTATACCATGATTACCCCTATGCTCAACCCACTCATCTACAGCCTGAGGAACAAGGAAGTGGCTGGTGCTCTCAAGAAACTCCTGGGGAGGTGTCCATGTGGTGGGGGACAGGCATAACTTGGCACTGCCACTGCTTATACAGCTCTGGGCCCTGGGAACCTGGCTTACTCAAACGTAGTTTGATTGAAAGAGGTATGAATATGTCCTACTGAAAATTAAAGTTAGTTTCTGACTAGAAGTAACCAGATTAGCACATCAATTCAATCTACCCTGTCCATGCTGAGTATAGGCAATGTGGCAGGAAGTCAGAGCCTCTATGGTTACATAGCACAGAAGACACAGACCCTTAATCCCTCAGCTGCTATGAGACTGGGCATGAGACCACCCTCAGCTGTGTCCCTCCAAGAATTACAGAAGGCTGAGGAGAGCTGCCCAAGTTAATGGTTCTCCTTGGTGTGCTGCCTGAATCTCATGACTTATCAATGTGGATGGGGTATCTGGCTGCTGAGCACAGAAGAATTGATGCTTTTGAACTGTGGTGCAAGAGAAGACTCTTGAGAGTCCCTTGGACAGCAAGGAGATCAAACCAGTCAATCCTAAAGGAAATCAACCCTGAATATTCATTGGAAGTTCTGATACTGAAGCTGAAGCTCCAATGCTTTGGCCACCTGATGCGCCTGATTCACTGGAAAAGACTCTGATGCTGGCAAAGATTGAGGGCAGGAGGAGAAGGAGGCAACAGACAATGAGATGGTTGAATGTCATCACTGACTCAATGGGCATGAATTTGAGCAAACTTTGGGAGAGAGAGTGGACAGGGAAGCCTGGTGTGCTATAGTCCATGGAGTCACAAAGAATCAGACATACCGACTGAGCAGCAACAATGTTTCCAGATACTTGTCTATTTCTTCTATGTTGTCCAATTTTTTGGCATATAATTACTCATAGTGTTCTCATGGTATTTTTAAATTTCTAAAGTGTAAGTTTTTATTTCTCCTTTTTTGTTTCTTATTGTGTTTGAGTCCTCTCTCTTTTCTTTTGGGGAAACTGGCCAGAGGTTTGTTGATATTGTTTATCCTTTCAAAAGACTACCTCTTGGTTTTACTGATTTTTCTAGTTTTAAAATCTCTATTTCCTTTATGATCTTCATTATGTCTTTCCTTCTGTTGAGTTTAGCCTTTGTTCTTTTTCTAATTCCTCTAGGTGGTAATTTAGGTTGTTCATTTGAGATGTTTCTTATTTTTTCAGGAAGGCCTGCATTGTTAGGAATTTCCTACTTAGAACTATTTTTGCTGCATCTAAGAGATTTTGTAGATTTGTATTTTCATTGTCATTTGTCTCAAGATATTTTAAAATTTCCTCTTTGATTTCATCATTTACCCATTGATATTTTTAGTAGCATTTTGTTTAGTCTCCATGTGTTATTTCATTTAGGATGTCTACTGCCTTATTGATTTTCTGTCTGGAAGATCTGTTCACTGATGTCAGTGGGATGTTAAAATCTACTGCTATTATTGTGTTCCTGTCAATTTCTCACTTTATGTCTACTAGTGCTTGTTTTATGTATTTAGGTGCTCCTTTATTAGGTGCATATATGTTAATAAATATAATATCCTCTTCTTGTATTGAGCCTTTCTTTCTTTCTTTTTTTTTTTTCAGTATATGGTGTCCTTGTTTATCATTCTTTATGGCCTTTGTTTTAAAGTCTATTCTGTCTGATGAGTATTGCTAACCCCACTTGTCATTTCTGTTTGCATGAGATATCTTTTTCATCCTCTTATTTTCAACCCAAATGTGTCCTTCACCCTAAAGTGGGTCCCTTATTATAAAAGCATTTTGTAAGCTGTGTTTTATTGTCCAATTTGCCACCCTATGTCTTTTGATTGGAGGATTTAGTCCATTGACATTTAAGGTAATTATGGATAGGTATGTATTTATTGCCATTTTAAATCTTGTTTTCCAGTTGATTTTGTATTTCTCATTTTTCCTCTTGTGGTTTGATGTCTTTCTTTTGTTTTATGCTTGAGTTCTCTTTGGTTTTTGTGATCCTATCATATGTTTTTGACTTGTGGTTATCCTGGTTTTCAAGTATGTTAACCCACTACTATATTACTTGCTTTATGCAGTTAGTCTGTATAAATTCAAACGCATTCTAAAATATAATCTATGTTTTCTTACTCTCCTTTCCCACATTTTAAAATTTTTATGTCCTCGTTTACATCTTCATGGTTAGCCTTTTGCTATTTATTACAGTTACAATTGCTTTCCTTTTTTTATTTTAAAAAATCTATGTATTGGCTTATCTAAATGATTTGCTTTCTTAATGTGATTTTTTTCTTTCCTATAGATTCTTGCTAATTTTTTATTTAGAGAAGATCTTTCAATATTTCTTTTAGGATAGGTTTATATTGCTGTATTCTTTTAATTTTTGCTTGCCTGGGAAATTCTTTCTCTCTCCTGTTCTAAATGGTAATCTTGCTGGGTAGAGTATCCTAGGTTGTAAGTATTTCCCTTTCAGAACTTTGGGTATATTTTGCCACTACTTTCTGGCCTGCAAGGTTTCTGTAGAGAAATCAGCTTATAGTTTTAGTGGGGTTCCCTTGTAACTAACTCTTGTTTTTCTCTTGCTACTATCAGAATCCTCTGTTTAACTTTTGCCATTTCAATTAGAATGTTTTGATGTGGGTCTGTTTGGATTCACCTTGTTTGAGATCCTCCATTTTTCTTGTACCTGAGTATCTGATTCATTCTTTAGGTTTGGGAAGTTTTCAACCATAATTTCTTCAAATACAGTTTCAATCCTGTTCTCTTTCTTCTCCTTCAGCGATACCTATTATGTGTAGATTGGCTTGCTTTATGTTATCCCACAGATTGCCTATGTTGCTTTCTTCATCTTTTATTTTTTTTTTAATTTGTCTCTCTATCTACTGTTCTGATTGGGTGATTTCCATTAATCAATCTTCCAGATGACTTAATTTTCCTTCTGCATTATGTAATTTACTATTTATTGCCTTTAACGTGGCTTTCATCCAGACGGTTTTATAATTTTTTTTTTGGAGGTGGCCACACACTTTTACAGCATGTGGGATCTTAGTTTCCTGGCCAGGGATTGAACCTGCACCCTCTACATTGGAAGTACAGAGTCTTAACCACCAAACCACTAGGGAAATACCAGCTTTCTAATTTTGATTGGCTCCTTTTTCTAAGTTTATAGTTTCTTGTTCTTTGTTATTGGTAGCTTTTCTTAATGTCTTTAGTATTTTTATTACGTCTGTTTTGAGCTCAGGGTCTAGTAGACTGGAGAGGTCTGTTTCAGTTTTTGTTCTTCCAAGGGAATTCTCTTGTTTTTTTTTAATGGGGAATGGTTCCTCTGCTTCTTTATTTTACTTGTATTTCTCTGACTCTGAATTTAGGAGAAACAGTTATCTATTCTGGCCTTAAAGGATTGTTTTTATGTGGGATCAACACTGTGTAGCCTGTATTAGTCTAAAATTTTTGGTGTGAGGGCTGTTTTTTAGTATGGATGCCTATCTGTCTTTCCTCAGTGTGTGCAGGCCTTCATCCTCTTGATGCCATGCATGCATGCTGTCGTTTCAGTCATGTTGGATTCTTTGTGATCACATAGACTGTAGCCTGCCAGGCTCCTCTATCCAAGGGATTCTCCAGGCAGCTATACAGGAGTAGGTTGCCATTCCCTTCTCCAGGAGCATCCTTTTGATAGGGTTGTGACTGATGTGGAGATTGGAGCCTACACTGGATGTTGAGTGGGGCTTCCTCTTTGCTCTGTGGTTGTCACAGCCCTGTTAGGGGTTGGATCTACTCCCCAGTTGTTGGAGTAGAAGCTCCTTGATCCAGTTCTAAGCTGCAGTGTAAGGTAGGTGGGACCTGAGCACTTTAACTGAGAGAAGAGCCATGGAGTATTGTCCTGCAGGAGCTATCCACCAGATAGTTCACTCTATGGCGTTGCCTGTCACCTTTTGTGTGTGCTCACAAGTATACTGTTGCTGCCACTGCCCTCAGCCCCATCTCAACCATGGGAATGCTGGCAAGCAGCCTGGGCGTCCCTTAGGTGCTGTGCTCACAAAGTCACTGGTGCGGATCAGCCAGTACAGATCTGCCAAAGTTAGGCGCCAGGACAATATTCTTGTATGTGGACCTGCCATTGGAGCTGTGGAATCAGCCCAGATGCCTGCCCCAACCTCGACATGCATGCACATACAAAACTCACCACTGCTGATGTCAGATCAGCTCCAGCCACAGGAGCTCCTGCTTGGAGGTCCTGGAAGTGCCTAGCTTACAAAGCTGCTGGCAGCATAAATCCATCAAAATTGCATGGCTGCCAGACCATGGCTCAGATTTAAGCCCTGCCTCTGAAGGAGGGAAATCTGCAGATGCATTCCCAGAGCTTGCAGAGGCAGAGCCATGCTTGCTGTGAGCACACGGTGAATGAGGCTGATATGATGGGACCCTGCCCCTCTCTTCGTGTACATGTTAACAATGAGGCTTCTATGGTAGATCAGAGCACATCCCCAGTTGTGGCCAGGACCACACTCTTGAGCTGAGTAGTGCAGCGAGGTGGCCAGGACTGTCTCCACTGGTTGCCATATGTTCTATCTGCCACAAGCCAGCTGCTGCACTGTCCTCTGAGCCTCTGAAACTCCCTATCTGTTCTAGATGAACTTCTAGCCAGTGAAGGGGGTTCCTAGGGTGAAGGATCCTTTCTTCTTTCAAAGCCCCCCTTCAGGGGCCCAAGTTCCATCTAGATTCCCTTTAATCCTACCCAGTACATGGTTACTTTTCTTGCAATTTTGGTTGTATGAGACTTTCTGCCAGTGCTCAGTGGGTACTCTGTGAATTGTTTCACACATAGATGTAATTTATGTATTTGTGGGAGGAGGTGGGCTCCACATCCTTCTTCTTTTTAATTGGAAAATAACTGCTTTACAATGATGTGTTGGTTTTTGCCATACAATAATGAGCCTCCTCTGTGTCTCATATCTGAACTTCCAAGCAGAGCTGGAGTGTTTACTTGGCAGGGAAGCCCACTAGAGCAGTCATGAGAAATTGGTCAGCCACTCCTGCAGTTGTCCATCTGCCTTCTCTGCCATAATTATATATTTATCCCCTCCCTCTGGAGCCTCCCTCCTGTCTCCCATCCACATCCTTCTATTTTGCCATCTTGATCTCCCTCCTCTCTTTCTCTTGTAATTGAAAAATACTCTGTCTTCTCCTTTTGCATCACTCTCTTGTTTTCTATGAAATTAGGTAAAACAGTTACCTATTGCAATCGAAGTGATGTCCTTGTGTGGGAGCATCCCTACACAGTATGCCCCACGACTTTGGTAGGAGAGCTGGATTTGACAGGAACAGAACTCACATTTTTCCTCAGGCAGTTTTCATCTTGGTAGGAGGCTGGTATGGAGATCGTGGGGCCAGGGCCTTAGCTAGGTGTGTTTCAGAGCTTCCCATCTTCTCAATGGCTGTCACTTCCCTATCAGGGTTGGAGGCAGGTCTGAAGTTGCTAGAGCAGAAACTCTGAAGGCTGGACCTAAGCTGCCTTGATTTCTTGTAAGTGGTGCTCTCAACTCTTCCAGCACAGAATCCTTTCCCCAGAGATTAGTAGTTCTGGGGCCAGAGCAGCTGGGTCTGGAGCATGGGCTGTGACAGTCCAGCTGGGGTCAGAGGTATGAGTGCTTCTGATAGTAAGCACCTGTATTCGCTGCCCCTACCGTGTTCAGACAGCACTTTGGGTCTGAGCCTCATTTGTCTCTCACAGCTGGCTCTTTGCTTGAACTCTGCTGCTCTTGCCCCGGTGTTGAGCTGCTCGTCCAAGTACGTGAGGCCTGTATGGACTCTTGGTATAAGTAGGGGCACAAGCTGTGGTGGTATGGTTGCTAGGAGAGATCAGAGCTGCTTCTGATGAGCTGCCCATGTAAGTGCTGGTAATGGCTACCCCCGTTCTGCTCAGATGCCACTTAGGGTCTGAGCCTCCTCTGTGTCTCATATCTGAGCTTCTAAGCAGAGCTGGAGTGTTCACTTGGCAGGGAAACCCACTAGAGTAGTCATGGGACATTGGCCAGCCACTCCTGCAGTTGTCCAACTGCCTTCTCTGCCCTGCTTGAGGAGCGTGTGCACTCCTCCTGAGCCAAGTCCAAACCTCCCACAGACTTCCTATTAGTCCCCCTGGCCCTCCAACCCACCAAAGGGGTTCATCTTCCCCCTGTTGGTTCCCAGGGCTGGTACACCCAGTATCTGGTTTGAATCTCTCACTACCATAGGAGGATCTCCACTGTAATCTCCCTTTTCCTCTAAGTCCCCTTCTAGGTTCACAGGCAGATTGGACTGATTCTCTTCCCTTCCTACCTGATTTTCTGTGGGTCATCTTACAACCTGGGTTGTGCAGGAGTCTTTCTGCCAGTCTCCAGTTACTTTCCAGTGAGAACTGTTCCACATGTAGATGTATTTTTGATATTTTCATTGGGGTTTTCTTTCCTCCTATTCCAACATCTTCACCTTCTCCTCTGTAACAGTTTTTTTAAAACTATACTTGTTCTGATATTAGTATTTCCACTCCAGTTTTTTCTTGATAAATTTGCATGGAACATTGTTTTTCCATTAAAAAATTTTATTCTATGTCTTTTTATCTAAGTGAATCTCTTAAAGATAGCATAGTTGGATCATGTCTTATTCTGCCAATATTTGCTTTAAATTAGAGAGTTTAATTCATTGAAATTTAAAGTAATTACTGGCAGGGACAGACTTACTTCTGTCATTTTGATATTTATTTTCTATATGTCTTACAGATTTTTAGTTTCTCATTTCTTCCATTACTGTCTTTTGTATATAATTTATTTTTTTGTTAGTGTACTGTTTTGATTCTGTCCTTGTTTCCTTTTGTGTGTATTGTACATAAATTTATTTCTCAATTGCCATAGGAATTACAATTCATATCTTAAATTTATAATAATCTAGTTTGATTTAACATAACTGTGTTTTTATTACATATAAAACCTGACCCTTACATTGCTCTGTCTCTCTTTATTTTGCCGTTGTCACAAATATTACATCTTTACACATTGTTTAACACAGCTTTATAATTTTCCCTTAATATACTTATATTTTAAATAATTTAGGAAAGTTACAAACCAAAACTACAGTAATATTGGTTTTTATACTTATGTTACTTTTGCCAGCATTCTCTATTTCTCATATGACTTCAAGTTCCTATCTAGTGATATTTCCTTTCAGCCTGAATAACACCTTTTAACATTTCTTGTCTACTAATGTAATCTCAAGGCTTTTGTGTAGCTAAAAATTTATTATTTCTCCTTTATTTGAAGAGTAATTTAGCCAGATATAAAATTCTTTTTTTTTTTTCCAAAAGTCAAGAATAAATATTTAAATCTAGTACTGTGTTGAACAGATGTGATGAAAACTGGCATCTTTGTATTTTTCTTTATCTTAGAAGGAAAATTTTCAGCCTTTCTGCCTTATATACGATATTAGCTGTGGACTTTTTTAAAAAAAATATTTTTTATTGGAAGATAATGACAATATGGTGATGGTTTCTGCCATACCTCAACATGAATCAGCCATAGGTATACATATGTCTCCTCCCTCTTAAACCTTCCTCCTACCTCCCTCCCCATCCCACTGCTCTAGGTTATCACAGAGCACCAGCTTTGGGTTCTCTGTATCTTATAGCAAATACCCACTGGATAACTATTTTACATATGGTAGTATATATGTTTCAATATAGAAGTCTTTGTTGATGGTTTTTTTTTTTAATTTCAGTGGTTTAAGTGGTCAGTGTACTTCCTTATGGTCTCAGGGTTTCTGAGAAATTTGTTGTTAATCTTATTGAGCTCATGTGCATGATGAGTTGTTTCTCTTTTGTTGCTTTCAAGATTCTCTCCTGGTCTTTGGCTTCCAACAATTTCATTATAATGTAAAAGTATCTCTTTTGTGTTTGTGCTGCTTGGAGTTCATTGAACTTCTTACATGTGTTTTTTCATGTGTTTTATCAAACCTGAACACTTCTCAACAATTATTCCTTTAAATGTTCTTACTGCGTCTTTGTCTCTTCTCTTTCTCGAATTTCCAAATGCCTATGTTGCTATACTTGCTTATATAACACAGATCTCTTAGGCTTTTTTAAAATTGTCATTTCTATAAATTTTTGTTCTTAGACCTGATAATCTAAATTGATCTATCATCAGATTCTCTGATTTTACTTCTGCTTCTACCTTTTAAAATCTGCTATTGATACCCTTAGTGAGTTTTTCATTTTCAGCTTCAGAAGTTCTATTTATTTCATTTTATATTTTGTATCTGCTTATTGATATTCTCGATTTATTCATGAACTATTCTTCTAGTTTCTATAGCTCTTTGTCCATGGTTTCCTTTAGCTCTTTCAGAATATTTAAGACAGCTGATTTAAAGTCCTTTCTGGTATGTCTAATATCTGTGCTTTCTCAAGGACAACTTCTGTTCAGTTGTTCTGTGAGTGGATTATACTCTCTTGTTTTCTTCATGCTTTGTGATTTTGCATAGAAAACTGGATATTTTGAATATTATAAAGTGATAACTCTGGGAAATAGATTCTTTTCTCTCCTCAACATTTCCCCCCACCCCCATGGCTTTGTTATTGGCTTAATAAGCTTTAAAACTATTTTTGTAAAGTCTGTATCTGTTTCTGTTTTGAGGGCTTTAGAGAAAATGGAGGGAAGTCATACTAGTAACTATAATTCTTAGAAGATATAATGCGGAGATGACTTTTGGTTATCTTTTCAATTTCAGCCTCACAACAAGCATTTTGTAGTGAAAATCATTATTCCCATTTTATAGATGAGAAAACTGGTGTTCAGATGGGTCTTTTGCCCAAGGTGAAGTCTAAAAATATTGACACCCAGCTCTGTCTGACTGTAAGGTCAAGTGTCTGTGCTATGCTACCTTTAAATTTCTTAGTCTGACAGAAGTTCAACTAGGTATGAGTTGATGGAAAAGTGGGCAAAAAGTGGTCGGTTAAGGGACAGATGACCTTTGTCCTAGCAAAGTGTTTGTTGAATCTTTGACCTCTTTAGGACTTCATTGAATTCCAGTGGAACTGAGTTCTGAGTTTAGAAGCATCAGTGTCATCTTGGATGGGAATGTCTCATAGCCTAGGTAACAGGAGGAGGCAAAAGAAATCAGAGGGGCAACAGTCTGGAAGACTTTGGAAGATACCCTGTTGTCTTCACCTATATACAGTATTTACTGGGCATTCATATTGGGAGCCATAACCCAGAGCAAAACCCAACATTTCTTGTTCGAGTTTTAAGCCGGGGAGAGACACTTTTTCCTGGACTGACCCAGAGAATCTCTCCCCAGTTTCTTTTCCATGTACCCCTGGGAAAGAGTTTGTTTGTTGATGAGCAGAGAACTTTGCAAGAGGCTTCCTTTCCCAAGAGGTTTAATTGCAACAGACTGGGGACAGAGATGTGGCAGAGAAGGGTTCTCTAAGGACTTGCAAGAACAGAAGTAACTTTCCTTAGTCACAGCAGAAGGGAGAAAAATGTGTGGCAGTGAGAAGTGACAAGGAATAAAACTCCTGAGCTAGATGCTGAATGTGGCCCAGCAAGGGGTTTTTCCCCAGGTGAGAAGCTCTGTGCTGGCTTCCAGCTAGAAGCCTGTCCCCTCTTGATCCAGCCCTCTTCCACTGTTTTCCTTTTGGATGAGGGCTATACAGTCTCTCTGTGCTCCAATTTTTGTTTCTGAAAGACTTTTCTTAACTTCTAAAGATTCTGCCAGTGTTTTAGTATGAATCTCTCTCTTCCAGGATTTTCTGAGTTTCTGTTTTGAGCTATTCTATTTTCATTTTTATGAGTCTTATTGAATTTCTTCAGACAGTCATGGTGGGAAGCATTGACTGTTTCCTGCTGATTGGATGGGGAGTGCCCCAGGCATCTTGGTCAACTGCTACTTTCACAAGCAAGATAGAAGGAAATTTTAGAAGAGTTCTGATCAAGCAAGCCTTTCTTTCCCCTAGAAATTTCTCTTCTCTGTGTTTAATGGTTCTCTTCTGCTTCTCTTTCAGCCCTATTTGCTTCAAGAAGATGGAAATATGCAGTTTTCTCTGCACTAAGAGAAACTTTGTTGCAGACCCAACTGACTGATCAGAGCAGCCCTACCTGGGTTGTGGAATCTGTTCACCCAGGACACAGGGCTCCCGATGGAACCTGCCTCATGATTCTCCAGGCCTTCCTGATGTCACTGATGATATAGTTTCAGGTCTGGCTCTTCCTCTCTGCATCTTGTATTGATACTTCACCTCCCCACTATGAAATGCTTAAGATGTTTTTTTCAACTCACAACTATCCTTGCCATTCTCCTACTTACTATTTCTCTTAAGGTAGAAGACTCTTGTGTGGTCAGATTTTATTTTGAAATATTTTTTTCTCCTAATTCTCTAATCCGTGGGTAGAACTAGGAAGGAGCTGAGCGTTTCATCCAACTTGTCATTTTACAGGTGTGAGACTGAGACCCAGAAAGAGAAATTTACTTCCATAGGGTCTCATCACAGGTTATAGGGAGGGTGTGCACGATTTGTCTTTTCAAGTCTAAAGAGGTGCAACAATGGCTAGACTGCCTGAAACTGATCCTTTCAAGGTACTGGGACAGTGTTTCTGAAACCTGGTTGTTAGGTTTTGAAAGGTCATGAAGGTTACAAAGTCCTCTCATGCTTATCTACTGTTTGTGCTTATGTTTCCAATTCTTGAAGACAAGGTTTTGCTTGTCTTTTCCCAGCATTGCCTTGCGCTTAAAAAAAACTTTGCTTCTTTACACTTCATCTTTGTCCAGGGAACAAAAAATGATGAAATTGGAGACATGATTATAGCTGCCGCTGTGTGTTGGGTACTTACAATGAATCTCGCAATAGAGTAGAGACTTTACATACATTATCCTATTTTATTTTCCCTGTCAGAATGGATGATAAAACTGGGCAACAGAATGATTAAGGAACCTGTCCCAGGTAACACACCCCAGAGCTGTCTCCAGCCTGGACCATCAAACTGATTATTAGTAGCTTCTTCTCTTCTCCTGTCTTCCTGTCTCTCTGCCATCCAGTGAACAGGCATAAATCTGCTCCTTTGCTTAACAGCCAATAGTCCCCACCACTTGTTGAGTGTTTTCTGTGTGAATCAGGCAACTGTCTGGTGCTTTGGAACACACAGACTCAATCTGCATAGCCACCCTGGAAGGTGATTATTCTTTTCCTCACTTTGCAGATGAGATGAAAGGCTCAGTGAGCAGTTGCCCCAAACTAAGGCCAGATCCCATTTCTTAACCACCACTCAGTGATGTATCAATATAAAATTCCATCTCCTAAGTATGGCATTCATGAGCAGATTCTCTCCACTGTCTCCCTGTGTGGACCCCTGCTCAGTCAAGGGACTCAACTTGCCTCCTCCATCAATTTTTGCTTTCTCTTTTCTGCCTCAAGCTCTGTCTCTTCCTTCTGCCTGGAATATTTGGCCTCTGCTCAGTCTGAGGTATTCCAATTATTCTTCAGGATCAAAAATCACCTCCTGGGTTCCAGGAAACTTCTGATTCATCCCAAAGTTGAGAATTTCTTCTCTAGCACCCTTAAGGACAGAAAAATTTCACTCATGGTACTTGTCCGGATGCCACCTTTCCCGATGCTAAATGTTCTCAGGTGTGAATAGGTAATATAAGCAATACACACAGGGACCACATTTATGGGCTTTATGCTCAGTAAACATAATAAAAGGTTGCGGAAATCCATTTTTGAAAATGTAAATACCTCCACCAGATAAATAACTTCAATTCAGAAATAAAAGCAATCTTTTGACTTTTTAAAGGATTATAAGAAAACTGTGGATTTTTTGTCCGTGGCTGTTCACATAAACACCAGATTGTGCATACAGTTTGGAGGTTCGTAAATCCCTGTATTAGGAACTTTTGATGTTCTGTTGGTCAACAGGGTATTACTTGATTAATGAGTCTCTTATTGATTCTAGACAACAAGTGATATAAGGAAAGAGGAGAAATTACTGAGGAGAAGAAACTTGATGGAAGAGTCAAGGTTTCAGGGGAGGAGAGGTCAATGGGGGCATCATCTCCCAGAAGGAAAGTGTATCTGCTTATTCCTTCTATTCTCGGCACTTAGCACATTACCAGGTACATAGTGAATGCTCATTAAATATCTATTGAATGAATGAAGAATCAGGGAAGGCATTCCAGACAGATGAGATGGTATGAATACAAGTACAGGCTCTGTCCAGCAAGAACTTGAATTGATTTAGGCATATAGAGATGGAGATGAAGTTTGGGACTCAACAAGGAGGTCTGGAATTTCTCGATTGCTGAGCTTGGCCTTACAGGCTCTATGTACACCTGCTCACCTGAAAGAAGCCAGACTCTTAAACATGAGCACAGAATGTTCCAGTGATGGAAGAGGAAGCTGGGAAGCATCAGGTCTTTACATGGTTTCGGTCCAGACTGAAAACTACTGCCTCCGGTGCTTGGGGGAGGCCTGAGGGCAAGTATAACAAGATACCAAAGAGGGCAAAGTTGACCATGGAAGCCAAAAGAGGTCGCAGACAATGCAGTCTGCTCCATAGCTCCTCCCAGCAGGGTAGGCAGAGTCAGACACTGAGCTCTCAGAACTCAGAGATCTTACGATTGCATTGGTTACGGGAGAGCTCTGTGCCTCTGCCTGGATGCCCTCTGCATCCGGGCACCCCTTCTCTTCCTGTGCCTTCTCCCATCGGTGCCATTGTCTTCCCCTGATCCTTCTCTCTCAGCATCTGTGTTCCCTTTTCCCACCATGTCTGTGTTCTCCGCCTTCTCTGTCTCTTCAGGGGAAGAATAATTTTTTATATTCCAACACATTCTCTCATTATTATTATTATTTTTCTTTTTTATGGCTGTTTATCTTATCTTCTTTTCCTTGACATTTTCCCATTACTCCTTTCATCTCTCCCTTGATTTCTTGGTCTGTTGTTAGTGTTTCTCTTTATCCTTCTCCTTTCTAATCCCTCACCTTCTTTCTCTCACACTTTGCTTGCATCAGTGCCATTGCTCTATGCTCTATGAGGATTATAGTCCTTGCCTGGGATGGGATTGGTAATTTGGTCCCCTGTGCTATGACTGATGTGTGTGGCCAGGTAGCTGTGGCAACAAAGAGATCCACTACAACACCCCAGAGGTAAGTGACATTGAGAACAGTATCTGATTGATTATTTTTTCTATAAGAATATGTTAAAAATACTAATTTATTACTTTAAAAATTTCCTAATTGCTAATTTCTTGGATGTGTTTTATAATGTTATGTTACAAAATAAGCAAAAGAAAAAAGATGTTCCAGGTGCATCAACTACCTGCTTATGACAATATTCACTTAAATTTAAGGAATATATGAACTTGTTACTGTTTTTTTCCCACATCTAAATATATACAATTTTATTTGTCAATTTTATCTCAATAAAATTTGAGAGATAAAAAAGACAGAAATGGGAGGTGACTTGATTCCAGTTACAGATTTAGTAAAGGCAAGTTCAATAACAAGAAAAAAATGGGGGACATGTCGGGGGGATACTTTCCACCAGCTTATCTCAAACTTCGTTGTGCATAAAATTAAGATTCCTCACTTAATAGCTCTTAGATGGGGCAAAAGAAACCTGCTATTCTAATCAGCATCAGAAATAATTTTTATGAACACTAAAATTTGAAAATTTTTATAGGTCTTAGAATCAATAACATTTTTCAAAAAAAGCAATATGACTACTAGCCTTTTTTAAAACCTCTTTTCAAGACATAATGTTATGATTTAAAACAGGAGCAAATTTATTAGTCATTCTATCTACATGATTTCCTCCTTGTCACTTTTCTTTGTGCAGGCCTGGTGAAGTCATTTTGCCTTCCTCTAATTCAATACAAAATTCTAAACATCTGAGCTTCATTACTTACTTACATATCACAAGGACTCTGAAACATTCATCTAAAGATATTTTATCGTCTTTTTTTTTGCATTTCTTTTTAACCATTTATACATTGAATTATGGTTAATTTATATCATATTAGCTTCATGTATACAGTTAAGTGATTTTGCTATATGTATATATATTTATTTTTTCCCAGATTCCTTTCCATCATAGGTTTTTACAAGATGTGCTATACAGTAGGTCCTTGTTGTTCATCTCTTTTATGCATAGTAGTATGTATATGCTAATTCCTCATATATCACACATACTGCCCATCACTATCCCCTCTGATAAACATAACTTTGTTTTCTATGTTTGTGAGTCTATTTCTGTTTTGGAAATAAGTTCATTTATGTTATTTTTTTCAATTTCACATGTAAGTGATATCATATGATGTTTATCTTTGGTATACTTCACTTAGTAGATAATCTCTACATCCATCCATGTTGCTGTAAAAGGCATTATTTCATTTGTTTTTATGGCTGAGTAATAGTCCATTGTATGTATACATATGTATATGTATGTATACATATATATATGTATATGTATATGTATATGTGTATATATATACATATATATATATGTGTGTGTGTGTGTATACCAAATATTTTTCATCCATTCTTCTGTCAGTGGACATTTAGGTTACTTCCATGTCTTGGCAATTGCAAATAGTGCTGCAATGAACATCAGGGTGCATATATCTGAGTGAATTGTGGTTTTCTCCAGATATATGCCCAGGAATGAGATTGCTGGGTCATATGGTAACTCTATTTTTAATTTTTCAAGGAACCTCCATATCATTCTCCATAGTGGCTGCAGCAATTACATTCCCAACAGCAGCATAGGAAGGTTCATTTTCTCCACATCCTCTCTGGCACTTATTATTTGTAGACTTTTTATTAATGGCCATTCATTCTGACTTCTGTGAGGTGATACCTCACTGTAGTTTTGATTTGCATTTCTCTAATAATTAGCAATATTGATCATCTTTTCAGGTGCTTATCATCCATCTGTATGTCTTCTTTGGAGAACAGTATATTTAGGTCTTCTGCCCACTATTTTATTTATTTATTTATTTTTACATATAATGAGCTGTATGAGCTGTTTCCTTATTTTAGAAATTAACCCCTTATTTGTCACATCATTTGCAAATATTTTCTCCCATTCTGAATCCCTCAGAGTGTCTTTTTATTGATGATTTCCTTTGCTGTGTAAAAGCTTTTAAGTTTAATTAGCTCCCATTTGTTTATTTTTGTTTTTATTTCCACTACTACAGGAGACATAGTCAAAAAATATTTCTGCAATTGATGTCAAAGAGTGTTTTGCTTATATTTTCCTCTAAGAGTTTTATACTGTCTGGTCTCAAATTTACGTCTTTAATCCACTTGAGCTCACTATTTGTATACAGTGTTAAAGAATGTTCTAACTTCATTATTTTACATGTGACTTCCCATTTGCATCATTTGTTGAAGAGGCTATCTTTCCTTCGTCATAGATTCTTGCTTCCTTTGTCATAGATTAATTGACTGTAAGTGCACAGGCTTATTTTGAGGCCTTCTATCCTGTTCCACTGATCTAGATTTCTGTTTTTGTGCCAGTACCATAGTGCTTTGATTATTGTAGTTTTGTAGTATAGTCTGAAGTCAGAAAGCATAAGTCCTCCAGCTTCATTCTTCTTTCTCAAGATTGTTTTGGTTGTTTGGGGTCTTTGTATTTTCATACAAATTTAAAAAACTTTTCTAGTTCTACTTCTGTGAAAAACGCCACTGTAATTTTACAGAGATTGCATTGAATCTATGGATGGCCTTGGGTAGTATAGTCATTTTAATAATAGTAATGCTTCTGATACAAGAACATGGTATATCTTTCCATCTGTTTGTGCTGTCTTTCATCAGTATCTTATAGGTTTTGCAGTACAGGTCTTTTGCCACCTTATGTAAGTTTATTCTTAGATATTTCATTTTTTACGTGTGATGATAAATGAGATTGTTTCCTTAATTTCTCTTGATGATGTTTCATTGTTAGTATAGAGAAATACAACAGATTTCTGTATATTAATTTTGTATCCAGCAACTTTACTGAGTTCATTGATGAGCTCTAGTAGATTTCTGGTAGTATCTTTAGAATTTCCTATGTATAACATCATGTCATCTGTAAACAGTTTTACTTCTTTCTGAATTTAGATTCCTTTTATTTGTTTTTCTTCTGGGATTGATATGGCTAGAGCATTCAAAGCTATGTTAAATAAAAGCGGTGAGAGTGGACATCTTTGTCTTGTTCCTGATCAAAGGAAATTCTTTCAGTTTTTCACCATTGATTATGATGTTAGCTGTGTTTGTCATTTATGGCCTTTATTATGTTGAAATATTTTCCCTCTATGCCCACATTCTAAAGAGTTTTTATCATAAATGGATGCTGAATTTTAACTGGTTATTTTTTTCTGTATTTGTTGAGATGATCATGTGGTTTTTATTCTTCAATTTGTTAATGTGGTGTTTTGCACTGATTGATCTGAAAATATTGAAAAATCTTTGCATCCATGGGGTAAAACCCACTTGATGATGGTGTATGAACCTTTTAATGTATTGTTGCATTTGGTTTGGGTGTTTTATTGTGGATTTTTGCATCTGTATTCATCAGAGATATTGGCCTGTAATTTTTTCTATTTGGGGTATGTTTGTCTAGTTTTGGTATCAGGCTGATGATGGCCTCACAGAATGAATTCAGAAGTGTTTATTCCTCTGCAGTTTTGGGGGATAGTTTCATAAGAACATGTTTTTATTATTAAGAATTCAAACATCACAGGTTAAACTAGAGTCTTCTGTGACCACCATCCTTACCCAGTCTTAATCCTTTCTCCAGAGGTAACCACTGTTATATTCTGTGTCCTTCAGCACATTACATATACTTATTTCTCATTTTCTTGTCTCCCCACACTTAGCATTACCAAGCTTTATACCAACCTGATATGTAAAAGTGTATTTCTCTTTTAATTTGAGTTTCTCTAGTTACTTGTGAAATAAAGTCATTTTATTGATGCTATTTGCAGTCTATTTTCTGAGAATTATTGCTCATCATGTTCTTTATTTTTCTTATTGACTTGTGGGTATTATTTATATGGTTTGAATATGAAAAGGATATGTATTTGGTAATATATTATATTGTAGATTTTTTATCATTATATATAATAGTTTATAGATTTTGCTCATTCCTTTTGCTGTAATTAATGAGACCAATCTTACCACAAGGACACAGACACATTCTCCTATATTTCTTCCAATAATATTATAAATTTCTCACTTTAAATCTTTAAGCTTCCAGGAATTTGTTTTACTGAGAGGTACAATTATGGACCTAATTTTTAAAGATTATTCAAACAGGTGAAAAACTGTCCTAAATCATTTTTGAATATTCTTTTCTCACAGAAATTAAACTATAGTATTTTAATCCAATTCAAAATTTTCACACATATATGCCTGATCCCGGACTTTTTTTTTGTTACTTTTGTCAATTGTTCTGTTACTTCACCAATAGCAGACTTTATATATTTTGATAATTAAAGAGGCAGTTTCACTTTTTACTCTGATCTGTTAAACATTGCTTTACTCTTGAAAATTTTTTGGCTGTTCATCCAGTAAGACGTCCAGATCTATTAAGCATCTACAACATGCTGTGCATGAACGTTGGTTATCACTTGATCAATTCCCATGACAAATGTTGTTGGTTATCACCTCAATATTATATCTATGTATTTTTAAAAGTATATATTGTTTCACAAAGAGTAAAATTTAAGAGGTAAAAATAATATACCATAAAGATTCTTTTCCTAACTTGTGGACATGCCAAGTTGCTTCAGTCACATCAGACTCCACAACCTGTGGACTGTAGCCCGGCCAGGCTTCTCTGTCCACGGGATTCTCCAGGCAAGAATACTGGAGTGATTTGCTGTGCCTGCTTCCAGGGGATCTTCCCAACCCAGGGATTGAACCTACATCTCTTATAGTCTCTTGCATTGGCAGGCAGGTTCTTTACCACTAGTGCCCCCTGAGAAGCCCCTAACTTAGGTCTCAGCAATCTTACTCTTCTGATTCTTTCCTCTGAGGTAAGCAGCATTACTAGCTTCTTATGTTTAATTCCAGAGATTTTACACTAAGTTTATAGATATAAACATATACAGACACATATTCATTTCTTTTTTTATACATGTATCAGTAAAATTTAATATTATATTGTATTCCATGATATATGATGTATAATATAGAATATAGAATAATTATATGATTATAACACATAAAGCATAGTTTATATAGGTATATATAACATTTAATTATGACATGTAATTGTATAGTATGTAATATAGCTCATAAACTGCTCTGTCAGTGCCTTTTTCACAGAACAATATTATTTGGGGAGAATTCTATATAAACACATAAAAAGCAAACTCATTTTTCTTCTTTTTTACAGTTTATTATTCCATTGTTTATTCAACTTTTCCTCTATTGATAGATATTTAGATCTTTTGTGATCTTTTTTCCACTATAAACAAATCTACACCAAATCCTGTTGTCAATGCAACATTTCATATATGTGCAAATGTTTTTGTAAGATGAATTCTTGTAAGTAGAACTGTGTAGTCTGAGGTGTATTTTAAAAGTTTTTTTTTAAGATTTCATCTTCTACATACTTTTTTTCCTATAAATTCTTATTCATGTTTCAAGCTTACCTTCCTATATCTCATCTAATGTTGATTATAAAAATTTTTAATCCCCACTCACTCACTTTCCCCATTTCACAAATGGGGCAAATGATAATTTTTAACAGTTATGAAGATTAAATATGATTACAGAGTGCTCCTCATGGTGCTTGGCACATGAGAAATGATCAAGTAATGTCAGCTATCAATATTTCTGCACTACAAGACACTGCTTATGTTGTCATCTTCAACCTTTACTATCACTTCACAGACAGTTGTTATCCCAATTTAAGATAAGAAAATAGAGATTCATAAAGGTCATAACAGTGCTCAGTTCACACAGTTGTTAATGTCTTTGCTGTTTTAGGTCTTTTCTGGGGACAAAGAAATCCTTTAGTGAGGCCGGCCCGGAACTCTGTAGGAGAAGCATCTCTGTGGGTTGGAGTACAGACCAATCCTAGCAGAAGTAGAAGCACTGTTTACTTTAACAATAATGGGTTAAGACAGGCTTCTCAATTATGTGCAGAAAGATTTAAAAGTAAAAGCAACAGAAGTATCCTGCATTTTTGTTAGGATATTTTTTCTTAAAGAAACCATACCTTTTATTCTAAATCAAATAACATGTAAAGAGGGCAACATATTGGGAAAATCTGCAATGATCTCAGTATTATGGCACTGAATACAAACCTCCTGTTTCCAGATCCCAGTCCTGTCTCTGGCACTTCCCTCTGAAGGAACAATGGCCTTGTTGGGAAACCAGACTCTCATCTCCCACTTTATCCTCCTGGGCCTCTTCACACACTCACCATTGCACCTCCTTCTCTTCTCTGTCATCATGGTCATGTTTCTGGTGGCCCTCTCTGGCAATGGGCTCATGATCTTCCTCATCAACACTGACTCCCGTCTACACAGCCCCATGTACTTCTTCCTCAGCTGGCTGTCACTCATGGACCTCATGCTCATCTCCACCATTGTACCACGGATGGCCATCGACTATCTCCTGGGCCATGGCTCCATCTCCTTCACAGGCTGTGGGCTCCAGATCCTGTTCTTCCTCACCCTCCTGGGGGATGAGTGCTTCCTGCTGGCTTTCATGGCCTATGATCGCTATGTGGCCATCAGCAACCCACTGAGGTACTCAGTGATCATGAGCCGCCGAGTCTGCTGGCTCATGGTGGCAGGATCTTGGCTCTTTGGCCTGGTGGATGGGCTGATCCAGGCTATCTTTACACTACGATTCCCTTACTGTGGCTCCCAAGAGATTGACCACTTCTTCTGTGAGGTCCCTGCAGTGCTCAAGCTGGCCTGTGCTGACACCTCCCTCTATGAGACTATGATCTATGTGTGCTGTGTCCTCATGCTGCTCCTGCCCTTCTCTGTCATCTCTGCCTCATATCTGAGGATCCTGAAAACTGTGCTCCACATGCACTCTGCTGAAGGTCGGCAGAAGGCCTTTGCTACCTGTTCCTCTCACATGGCAGTTGTGTCTCTCTTCTACGGGGCTGCCATGGTCACCTACATGCGGCCTCAGGCCTACCACTCCTCCAAGCAGGACAAGGTGGTCTCTGCCTTCTATACCATGATTACCCCTATGCTCAACCCACTTATCTACAGCCTGAGGAACAAGGAAGTGGCTGGTGCTCTCAAGAAACTCCTGGGGAGGTGTTCTTGTGGTGTTGGGCAGAACTAGGTTGGTTTTGGCACCTGGAAATATGCTCCGGGGCCAGGAAACCTGGCCTAACCAACTGTCGTTTTATTGGAAGAGATATGAATGTGCCGTACTAAAAATAAAAGTCATTCTCTGATTAAGGATAGTCAAATTAAGGTTAGTCAACTCAATCTATCATGTTCACGAAGATTGTGGCAATTTGGACAAAAAGTTGAGCTGAGAGTTACAAGAATAGAAGACACACATCCTTCATTCCATGGTTGTTGAAAGAGTTGACAAGTGGAAGCTTTCAGCTGTGTTCTTCTCAAGGAATTGCCCATAGCTGAGAAGAGACATCTTGCCCTAGGCCTTGCTTCTTCTTGGGATAGTGGAGGATGCCTGGAGAGGTCAATGGAGGATTACAAAGGCTTGGCTACCTTGCGTCAGTTTGACTCTGAGGGTCCATCCAGCTCCAGAGCTCCCCAGAGCTCCCCAATTCCAGAGCACTACACATAGGCATCATGGACCACTTATCTCTGTATCCAGTTTTGCTTCCTTAACTAACTTCCCATTTTATAGATCTTCATACTGAAAAGACTCTCCAATAAAGTTTCTGCATGCAAAGTCTATCTCACTTTGCTTCTGGGAAACTTGATTTGTGACACATTTAAACTCAGCAATGACAGTAACTTAGAGTTTGCTAAATAGGTCACTTGCTTCTTGGAAGAAAAGTTATGACAAACTTAGACAGTGTGTTAAAAATCGGAGACATCACTTTGCTGACAAAGGTCCATATATTCAAAGCTATGGTTTCTCCAGTAATCATGTACAAATGAGAAAGTAGGACCATAAAGAAGGATGAAAGCCGAAGAATTGGTGTTTTCTAACTGATGCTAGGGAAGACTCTTGAGTGTCACCTGGACAATAAGGGTATCAAACCAGTCAGTCCTAAAGGGAATCAACCCTAATATTCATTGGAAGGGCTGATGCTGAACCTGAAGCTCATATACTTTGGTCACCTGATGTGAAGAGCTGACTCATTGGAAAAGACCCTGATGCTGGGAAGATTGAGGGCAGGAGGAGAACAAGGTGACAGAGGATGAGATGGTTGGACGGCATCACCAACTCAATGGACATGAGTTTGAGCAAACTCAGGGAGATGGTGATGGACAGGGAAGCCTGGTGTGCTGCAGTTCTTGGGGTTGCAAAGAGTCCAGTACAACTGAGTACTGAACAACCACAACAGTGCAAAAGTAGCAACATACATAATCTTCCCAAACGCCCAGAGAACATTGCTTAGGTTAGATCATATGTTAAGTCACAAGAAAATTCTTAAAGTTAGAAGATGAAATCATATCAGGAACTTTTCCAACCACAATGATTTGAAACTAGAAATTGATTACAAGAAGAAAACTGAAAAAAAAAAGCCTCACAGATTTGTGGTCTTAAACAACATGCTACTGAATAACCATGGATCAAAGAACAAATAAAAAGAAACATCAAAAAATACCTGAAAAATCAAAAGAAGTGTCAACAATACCATAAGACAAAAAAAAAAAAAAAAAAGACACAGTGACCAAAATTTATGGAATGAAACAAAAGGAATTCTAAGAGGAAAGTTCATAGCAATAAATGTCTACATTTAAAAGAAAACAAGAAAAATCATATATATACAATCTCACTTTATAACTCAACTATGTAGAAAAAAAAACAAATGAGCCAAAAATACAATAGATTGAAGAAAATATAATGAATAGAGCCAAAATAAATGATATAGAGTTAAAAAGACAATAGAAAAAAACAATGACACCAAGAACTGGTTCTATAAAAAGACAAACTAAATTGAAAAAACTTTACCTAGACCCACCAATATGAAAACAGAATGCTCAAATAAAGTCTGAAAGGAAATAAACACAATACAATGACACCACAGAAATATAGAGTATCATAAAAATGTGAACAATTATAAACAAATCAATTCGATAATCCAGAGAAAGTGAATAAATATCCAGAAACATAATTAAGGCTAAAACATGAAGAAAAGAAAATCTGAATAGACTCATTAGTAGTAAGGAGATTGAATCAATATAATATCAGTATAATCAAAATCTCTGAGCAAAAGCAGTCTAGAACCAAACATTCAAAAAGGAATTAATACCAAACCTTCTCAAACTCTTCCAAAAAACAAAAGAGGAGGGGATACTTTCAATTTACTTATAAGATCAGTGTCACCCTGCTACCAAAACCAGGCAAAGATGCCATAAGAAAAGAAAATGGCATGCCAATACCCCTAATAAATAAATATAGATGAAAAAAATACTTAACAAAGTATTTCAAACCGAATGGAACAATACATTTAAAAGATCATACGCAATGATCAATTGAGATTTACTCTAGGGTTGCACAGATTGCGCCACATCTACAAGTAAATCAAGGTAATATACCATCTTAATAAAATGAAGAATAAAATCAGTGATTATCTTAATAGATTCAGAAAATTGTTTACGAGATAATATTTTGAACCAAGAAAACAAAGATGTTAAATGTAGTCCCTTCAATAAACACTGTTGGGGGGACTTCCCTGGCAGTCCAGTGGTTAATACTCTCCTATTCAAATGAAGTGAGTGCAGGTTCCATCCCTTGTTGGGGAACTGAGATCCCACATGCCATGCGGCATGACCGAAAAGTAAAAAAAAATAAATGCTGTGGGAATAATTGGAAAACCACATGTAGTAGTACGAACCTGAACCATTATCTTACAACATACACAAAAATTACCTCAAAGTAGATTACAGAGTTAAATGGAAGATGTGAAAGCACAAGACTCCTAGAATAAAACATAGCGAAGCAGATCCTTGACATTAGTCTTGGAAATCATTTTTTGAATGTGACACTAAAAACAAGTAAAGAGTAGCAAGAATAAATAAGTGGGATTCCATCAAGCTGAAAACATTTTGCACAGCAAGAAAAACTATGAACAAGTTGAAAAGACAGTCTAATGAATGGGAGGAATATCTTCAAATTACATAGTGGATAGGGGATTAATACCCAAATTATATAAAGAATTCATATAACTCAATAGCAGTAAATTCCAAGTAGACCATTTAAAATATGGGCAAAAGGATATGAAGAGATATTTTTCCAGAGAAGACATAGAGATGGCAACCAGCACATGAAAAGATTCTCAATATTTCTAATCACCAAATTAAATCACAATGCAAATTAAAATCACAATGAGCTATCACCTCACACCCATTGGTATGGTTGTTAAAAAAGAAGCAAGAAATACCAAGTGTTGGCAATGATGCGGAGAAAAAGGAACCCTCATGTACTGTTGGTAGAAATGTAGAGGATGCAGCTACTATGAAAACAGTATGGAGTTCCTAAAAAAATTATGATCTACCAATTCAACTTCTGAGTATTTATCCAAGGAAAATGAAAACACTAACTCAAAAAGATATCTACACACCCTCTTCACTGCAACATTATTTATAATGGCCAAGATGTGCAAACAGCCTGAGTTCATCAATGGATGATTGGCTAAAGAAAATATGGTATGTACATATACATATATATGTACACATGTGCACGTGTTATTTATATATATATATGTTATAAAGTTGGTATGAATGCCATTCCATATTAGTAGAATGTCATTACATATATATGTAAATAACATTCCATGTTATTTAAATATTTACACATATGTACATATAACAGACTGTTATATATATGTAAATAACACAGAATGTTATTCAGCCATAAAAAAAATGAAGATCTTGTTATTTGTGTCAACATGGATGAACCTTGAGGGCATTATACTAAGTGAAATGAGTCAGACAAAGAATGACAAATACTTGATGATCTCATTTATATGTGGAATCTAAAAACAGAGAAAAAATAAAGTTATAGATAAAGTGTAGAGACTGGTTGTTGCCAGAGGTGATTCAGAAAGGAAGGCAAAATGTTTCAAGAGGGTCAAAAGGTACAACCTATAAAATAAATATATCTTGGGGATGTAATGTACAGCATGGTTAATAATGACTATAGTTAATAATATTTTATGGCATATTTGAAATTGCTAAGAGAGTAGATCTTAAAGTTCACATCAGAAGAGAAAAATTGAAATTATGTATGGTAACCCATGTTAACTATACTTATTGTGGTGATTGTTTTGCAATAAACACAAATATTAAATCATTATGTTGTACATCTGAAACTAATATAATGTGATATGTCAATTATACCTCAATAAAAAATGAATGCCAAAAACACACCAAAACAAGTCCTAAACTTTAGGCATATCATATTCAAACTGAAAGAAAATCAAAGATAAACAAATAATGAGATTGAGATTTCATTATTGAAGAAAAAGGCAAAAAAAAAAGGAAAATGGAGGCATAAATATTCATACCATTCTTGCGGTTTTGATCATCAATTCTCTCCCACAAAGACATAAGTGACAAAAAAAAAAAAAAAAAAAGACATAAGTGACATCAGAGTAGGACTATTTTGGAGTTTCAGATGGGACTTGACACCTGGGAATCACTTGATACATTCATGTCCATCTAACTGTCTGTAGATAAAAAAGATGTCCCCAACTTATAGTTTATTGTTGTTGTTGTTTAGTTGCCAAGTCATGTCCAACTGTTTTGTGACCCCATGGACGCCACCAGGCTCTTCTGTTCATGAGATTTCCCAGGCAAGAATCCTGGAGTGGGTTGCCATTTCCTTTTCCAAGGGATCTTCCTGACCTAGGAATCCAACCCATGACCCCTGCATTGTCAGGTGGGTTCCTTACCACTGAGCCACCGGGGAAGCCCTTCCAACTTATAGTAGAGTAATTTAAAATGGTTCAACTTTACAATGGTATGAAAGTAATATGCTTTCAGTAGAAACTGTTCTAACTTTGAATTTTATAATTTTCCCAGGATAATGATCAGTTCAGTTCAGTTCAGTCTCTCAGTGATGTCCAACTATTTGCGACCCCATGGACTGCACCACGCAAGGCTTCCCTGTACATCACCAACTCCCGGAGTCTACACAAACTCATGTTCATTGAGTCAGTGATGCCAACCCACCATCTCATCCTCTGTTGTCCCCTTCTCCTCCTGCCTTCAGTCTTTCCCAGCATCAGAGACTTTTCAAATGAGTCAGTTCTTTGCATCAGGTGGCCAAAGTATTGGAGTTTCAGCTTCAACATCAGTCCTCCCAATGAATATTCAGGACTGATTTCCTTTAGGATGGACTGGTTGAACCTCCTTGCAGTCCAAGGGACTCTCAAGAGTCTTCTCCAACACCACAGTTCAAAAGCATCAATTCTTCAGCGCTCAGTTCTCCTTATACTCCAACTCTCACATTCATACATGACCACTGGAAAAACCATAGCTTTTACTAGACAGACCTTTATTGGCAAAGTAATGTCTCTGCTTTTTGATATGCTGTCTAGGTTGGTCATAACTTTCCTTCCAAGGAGTAAGCATCTTTTAATTTCATGGCTGCACTCATCATCTGCAGTGATTTTTGGAGCCCGCAAATAAACTCTGTCACTGTTTCCATTGCTTCTCCATCTATTTTCCATGAAGTGATGGGACCAGATGCCATGATCTTAGTTTTCTGAATGTTGAGTTTTAAGCCAACTTTTTCACTCTCCTCTTTCACTTTCATCAAGAGGCTCTTAAGTGCTTCACTTTCTGCCATAAGGGTGATGTTACCTGCATATCTGAGGTTATTGATATTTCTCCTGGCAATCTTGAATCCAGCTTGTGATATAAGGTACAAAACTCCCTCACAGTACTGGACAGTGGCATGTAGGTCTGATGTATTAAATGCATTTTCAATTTACACTATTTTCAACTAGGGTACATTTACCCATACTTAACTGCATGGTAAATAGAGGAAGATCTGTACAGAAACCTCTTCACCTGCGGAACTTGCACATGTTGGCTAAGGTACAGCCTCGCTTAAGCTGAGGACTGCAGAGGTGAAGGCCCCAGAACCCCACACACTGGGTGGAGCCCTGGTTCATGGAGGAGGTGGTCATGATCAGCCCCAGGGCTGATCCCTCCAATGACCAACCCCTCCAGGCAAGAGGGTCCTCCTGCTGGAGAACTGTCCCTTCACCTGGGGCTGGTGGTGAAGTTACGATTCTTTGACTTCAAAAAGGCAGACAGCCCTCATGTCATCAGCACTGCCTGTCCACCTGGTTCATCGTCCCTGCAGGTGCAAGGAGGTCTGATCCTGGGCTAGGGGTGTGTGATGATGCCCACCTACTCATGGCTTCCAGTGGAGCCCATGAGGAAGAAGGAGGAGAAGTGGTGTGGGGATTGTCTAGTACAACTAGAAACTTGTGTCTGTGAGAAGTGGGAGGAAGGAGTCACCAGGGCCAAGTCCCCTTGGACACTAGGGAGTTTGCAGAATGAAATGTTGGGCAGCACACATGTTGGTCTATAACACATCCACCCAAAAACTCACTGACATTATAAAGAGCCACCTGAAAACTGGTTTCCTTCAAATGGCACAAAATTGCCCATCACTTTTAAAGAAATATGCTCATTATTAAAATATATATGCATTTTAATAGAAAGAACTAACAAAGAGCTCACAGTGCACAGTATGTTAAATGCAGTTACTCATTTTATCCTTGCTAAAACCATGAGCCAAAAACATTAATTAATAAGCTGACTTAACCTTCTAAATGTACCCAGAATACTGTATAGCACAGGGAATATATATATATATATATATATATATATATATATATATATATATATGCTATGTATGAATGTATATGTATGTATATACATGTATGTATGAATATATATATATATATATGCTATGTATGAACACACACATGCATATATAGGGTCATTTTGTGGTAACACTTGAAACTAACACATCTTTGTAAATTAACTGTACTTAATTTTTTAAAAAAGACCAAACACAAGTACCCAGAACTTGCCTACTTCTGCTATCTTAAATTTCCATCATAGTCCAAGTGCCATGATCTCTTGCCATGAGATGCCAAGATGCCATCTCATCTTAATGACTGTGGGAATCTTGTGGTGGACTCTACAGGGTACAGGGTAATTTTATAAAAAGGGGGCAGATCATACCTCCTCTCTACTCAAAGCCATACGTTTTCAAATATCTATCAGGCTGTGTGAGATGTAGGCTGTACGAGATGTGGGCTGTGCTTTCTGGCCAGCTCTCCCTTAGACTCTCCCTGGCACTCTCTGCTTTAGAACACCATCCTCAGCCTTTGCTCAGCTGTCCCCTCTGCCTGGAACACTTTGCATCAGTATCTAGACTCCAAACTCTCCCAGAACTGGACTGTGCCCCCTCCTTCACTACTGTGTGTGCACACCAACTTGGTGCCCAAAAGCCCTAGGCTCTCAGGATATGAGTGCAGTGAAAATGCACTCTTGGGAATAGTGAAAATGGAATGATTGAGGGGGGATTTTTTGATAGACTCTATTCAGGGATATTTTTGTAGAAGGCATGGCTTAAGAGATTATTCCACAAATCCCCCCAAAGCCCTTGTGATAGAAACATGATAGAAGCCAGTTCTTGCTGAAGTTTTCTCCTCACACTTTGTTTCCCTTCTAAACTTGGTATCAGTGATAAAGAATCAATCTTCCCTCAAATTCCTACTAGCATAGAATGACAAATTTGAATCTTTAAAATTTCCAAGGTATTTTTCATGTAAGAAGACTAAAAATAAGCTCTAGCTGTTTTCCTTTGATATTTTACACATTGATACTTATATTTAAAGTACAATTTCAAGAACAGACAAATCTCATCATATTGCTTAACACAATCAGAAACATTGAACTGGAGTTTGTATTACCCTAAGCTCCTCTGTCCATGGATTTCTCCAGGCAAGAATACTGGATTGGGTAGCCATTCTATCTCCAGGGGATCTTCCCCACCCAGGAACTGAACCTGGGTCTCCCACATTGCAGGCATATTCTTTAACATCTGAGCCACCAGGGAAATCCCAATTAGTAGTTAGTGCCGTGAAATATTGTACTTACTTTACTGGTAGCTATGGTGCCCTGAAGCTGGGAAAGATCAAGAGAAGGAGGAAAAGGGGGTGACAGAGGATGAGATGGTTGGATTGCACATTGACTCAATGGACATGAGTTTAAACAAATTCTGGGAGATAGTGTAGGACAGGGAAACCTGGCATACTGTAGACTATGGGGTTGCAGAGTCAGATGCAACTGAGCAAATGAATGACAACAATGTTGATGCAGATGATAAAGTGAAGCCCAGAGAATGAAGTAACTTTGTCCAAGTTTGCACAGTTTCTACATCTAAGGCCACCTCTGATCTTTGCACCTCATTTCAGGGACAATGAGTTTTGAATCTCTTTCTACTCCTTGTTCACTTTTAACATGCAGTTCAGAAGACAGACTTTCCCTAGCAAACCTGGGGAGAGGTAAATAATATATCTACAGTCCTTCATTGCATGGAGAGAGTGGTGCTCAATGGAGGAAAGATTCATTGTGATACTGATCACTTATCATCTGTTACACTGACCTCTTGAATCCAAACATTTTCAGATTGCTCAGCTCATAGCCTCACCCCAATTAGGCACAAGGGCCCACCCAATTTGTACAGAGGAGGAAGTCTGAGCCACAAGAAGACTTGAGACTTCAGAGGAAAAACAAAATCAAGAGAGGAAACCCCAGAAGTGTGGACATGACTACATTCTCCATGTCCCTAGAACTTTCTTCAGGGCTCTCATTACCTCCATGTTACTCAGTCTGTAAATAAGTGGGTTGAGCATTGGGGTGAAGATGGTGCAGAAGATTAAGGTGGCTCGTTTTCCCACTGATGTCCTAGCAGAGGCTTTCTGCATGTAGCTAAAGATGGCTCCCCCATGGTAAAGGCACAACAGCTAGGTGAAAGAAGCCCAAAAGACTAAAGAAGAAACTGACTTTCACCCCAAGTACCTAAAAGAATTTAGATAGATGGCCTTTCTCAGAATACAGCTATCAAAAGAGATATTTGCAAAGAACATGGATTCAGTGTACGTGTGTGTGAGAGCAGACTCTAGGTAGAGCCTAGAGATCAGAGGTCACTCAGTTTCCCATTGTCACTGCGTAGCCCAGCAAACATTTATTTACTAAACATTTGCTTTTTCATCACCGTGTGAATAGTCACAAATCAGGATCGCCAACATCCTCTTTTGTATTGAAAGCCAAGATAGTATTTAAGGTGAGGGCTTCCCTGGTGGCTCGGAGGTTAAAGTGTCTGCCTGCAATGCAGGAGACCTGGATTCAATCCCTGGGTCGGGAAGATCCCCTGGAGAAGGAAATGACAACCCACTCCAGTATTCTTGCCTGGAGAATCCCATGGATGGAGGAGCCTGATGGGGTCGCAAAGAGTCGGACACGACTGAGCGACTTCACTTTCACTTTCCTTTCCACAGGGTCCCAAAGGGTGGGACTGAGGGACTTTCACTTTTGTACTTTTGGTGAGTTAATCACTTTTCCTAGGTCTCTCCCATGTATGAAAGTTATTAAAACTTTGTTTGATTTTCTCCAGTAAATGTGTATCAGGTGAATTTAATTCTTAGACCATCTTGAAAACCTAGACAAGTGGAGGAAAATTTCTTCCTCTAGTGAGTCTTGGGTGTGAAGAGAGAGAGAGAAAGAGAAAGGAGGTGGGAAAAGGGGGAATAGATGTAAGGACAAACCAACTTGAAAACAAAGGAATCCTGCCCTCCTCCAGGGGATCTTCCTGAACAAATGATTGAACCCATGTCTCTTATGTCTACCTGCATTGGTTCTTTACCGCTGGTGCCACCTGGGAAGCCCAGGGATTGATAAGCTATATCAATCTTTTAAAAGTAAAATAATCTCTAACCAAACTTCTGAATCAGGAATGTCTTCTCAAGGATCTAAAATCCATCTCTTTGAAATGTAATCATCAAGGAAGATAGAATCCTTACCTCCCACACTCTGTAGGAGGGTAGGATCCTAACTTCTGCAGGCACCTTGCTCCAAGCGGCAGAACTATCTCTTGTCAAAACCTATGAGAAGTCTGTATTTCCTTTGGATAAAGCCAAGTAACAAACACAGAGAATCATGCCAATTACCACATGAATTAAGCGTGGAATCTGACAAAAGGTGCTGTCAAGACCTCTCCCTTGAGGACTAGTTATTGTTTATCTTGAGTACATGTATGTAATAGTTTGTCATTGCCTGGCTATGCAGAAGGTTGATATTCCTTCTCTGTGGAATTTC
This sequence comes from Dama dama, assembly GCF_033118175.1. Classification (NCBI taxonomy): domain Eukaryota; kingdom Metazoa; phylum Chordata; class Mammalia; order Artiodactyla; family Cervidae; genus Dama; species Dama dama. The sequence continues at coordinate 42,660,123 of NC_083689.1, read as the reverse complement.
TTAGCAGATCATCTGTGATGTAAATCACATTCTGATTTAATGCTTATTCAAAAATAAAACAATTTTCTTTCTTGTTTACCTTTGTGGAAGGTTTTCAGGATAGGGAGGACATTTGACTTTTAATTATATTTTCCAACACAGCAGGCACTGCCCCTGAAGTAAGTTTTATGTCAGATGCATCATGAGAACCTCAAAACCTCTGGATGTAAATCAACCCTTCACCCCACTTTGCTACTTGGACTCTGGTGTATATGAGGGCAAGGACTTAGACACATCTGTCTCCCGGTTGTTCATCCTTCACGTTAGCTAGTGTGTAACCTCAGTTGGCTCTAAACTGATGAGAAGCAGTGACTCTTCCAAGATTCAGTGACATCCATTGAATTTACCAAGGAAGGAGCAGTCATTGCTCACTCTACAAATGGTGGGCCTCCAGGGGTGCTTTCTTGGAGTGTGTTCATTCTGTCTTGTGTGATGTCACGTTTACAATTCAAGAAGTTCCCCTAATAGAAACTGGAGAGGTGCAAAAAGAGAGACAAAGAATCTTGAAACAGTTTAGGATAGCATAATTATGAATAGAAAAAAAGAAGCAAGAGTGAGATTCTTGGGATGCTGTGGTCATGACCAAGGTCATGCTTATGTCTCTAAGACATCTGAGAAGATGTTTTTGTGCATATGCCTTGGTTCCACCCTAAAGGTGACTGTTAGTGGGTATGGATGGGGCTTAATCATATATTTAATTTTTTTTATAAGTCTCCAGGTGTAGGACATGCACAATGCCATTTTCATCTTAGCAGTGATAAGTAAACTGTCCAGAGTCAGAAGATCATGGCAGAAGACAGGGAAATCCTAGGACATGGTGAGTTACAGAGGTATGCCCACCAAGAGAGCCAGAGAACAGCTCAGGGAGGTAGATTCCAGATCAGCACTGCCAGGAATGAAGCATAACCACGGATGCCAGACTGATGAGAGCACACTTGTGATAATGACCCAACAGATTTGTCTGCCTAATTTGGAGCTAAGTCCAGAGACTGGAGAACAAATAAGCAATGATAACAATTTTGACCAAGAAAACCAAGATTACCATCTTTCCAGTCTTTGTTGCTGACAACCTTTGATAACAAGGAGGTATCCCTGTATCTAGCCTGACACTCCATAGGCAGAAGTCTGAAGTCAGATCCACTTCTTCCTCTTCCTGTTAACCTTTAATCCCTCATCTTTTGGTCTTTTCTCACCACCTTCAGCACTTACCATACCCATTCAACTCCCCACAGTTCACCTTCCACTCCACTTGGTGAAGCTCAACAGAGATATGTCAGACTCAATAAATATGCAAAGGTCCTCTGAGCAATGCATGAGCAGGTGGTCATCTGAGAAAGACTCTTAAACAGACACTCCTCCAACTTCATGGCTCCAAACAGAAATTTACAGAATTAACCATCCAACATGTTTCTGCTTCTTACCAATTTGGTGAGTTTATGTTCCAGTTTTTTTTTTAATTTATTTCTTTTTTATTGAAGGATAATAGCTTTACAAAATTTTCCTGTTTTCTGTCAAACCTCAACATGAATCAGCTATAGGTATGTATATATCCCCTCACTTTTGAAACTCTGTCCCATCTCCCTCCCCATCCCACCCTTTAGTTGATACAGAGCCCCTGCTTGAGTTTCCTGACCCATACAGCAAATTCCCCTTGGCTATCTATTTTACATATGGTAATGTAAGTTTCCATGTTTCTCTTTCCACACATCTCACCTTCTCCTCCCCTCTTGCCATGTCTATAAGTCTATTCTCTATGTCTGTTTCTCCATTATTGCCCTGTAAATAAATTCTTCAGTACCATTTTTCTAAATTCTATATATATATGTGTGTGCGTGTGTGTGTGTGTGTGTGTGTGTGTGTGTGTGTGTTAGAATATGGTATTTACCTTTCTATTTCTGAAACACTTCACTGTATATAATAGGTTCTAGGTTCATCCACCTCATCAGAACTGACTCAAATGTATTCCTTTTAATGGCTGAGTAATATTCCATTGTGTATATGTACCACAACTTCTTTATCCATTCATCTGTCGATGGACACCTTAGTTCCTTCCATGTTCTAGTTATTGTAAATAGTGCTGCAATGAACAATGGGATACATGTGTCTCTTTCAATTTTGGTTTCCTCAGGGTATATGCCTATGAGTGGGATTGCTGGGTCATATGGTGGCTTTATTCCTAGTTTTTTAAGGAATCTCCATACCTTCTTCCATAGTGGTTATATCAATTTACATTCCCACCAACAGTGCAAGAGCGCTCCCTTTTCTCCACACCCTCTTCAGTATTTATTGTTTGTAGATTTTTGTTGATGGTCATTCTGACTGGTGTGACGTGCTACCTCATTGTAGTTTTGATTTGTATCCCTCTAATAATGAGTGATGTTGATCATCTTTTCATGTGTTTGTTAGCCATCTGTATGTCTTCTTTGGAGAAATGTCTGCTTAGGCCTTTTCCCCACTTTTTGATTGGGTTGTTTGTTTTTCTGGTATTGAGTTGTATGAGCTGCTTGTATAGTTTGGAAATTAATCCTTTGTTAGTTGTTTCATTTGCTATTATTTTTTCTGATTCTGAGGGTTGTCTTTTCACCTTGCTTATAGTTTCCTTTGCTGTACAAAAGCTTTTAAGTTTAATCAGGTCCCATTTGTTTACATTTGTTTTTATTTCCATTACTCTAGGTGGATCATAAAGGATCTTGCTTTGATTTATGTCACTGAGTGTTCTGCCTATGTTTTCCTGTAAGAGTTTTATAGTTTCTGGTCTTACATTTAGGTCTTTAATCCATTTTGAGTTTATCTTTGTGTATGGTGTTAGGAGTGTTCTAATTTCATTCTTTTGCATGTAGCTGACCAGTTTTCCCAGCACCATACATTGAAGAGGCTGTCTTTGCCCCATCATATATTTTTGACTCCTTTGTCAAAAATAAGGTATCCATAGGTATATGGGTTTATTTCTGGGCTTTCTGTCTTGTTCCATTGGTTTATCTTTCTGTTTTTATGCCAGTACCATAGTGTCTTGATGACTATAGCTTTGTAGTATAAGCTGCAGTCAGGAAGGTTGATTCCTGCAGCTCCATTCTTCATTCTCAAGACTGCTTTGGTTATTCTGGGTCTTTTGTGTTTCCATATGAACTGTGAAATTTTTTGTTCTAGTTCTATGAAAAATGCCATTGGTAATTTGATAGGGATCCCATTAAATCTGTAGATTGTGTTTGATAGTGTAGTCATTTTCACAATATTGATTCTTCCTACCCAGGAACATGGAATATCTCTCCATCTGTTTATGTCATCTTTGATTTCTTTCATTAGTGTCTTATAATTTTCTATGTACAGTTCTTTTGTCTCCTTAGGTAAGTTTATTCCTAGATATTTAATTCTTTTGCTACAATGGTGAATGAAATTGATTCCTTAATTTTTATTTATGATCTTTCATTGTTAGTATATAGAAATGCAAGTGATTTCTGTGTATTGATTTTGTATTCTGCAACTTTGCTAAATTCACTGATTAGCTCTAGTGATTTTCTGATATGATCTTTAGGGTTTTCTATGTACAGTATCATGTCACCTGCAAACAGTGAGAGCTTTACTTCTTCTTTTCTGATCTGGATTCCTTTTATTTCTTCTTCTCTGATTGCTCTAGCTAGGACTTCCAGAACTATGTTCAATAATAGTGGTGAAAGTGGACATCCTTGTCTTGTTCCTGATCTTAGGGGGAATGCTTTCAGTTTTTCACTATTGAGAATAATGTTTTCTGTAGGCTCATCATAGATGGCCTTTACTATGTTGAGGTAGGTTCCTTCTATGCCAATTTTTTGAAAAGTTTTAGTCATAAATGGGTGCTGAATTTTGTCAAAGGCTTTTTCTGCATCTATTGAGATAATCATATAGTTTTTATCTTTCAATTTGTTAATATGGTGTATCACATTGATTGATTTGCATATATTGATGAAACCTTTCATTCCTGAATAAACCCAACTTGATCATGGTGTATGAGCTTTTTGGTGTGTTGCTGAATTCTGTTTGCTAAAATTTTGTTGAAAATTTTATGTTCACCAGTGATATTGGCCTGTAGTTTTCTTTTTTTGTGTGTGTTATCTTTGTCTGGTTTTGGTATCGGGATGATGGTGGCCTCATAGAATTAATTTGGAAGTGTTCCTTTATCTACAATTATTTGAAAGAGCTTTAGAAGGATAGTCATTAGCTCTTCTCTAAATGTTTGATAGAATTCTCCTGTGAAGCCATCTGGTCCTGGGCTTTTGTTTTTGGGGGAGTTTGTTTTTTTTTTTTTAATCACAGCTTCAGTTTCAGTGCTTGTAATTGTGTTGTTCATAATTTCTATTTCTTCCTGGTTCAGTCTTGGAAGATCGAACTTTTCTAAGAATCTGTCCATTTCTTCCAGGTTATCTATTTTATTGCCATATAGTTGTTCGTAATAGTCTCTTATAATCCTTTGTATTTCTGCATTGTCTGTTATAACCTCTCCTTTTTCATTTCTAATTTTGTTGATTTGATTCTTCTTCTAATTTTGTGACTCTCTTCTGGCCTGCTATTGTGGTGACTGAACTTTCATTGCAGATTTGACAATGAGAACAAGAGTGTTTCTCTCGTTTAAAGATCTGTCTATTTAGGTGCTAATTTTGCATCAGATAAATTAGTCTATTTTCAGAGTTCTCTGTGATTGGAAATAGGATTGGGATCCACCTTTTAGATATTAGAATTAATATAATTAAGGAAGAAATCCCTGAGTCCCCAAAAAGAGCTGACTTCCATCCCTCTGCTCTGTTTCCCTGCTGACAACAAATACCAATAAGATTATGAGTGTAATGAAGAAATAAACATAGAAACATAGTCGTGTGTTATTTTTTTTTTTAATTGTAAAAGCAATATAAAGAACTTTCCTTCACCCACTCCTGAGTCCCCCTTCCTCCCTACTCCCATGCACACATACATACTTTGTACACACAGGTCTGTCCAGAACCCAAAGCCTGTGAAAGTTAAGAACCTTTCTGGGAACTTCTGACACTCTCTTGCCATGATTGGAGGGAGTGGCTTCTAGAATGGAAAACAAAGAGGAAACAAAAGGGATGAGTTGAACAGACCAAATTACAGTTCCTCTGCCTAGATCATCAGACAGAAGGGACATCAGACAAGGAATTTAGGGAATTTGTCATGGTACTGTTGCCTGGAAGCCACTACATTAATCTCCACCTGTGTGTGTGGCTCAGTGCTAAGTCGCTTTAGTCATGTCTGACTCTGTGTGACCCTATGGACTGTAGCCTGCCATGCTCTTCTGTCCATGGAATTTTCCAGGCAAGAATATTGGAGTGGGTTGCCCTGGACTTCTCCATCCAGGGATCAAACCTGCCTCTCTGGTGTCACCTGCATTGGCAGGTGGGTTCATTACCACTAGCACCATCTGGCAGATTCTTTACCATCTGAGCCACCAGGGAAGTCCAATCTCTACCTAATCTCTCATAAATAAATACATAAACCCCTCAGTCTTTGGGATTATCACCCTTTAGTGAAGCTGCAGCCTCAAGGTTAGCAAAAGTTAGCAAAAGTCAAAGCCCCCAGAGCCACATATGCTGTGTGGCGCTCTGAGCCCAGCAGAACTACATCCCTGCCCTGGGTCCATGTTGACCATTTGGACTGGGCAAGAGGGTGCTTCTATTGGAGAAACAGGGACTCTCATACATTTTGGACAATTTAGCAATATCTCCCCAAAGGTAAAATATATTGCTAGGCCCAGGAATTCCACTTCTGGAAATTTATTTTGTAGTTAGAGTCACTCTTGATGGTGACTGAGATGGGTGGGACAGCCTCGGTGGGTGAGGAGAAGTGGGTGACTTCAAGAGTGCCTGGAATATGAAAGAAGTTCCCAAATAGGTTTCTTTCTTGAATGACTCACAGTTCGAATGGAATTCATTAAAAGTAAAATACAACAAAATTTACTTTGTTTAATGTTATGAATGTTAATCTATTATTTATTTTCCTCCCTTTCACTTAAATATTTATAAATGCTTGGTGAAAAATAAAGTGTTTCAGCTCCACACAGCATATGTGGGTCTGGAGGCTACAGTTTTTCTACAAATAAGAGATAGGGAACATGGAGGGGTGGGGAGTCTACCCTTGAGAAAGCCTTGCAGGTGAAATCTAGTGGGGCCCTATGGGGCTCCCAAGCACAGAGGTCTTTCTGTCACCCATCTCTTGCCAGCAAGGGTCCAGTCATTATGACCTTCGCTGAGTTCCAAAGGGTAGATTCAAACAGTTGCTAATCAAGGGAGGAAGAGCCAAGAAACCACCTGATACAAGATTAAAGGGACCAGGGAAACCCATCAAGATTAGGAGACTGACCATCTGAGATGAGATTAAGGGAATCCAAGCCCTGCTCACACCTTAATCTTGTCAGAGACCCCCACATTTAACCCACTGTTATAAAACCCCTCATCAGATTCTCTGGGGTGGAGACACATAGTTTTTTGGTACAGAAGTCCAGTGTCTGGTAAATCAATAAAGCTTTCTACTTTATCCAAAACTCTGTCTCTGGGATTTGATTCAGCACTGGTGCAAAGATAGGCCAAGCTTTCAGTAACACAGGGTTCTTGATTTCATGCTTATGAACAAATTCATCGTTAACACTGTTTTATTCACTAGGCATTTTTATGTATCTATTCTACTTATGATTATTGTATCTTTTTATACATTGTTTTTATAAATAAAAATCATGAAGATACGTTCACACTACTGCATTACTACGTAATGCAACACTACTTGTGAATGCAACCTTATTGGGAAGTAAGGTCTTTTGTAGGTGACCAAGTTAAGATGAGGTCTTTAGAGTGGACTCAAATACAACATGAGTTATGTCCTTATCAAAAAGAGAAATGTGGACATAGAGATAGATGGGCACACACAGAGATGATGTGAAGGGACACAAGGAGAATGCCATTTTAAAGCCAAGTAATGCCTGATGCTAGCAGAAGCAAGGGGAGAAGCGTAGACCCAATTCTTCATGTCCTTCAGGCACCTTGATTTCAGATTTCTAGTTCCAGAACTGAGATAATAAATGCTTGTCATTTAAGCCACCCAGTGTATGTTACTTTGTTCCAGCAGTCCCAGGAAATGAATACAAATGGCAAAAAGGACTTTGAGTTTGTTAAGATAATGATTTTTAGATGGAGAGTTTGCCCTGAGTTTGTTGTTTAGTCACTATTTTGTCCGATTCTTTGTGACCCCATGGACTATAACACACCAGGCTCCTCTGTTCATGGGGTTTCCCAAGAAAGAATACTGGAATGGGTTGCCATTTCTTTATCCAGTGGATCTTTCCAATGCAGGTCTTGGACCTGCATCTTCTGCATTGGCAGGCAGTTTCTTCACCACCAAACCACCAAGGAACCCCTGCCTTGGGCTATCTGGCCCTAAATTGAATCACAAAAGAGAGGGATATGAAGATTTGACTGTAGAAGGAAGAGATAAGATAATGGAAGCTATTTGAAGGATTTGAAGATACTATACTACTGACTTTGAAGACAGAGAAAGGGGCCAGAAATAAAAAAATACAGGAGGCCACTAGAATCTGAACAAAGTAAGAATTTTTCCTCAGAGACCTCAGAAGCAACCAGCTTTCTGACTTTAAACCAATGAAACTAATTTTATACTTCTGACTTACAGACCTGTAAGAGAAAAGAAATTGTTATAAGCCACCAAGTTTGTGGTCATTTATTACAGCAACAGAAAGAATCTGATACACCACTGAAGGCTACAGCTCATGGGTCTGCAGAGTCAGACAGGACTGAAGCAACTGAGCAAGCCAGCGATCATCTCACATGGATACAAAGTTTCTTCCTTGTGTTGAGAATTTTAAGATCTACTCTCTTAACAGCTTTCAAATATACACTACAGTATTGTTAGCTATAGTTACTGTGCTGTACCTTACATCTCAAGAACTTATTTATCTTATAACTGGAAATTTGTGCCTTTTGACTTCCTTCACCCAATTCTCCCACCATGTCCCCTACCCACCACCTCCTAGCCTCTGGCAATCAGTAGAAACTGTTTCTATGAGGGATTTTGTTTTTGTTTTCAGATTCTACATATAAGTGAGATCATGGAGTATTTGTCTTTCTCTGTCTGATTTATTTCACTTAGCAGAATGTTTTCAAGATTCTTCTGTATTGTTGCACATGGCAGGATTTCCTTATTTTTTAATGAACGAATTACAATCCATTGTATATACCCACACTTTTTCTTTTTTTTCTTCCTTTTCTTTCAGCATTGTTAGAACTTTCTTTATGGTGAGTGTTCTTTTTCCCTCCCAGTTTTAGTGAGATATAACTGACATATAGCACTGTATAAGTTTCAAGTGCACAGCATAATGATTTGATGTAATTATTAGATTACCACAAAATTTAATTAACTTTATCATCTCATATAATGTTATATAATTTATATAATATTATATAAACATATGTATCTATATATGTTTATATATATTTATATATGTTCTATATATATATAACAATAATAAAACTATATAATAGTTATCATCTCATATAAATACACAATTTTTTTCCTTGTGATGAGAATTCTTAGAACTCTCTCTTAACAGTTTTCATATTAAAATGCAGCAATGTGATATTCACATTTATAGCTGCTGAGAGATTGAATATACAGACAATGGACCATACATTAAAAAAGAACTCTGACTCACAAACTGCAAGAACTTGCCAAGAAAATCAACCCTCTTGTCAACAATAAACAGTCCAGCAAGGAAGGCAGTCTTTTATAAGTCAGACTTGTAAAAGATAGAGTGATAGCTTTGGTAACAATAAAGGAAGCTTAACAATCACTTCTGTAACAATAGGCCCCAAATGTCTAAGGCTTGATTAATAACTGACAATTTCCCTAATTTTTTACCCCACTTCCAAGTTAAGGCCAACCAAAGAAAGTCAAATATGTACCCTACCAATAACGGTGCTCTTGATTAGTCTGCCAACAGATTCACCATACCAATATTCTCCAATCAGGGCACATGTGGAGCTTCTCTTTTTCTAAGGCTTTCCCACTCCTCTGCCTGACTTTGTGTCTCTGCCAAAATGCAAGTAACAGTAGCTGACCCTTTTGCTATCAAAAGCTCTGAATAAATGCCCTTTCCTTTCCTCATGTGGCTGTTCTTTGTTTCATTCCATAGTGCACAAAAACAGCTTCTTGAATGAAAAACAAATAACCAACAATCAAGTCCATAAAAGTATAGGACATCACTTGAGTACAAGTTTCATAGATTAACTGATCAGGGACCACTTCATCATCCATGACCAAACTTCTGGAATGCAGCTAGATATTCACTCTGATACTTAGTGGTGATCACATTCTCTCCTAGCTCTCATGGGTGAAGTGAGGGTTAAGAGTCCTGAGGGAAGTGTAGGTGGACGTGTCAAGGGGTTGTTCCTTCCTTTGCTTAGAAGGGAGTCTGGAGTGCTTTTCAGAGCCAGGGCTATGGGGAATGAACTTTATCCTGAAGCCATGTCATTAATTTTGTCTTCTTCCTAGGGGTGGAGGATCTATCTATTCTCTGGGGTCATTATGAGCTGAGTTGGGTCTCCCAAGATATCTGCTCTGCAACTAGAGATATAAACCTGGGACATGAGCTCATCAATTTTGTAAGAAGCAGAAGAACATCTTGGATGGTTAGTTCTACAAATTTTTATTTGGAGCCATGGAGTTGGAGAAGAGTCTGTGAGGGGATTTCTCAGGTCACCACTTGCTCACACATTGTCCTGAGGACTAAATCTTTGCATATTGCTTGGGTTTAACCCTTTTCTATTGAGAATTATAGGTCAGAGTGAAAGATGAACTGTGGGGAAAGGAACAGAGGTGGTAGGTGCTGAAGCAGGTGAGGGAAGACCTGACAGATAAGGGACTGAAAGCGACCGAGAAATGTGAAGTTATCACTTCAGGCTTCAGATTATAGTGTCAGACTGGACATAGAGATACTTCCTTGCTGTCAAGTGACAAATGTTATCAGCATCAGAGACCAAAATATGATAATCCTAGTTTTCTTGGGGAAAATTTTTATCATTGATCATCTGTTCTCCAGCCTCTGAACTGAGACAAAGTGGGCAGACAGATCTATTGTGCCTCTGCCACACATGTGTCTGCATCACTGCAGTGTTCCTGCCTGTGCTGATCATGGAATCTACCTACCCGAGCTGGACACTGGCTCCCTTGGCTGGCTGTGCTTAGGTGCTCAGTCATCTCCCACTCTTTGTGACCCCGTGGACTGTAGCCACCAGGCTTCTCTGTCCATAGGGATTCTTCAGGCAAGAATACTGGAGTGGGTTGCCATGCCCTCATCCAGGAGATCTTCCTGAACCAGGGTTCAAACCCAGGTCTCCTGCATTGCAGGCAAATTTTTTATCGTGTGAGCCACCAGGGGCTGGCATGTTTGGGTAATTCACTATGTCCTGGGATTTCTCTCCCCACTGCCACAATTTTCTGACTCTAGAAATATAACAAAAACAAAATCTCCTTCCTACTCTGAAAACCTCTCCAAAAAGGTATAAGAGAAAGAAAACAGATTTGCTTTTTAATAAACATTAAATCAGAATGTGATGTGCATTATAGGTGATCTGCTAAGTGAATGCAAAGACAGAAGGAATAGCACTCTTTTCTACATCCAGGCAACGATAATCTATTACATTCTGCTCTCAGGATAAACAATAACCAGTTCTGAAATAAGAGACTTGACAGCCCCATTTGGCACACAGAGTTCATTCTAGATTCACCTGGTAATTGTAGTGACTGTGTTGGTTAAATGGCTTTACTCAAAGGAAAATAAACTTCTCTTATTCTACGACAAGAGAGAATTCTGCAACTTGGAGCAAGGTGCCTGGTAAAGTTAGAGTCCTGCACTCCTACCGAGCTGGGGAAATAGGGGCTCTAACTTCCTGGATGATTGCAATGAAAAGATATGGATCTCAAGGTTTTTTTTAATTAATTAATTTATTTTAATTTGAGGCTCAAGTTTTTGAGAAAGACACTACTGGATCTGAAAGCTGGCTGGAAGGTTATTTCACTTTTAAAATGTTTGTCTACATTTCAGAGTCAAATAACTTACAACTTTCTCTAAAGTAAATGCTCTAAGAAAATGGGAGAAGGGAAAATTAAAGCCTTAAATTTTTAATAGTATTTATTCTTACATCAGTTATACACTTTTCCTCCTCCTCCTCTCTATTGAAAACTCCAATGCTCTCATAGTCTTAAGTCTATATCCATTTTTCCTAAACCTCTAGCTATTTACCCTAAAACCCCTTCTCTCTCTCCCTTTGCATTATTTAGGCCCCTTTCTCTGGGGGTGTACTAACTAGTTTTCAAGCGAAAGAAGGATCAAATCTTGTTTGGTAACTACTGAGGACAAATGAGAGGAAAAGGAATTCATTGCAGAGGGAAAGGACAGGGATAAGACAGAGGACTGGGCACTGTCCTCTAGAAGAAACAGGAGACAGTTTACGTGTATGATGGAGATGCCAGGTAAGTTGTTTCATTTTGATGTTTACTCATTTATTTTTCCCTCAGAGTCAAGGCCATGGACATCTGGAACCACACCTCGCTATCAGACTTTATCCTTTTGGGTCTGTTCAGCTACTCACCATATAACTTTTTCCTATTTTCCCTTGTCCTTCTGGCCTCTGCTACAGCCCTGGTGGGCAACATCCTCTTCCTCCTGCTCACCCAGGCTGACAGGCGCCTGCACACGCCGATGTACTTTTTTCTCAGCCAGCTCTCCATCATGGACCTGACAATAATGGGCACAGTTGTGCCCAAGATGGCAGCCAACTTCCTCTCGGGGAGTAAGCTCATCTCTCGGGGTGGGTGTGCCACTCAGATCTTCTTAGTGGTCATGGTAGGAGGAGCTGAGTGCTTCCTCCTGGCAGTCATGGCCTATGACAGGTATGTGGCTGTTTGTCACCCCCTGCGGTACCCTGTGCTCATGAACTGGAAGGCCTGCTGTCTGATGTCCTTGGCATCCTGGATGGGTGGAGTGGCTGACAGTGTGACTGATGTAGGGATGGTCTTCAGCTTCCCCTACTGTGGCTCTCTCCAGGTGGACCACTTCTTCTGTGAGGTGCCCTCTGTGCTGTGTCTCTCTTGTGCAGACACATCCTTCTTTGAGGACCTCATCTATGCTTGCTGCGTGATCATGCTGCTGCTGCCCCTGGGGGTCATTGTGGCTTCCTATGCCCGGATCCTCATGGCTGTAATTAACATGACTTCCACTGAGGGGAAACAGAAGGCTCTGACCACTTGCTCCTCCCACCTGGCTGTGGTGGGTCTTTACTATGGGGGAGCCATGTTTAGCTACATGCAGAGAGCCTCTGCTAGGACACCAGCGGGAGACCGAGCCACCTCCATCTTCTATACCATCCTCACCCCAATGCTCAACCCACTCATTTACAGCCTGAGGAACAAGGAGGTAATGAGGGCCTTGAAGAAGATGTGGAAGATGCAGGGGAGATAGAGAGTGTAGACGGTGCCCACCCTTCTGGGGCTTCCTCTCTTGTTCTTCTCCTTCCTCTATCCGCTCAGATTCTTTTGTGGCTCGTTTTCCTCCTCTGAACAAATTGAACTCTCTGCCTGGCTGGGGTGAAGCTATGAGCTGAGCAATCTGAAAGGACTGAATGGAAGATGTCAAGGAAACAGATAGTAGTAATTACTTTCACAATGAATCTTTCCTCCATGAGCACCTCTATTTTCATCTTATGAAGACCTATAGATATATATTACTTACCATTTCCACAGAATTGCTAGGGACAGTCTTTCTTCTGAACTCATGTTAAAAGTGAGGAAGGAGAACCAATTCAGAGCTCACTGCTCACTGAAACATGATGCAAATGTCAGAGGTAGAGTCTGACTTGTAGGAACTGTGTGACTTTGGACAAGGTTACTCCATTCTCTGGGCTTCACATTATCATCTGCACCAATAAAGTAAGTCCAACATGTTTCTTTTGTTATTAAACAATGGAAAGAGACTCGTGCCTTCTTGAAATTGTACATTAACTATAAGAATCAGTGTGTAAATACTAGAACTTCTTTGTAGTCTTCCTCTAAGGATAACACCATGAAAAGTAGAGATTACAAGTGTGCCATTCCTTTTGAGGGGTGGGGGCAGGTTGATTCTTTATCATCAACACCAAGGTTATGATCTCAGAGAGGTGGCAATTAGCAGTTCTGAAGCAGGACCTTAGTTCCCTGCCCAGGAATTGAACCTAAGTAGTCTAGATGAAAACCAGAAATCCTAGATACTCATCCACTGGAGTAGAGAAGCTAGAAGCAAAGTTGCTCTGGATCTTGCCCCATTTGAAAGCAACAACTTTTCACAGAGGTAAAAACTGTAAAAACAAGTACAAAGTGTATTATTATTAGCACAACACATGTGGGGGAGCACAGAGAGAAGCAGTTTACATATTTAAGACAGAGGCAAGACAGAAATACATACCTGGAGAGAAAGGGTATGGGCATCGTCCCTAATGAGGAGGAGCACAGTAAAGAGGTGACTAATCATTTATCTAGGAGCAATTCTTCTGGGTCTTTGTTCTCCTCTGGCCAAATATCTCACTTCTTTTTTCCACATCTGAACTTCCTTAGGACCCTCCCTGATATTCATGTACATCTTTTTGCTAAGCTGGATTCCAGTGCAAAGGAGTATGACAACACATATTATGGGATGATGCCTCCTTCCTTCAGAGTCTTTTTGCACATGTGTAGTTGACGAGACTTCCTTGACCTCCGGAATGAGAGATGTGGTCCTCTTATCTCTTTACTCCAGCACAGTTCAGGTCCTGCCATTAACTTTGTGCTTGGAGTGTCTAAGAAAAATAAAATTCCAGTTTGATAAACTCTCGCAGCTCAAATCCTGGGCCCATCTATCTCCTAACTCAGTTGGGAGAAAAATGAGGTGTGAGGATAAAACCCTGGCAGAAACTGGCTTCTATAAGGTTTTTAGTTCAAGAGCTCTGGAGGAATTTGGGAAATAATCTCTTGAGTCATGTCTTCTACAAATATCTCCCTGAACACACTGGACCTAAAATCTCTTTTCAATCATACTGCTTCCAAGAGACTTGCACGCATATCCTTAGAGCCTGTGGAGTTTCGGCAACCAAGTGGGTGGAATGCACACACAGTGGTGAAGGAAAGAGCATAGCTCAGCCCTGGGAGAGTTTAGGGTCTGGCTACTAATACAAAATGTTCTAGGCAGAAGGGATGACTGAGCAAAGGTTGAGGACAGTGTTCTAGAGCAAAGCAAGCCAGGGATAGGCTGAGGGAAAGCTGGCTAGAAAACAGGGCCCACATCTCATAAGGTTTGATAGGCTATGTGAAGAGATAGAATTTTGAGTAAGGAGGAGTTATGATCTGCCCCCTCCGTTAGAAAAAAGAGAATCAACCTGGCTGTCTGTATGATTCACCCAAAAATCCTATAGTAATTCAAGTGAAAAATGATGACACTGGGATCACAATGGGAAAAAATGCAGACTGTAGCAGAAGTGAGCAGGTTCTGGGTACTTTTTTTCATCTTTTTAAAAAAATTGAAGTATGGTTAATTTACAATGTTGTGTTAGTTTCATGTATATAGCAACGTGACTCAGAAAAGTATATCTATCTATCTATATCTATATATATATATATACATTCTTTTTCAGACAATTTTTCATTATAGGTTGTTACAGCATATAACATATGCTGAGTTGAGTATAGTTGAGTATAGTTAGTCTTGGTACATTTTGAAGGTCAAGCCAAGAGAACTTTCTAGCTTATAGTAGAACTGTCAGAATGGCCTGATGTGATTTCTGTCTTTGTGGAAGAGAACTGATGATCAGAACAATAGGAGTGGTATGAATTTTGGTGCTTTCCTTTCCCCATTTTATTTCCTTCTTCTTTTCAAGTAGAAGTCAGAACCCCATTATCTCTTTATCTTTGATTTTTTGCAATTTGAATATGATATACTTAAAATAAAATTTAGAGGTTTCTTTTGTTTTGGAAAGTGTTTTTCATATTTCATTTTTTTTAGCAATATAAATGGCATTAGCACATTATATTAGTTTCAGGTATACAACATAGTGATCTGATATTTGTGTTTATTGCAAAATAATCACCACAATAATCATAGCTGACATAGGATACCATGTGATTACAAAAATTTTCCCCCTGATAAGAACTTTAAGACCTACTCTCTTAACAACTTTCAAATATGCAATATGGTATAATATAATTGACTATAGTCAATGTTAACCATGCTGTACCTTACATCCCAAGACATATTTATTTTATAGTTGAAAGGCTGTACATTTTGACCCTCTTCATCCATTTTTCCAGCACTTCAACTTTCACCTCTGGCAACCACCAATCCATACACTGTATCTATGAATTTGATTTTGTTCTTTTTTAGATTCCACATATAAATGAGATAATAAAGTATTTGTCATTCACCATCTGACTCATTTCATTTATCATAATGTCCTCAAGGTCCATCCATGTTCTCATACATGACAAGATTTTCTCTTTTTTATAGCAGAATAACATTCAATTGTGTGTGTGTGTGCGTGTACACATTTCACATTTTCTTTATCCATTTATCCAATAATGAGCTACTAGGTTGTTTTCACATCTTGGCCGTCACAAGTAATGTTGCAATGGGCAGGGGGGTTAGATATCTTTTTGAGTTAGTGTTTTCATTTTCTCTGGATAAATACCTAAATGTAGAATTGTTGGATCATAAAGTCGCTCTACTTTTTAAATTTTTTGAGGAATCTCCATACCGTTTTTCATAATGGCTATATCAATCTACATTTCCACTAACAGTGCACAAGTGTTCCCTTTTCTCTACATCCTTGCCAACACTTTTTTCTTTTTTAACAGCCATATCGACAGTTGGTTTGTGAGTTGACTTTGATTTGCATTTCCCTGATGATTAGTGATATTAAGAATGTGCTGGTTGCCATCTCTGTATCTTCTTTGGAATAATATCTCTTCATATCGTTTTGCCTATATTTTAATTGGTCTGTTAAGGTGTTATTACTATTGAGTTGTGTGAATTCCTTATATAATTTGGATATTAATCCCTTATCCAGTATGTGATTTTCAGATATTCTTCCCTTTCAGCAAGTTGTCCTTTCATTTTGTTGATAATTTCTTTTATTTTTTTAATACTTTAAATTTACAAGTATTGAATTTATTTTTTTATTTCTTTTTCATTTATTTTTATTACTTGGAGGCTAATTACTTTATAATATTGTAGTGGTTTTTGCCATACATTGACATGAATCAGCCGTGGATTTACGTGTTCCCCATCCCGATCCCTCCTCCTGCCTCCCTCCCCATTCCATCCCTCTGGGTCTTCCCCATGCACCAGCCCTGAGCACTTGTCTCATGCATCCAACCTGGGCTGGTGATCGGTTTCAACCTTGATAGTATACTTGTTTCAGTGCTATTCTCTCAGAACATCCCACCCTCGCCTTCTCCCACAGAGTCCCAAAGTCTATTCTGTAAATCTGTGTCTCATTTTCTGTTTTGCCTATAGGGTTATTGTTACCATCTTTTTAAATTCCATATATATGCGTTAGTATACTGTATTGGGTCTTTATCTTTCTGGCTTACTTCAATCTGTATAAAGGGCTCCAGTTTCATCCATCTCATTAGAACTGATTCAAATGAATTCTTTTTAATGGCTGAGTAATATTCCATTGGGTATATGTACCATAGTTTCCTTATCCATTCGTCTGCTGATGGGCATCTAGGTTGCCTCCATGTCCTGGCAATTATAAACAGTGCTGCGATGAACGTTGGGGTGCACGTGTCTCTTTCAGATCTGGTTTCCTCGGTGTGTATGCCCAGGAGTGGGATTGCTGGGTCATATGGCAGTTTTATTTCCAGTTTTTTAAGGAATCGCCACACTGTTTTCCATAGTGGCTGTACTAGTTTGCATTCCCACCAACAGTGTAAGAGGGTTCCCTTTTCTCCACACCCTCTCCAGCATTTATTGCTTGTAGACTTTTGGATAGCAGCCATCCTGACTGGCGTGTAATGGTACCTCATTGTGGTTTTGATTTGCATTTCTCTGATAATGAGTGATGTTGAGCATCTTTTCATGTGTTTGTTAGCCATCTGTATGTCTTCTTTGGAGAAATATCTGTTTAGTTCTTTGGCCCATTTTTTGATTGGGTCATTTATTTTTATGGAATTGAGCTGCAGGAGCTGCTTGTATATTTTTGAGATTAATTCTTTGTCTGTTGCTTCGTTTGCTATTATTTTCTCCCATTCTGAAGGCTGTCTTTTCGCCTTGCTTATAGTTTCCTTTGTTGTGCAAAAGCTTTTAAGTTTCATTAGGTCCCATTTGTTTATTTTTTGTTTTATTTCCAATATTCTGGGAGGTGGGTCATAGAGGATCCTACTGTGATTTATGTCAGAGAGTGTTTTGCCTATGTTCTCCTCTAGGAGTTTTATAGTTTCTGGTCTGACATTTAGATCTTTAATCCATTTTGAGTTTATTTTTGTGTATGGTGTTAGAAAGTGTTCTATTTTCATTCTTTTACAAGTGGTTGACCAGTTTTCCCAGCACCACTTGTTAAAGAGGTTGTCTTTTTTCCATTGTATATCCTTGCCTCCTTTGTCAAAGATAAGGTGTCCATAGGTTCGTGGATTTATCTCTGGGCTTTCTATTCTGTTCCATTGATCTATATTTCTGTCTTTGTGCCAGTACCATACTGTCTTGATGACTGTGGCTTTTTAGTAGAGCCTGTTCCTTGACGATCCTAAACAGCTCATTCAAAGTCATCCCTGTCTGTTTTCCAACACTGTTTATTTCAAATTGTAGGGGGACACCTTTAGGAACTTTCTTTACATCAGATTGATCCTGTTTTGTCAAGAATGAGGGCACAGCAGTACAAGTTGACCATGGTTTCTTAGTTACTGGGCACTGCTCTGCTCCTGGATTATCAATGGATACAGTAAAAATTCCTCCATTTGTGGTAGAAGTTCTCTATTGACGAGTTCTCTTTGCTATTACATCGTCTAGCAGTTGTTCTGAATTCAACTGGGCCTGAACCTTCAGGCCTCTTCTGAAAAGAAAAGCTCCCTGACGAATGTCTTTCTGATGACTTAATTAATTTCCACTGATGGTAAAACCGGCTGGAATGTAATTTTTTCTATTTATCTGGGCAGGTCTCCTGAAAGCTGCAACTGGTTATCCCTGCACATCATTCAGTCTCAGAAGGTTTGCCTTCCTTTTTAATGTTGGAAAATATCGTTCTATATTCTTGTCACTTAGAGGTGGTCGATTCACAGGACTAATTTGTTTTCGAATTCCAGTTGCTTTCCTAGATGCAAGGCCAGTGATAACTCCATAAGGACGTCTCTTCCCAGGCATCACTCTTCTTCTACAGCTCAGACTATTCTTACCAAAACCAGAATTCTGTTGAACAGCCCATCTTACTCTCATTCTGAATTGCTTAGCACCACTTTGCTGAAGTCTTCTATTTAATCTCAGGAAATTCTGCCTCTTTCCTTCCTTTCGATTCAATTTGATGGTATCATCCTAAGACATATCAATTCTGTTCAGGTTTTCATTGCTGCAGGCTTTCGGTGGCGCTGTGGCTCCTATTAACTGGGTACTAAACCGCTTCATGGGAGAAGGCAATGGAACCCCACTTCACTCTTCTTGCCTGGAAAATCCCATGGGCAGAGGAGCCTGGTGGGCTGCAGTCCATGGGGTCGCTAAGAGTCGGACATGACTGAGCGACTTCACTTTCACTTTTCACTTTCATGCATTGGAGAAGGAAATGGCAACCCACTCCAGTGTTCTTGCCTGGAGAATCCCAGGGATGGGGGAGCCTGGTGGGCTGCCGTCTATGGGGTTGCACAGAGTCGGACACAACTGAAGCAACATAGCTGCTGCAGCAGCAAACCGCTTCATGGCTGGAGACTTAGAGCTGGAACAGTCAGAGAAGGCTGGAGGCTGAGGCCTGCCACCACCCACTCACTCAAGCAGACTATCCGCACTGGGGGAGCACGCACGCATGCTGACAGAGTCCTCACCCCAAGACCTTCTGCTGGCGGCGGGGGAGGTGGCGCTGCTCAGAGGTTTTAAATTACGGATTCAATCTTACTACCAAGGAGTCTGTTCAGATTTCCTATTTCTTCATGTTTTGATCTTGGTTATGTCATATGTTCCTTAGGATTTATTCATTTCTTCTAGGTGTCAAATTAGTTGGTATTTAATTGTTTATAGCAGTCTTGTAAGATCCTTTATATTTCTGTAGTGTCATTTTGGAGAAGGCAATGGCAACCCGCTTCAGTACTCTTACCTGGGAAATCCCATGGGTGGAGGAGCCTGGTAGGCTGCAGTCCATGGGGTCGCAAAGAGTCAGACACGACTGAGCGACTGAACTGATCTGAATAGATATTGGCAATTTGACCTATGGTTCCTCTGCGTTTTCTAAGTCCAGCTGAAGTTCAGTTCAGTTCAGTTCAGTCACTCAGTCGTGTCTGACTCTTTGCAACCCTATGAACCGCAGCACGCCAGGCCTCCCTGTCCATCACCAACTCCTGGAGTCCACCCAAACCCACGTCAATCGAATGGGTGATGCCATCCAACCATCTCATCCTCTGTCGTCCCATTCTCCTCCTGCCCTCAATCTTTCCCAGCATTAGGGTCTTTTTCAATGAGTCAGCTCTTCGCATCAGGTGGCCAAAGTATTGGAGTTTCAGCTTCAACATCAGTCCTTCCAATGAACACCCAAGACTGATCTCCTTTAGGATGGACTGGTTGGATCTCCTTGCAGTCCAAGGGACTATCAAGAGTCTTCTCCAACACCACAGTTCAAAAACATCAATACTTCTGCACTCAGCTTTCTTTGTAGTCCAACTCTCACATCCATACATGACTACTGGAAAAACCATAGCCTTGACTAGATGGACCTTTGTTGGCAAAGTAATGTCTCTGCTTTTTAATATGCTGTCTAGGTTGGTCATAACTTTCCTTCCAAGGAGCAAGCATCTTTTAATTTCATGGCTGCAATCACCACCCACAGTGATTTTGGAGCCCAGGAAAATAAAGTCAGCCACTGTCTCCACTATTTCCCCACCTATTTGCCATGAAGTGATGGGACCGGATGCCATGATGTTAGTTTTCTGAATGCTGAGTTTTAAGCCAAACTTTTCACTCTCCTCTTTCACTCTCATCAAGAGGCTCTTTATTCTTCTTCACTTTCTGCCATAAAGGTGGTATCATCTGCATATCTGAGGTTAATGATATTTCTCCCAGCAATCTTGATTCCAGATTGTGCTTCCTCCAGCCCAGCGTTGCTCATGATGTACTCTGCATAGAAGTTAAATAAGCAGGGTGACAATATACAGCCTTGACGTACTCCTTTTCCTATATGGAACCAGGCTGTTGTTCCCTGTCCAGTTCTAACTGTTGCTTCCTGACCTGCATACAGGTTTCTCAAGGGCAGGTCAGGTGGTCTGGTATTGCCATCTGTTTCAGAATTTTCCACAGTTTATTGTGATCCACACAGTCAAAGGCTTTGGCATAGTCAATAAAGCAGAACTAGATGTTTTTCTGGAACTCTCTTGTTTTTTGATGATCCAGCGGATGTTGGCAATTTAATCTCTGGTTCCTCTGCCTTTTCTAAAACCAGCTTGAACATCTGTAAGTTGACAGTTGATGTATTGCTGAAGCCAGGCTTGGAGAATTTTGAGCATTACTTTACTGGCGTGTGAGATGAGTGCAATTGTGCAGTAGCTTGAACACTCTTTGGCATTGCTTTTGTTTGAGATTGGAATGAAAACTGACCTTTTCCAGTCCTGTGGCCACTGCTGAGTTTTCTAGATTTGCTAGCATACTGAGTGCAGCACTTTCACAGCATCATCTTTCTGGATTTGAAATAGCTCAACTGGAATTCCATCACCTCCACTAGCTTTGTTTGTAGTGATGCTTTCTAAGGCCCACTTGACTTCCATGATGTCTGGCTTTACGTGAGTGATCACACCATCGTGATTATCTGGGTCATGAAGATCTTTTTTGTACAATTTTGTGTATTCTTGCCACCTCTTCTTAATATTTTCTGCTTCTGTTAGATCCCTGCCATTTCCATCCATTATTGAGCCCATATTTGCATAAAATGTTCACTTGGTATCTCTAATTTTCTTGAAGAGATCTCTAGTCTTTCCCATTCTGTTGTTTTCCTCTATTTCTTTGCATTGATTGCTGAGAAGGCTTTCTTATCTCTCCTTGCTATTCTTTGGAACTCTGCATTCAAATGGGAATATCTTTCCTTTCCTCCTTTGCTTTTTGCTTCCCTTCTTTTCACAGCTATTTGTAAGGCCTCCTCAAACAGCCATTTTGTTTTTTTGCATTTCTTTTTCTTGGGGATGGTCTTGATTCCTGTCTCCTGTACAATGTCATGAACCTCCGTCCTTAGTTCATCAGGCATTCTGTCTATCAGATCTAGTCCCTTAAATCTATTTCTCACTTTCACTGTATAGTCATAAGGGATTTGATTTAGGTCATACCTGAATGGTCTAGTGGTTTTCTCCACTTTCTTCAATTTCATCCTGAATTTGACAATAAGGAGTTCATGATCCGAGCCACAGTCAGTTCCCAGTCTTGTTTTCGCTGACTGTATAGAGCTTCTCCATCTTTGGCTGCAAAGAATATAATCAATGTGATTTCAGTCTCGACCATCTGGAGATTTCAATGTGTAGAGTCTTCTCTTGTGTTGTTGGAAGAGGGTGTTTGCTGTGACCAGTGCAAAATAAAAAATCGAGCTTGAACATCTGGAAATTCTCAGTTCACATACTATTGAAGCCTGGCTTGGAGAATTTTGAGCATTACTTTGCTAGCGTGTGAGATGAGTGCAATTGTGTGGTAGTTTAAACATTCTTTGCCATTGCCTTTCTTAAGGATTGGAATGAAAACTGACCTTTTCCAGTCCTGTGGCTACTGCTGAGCTTTCCAAATTTGCTGGCATATTGAGTGCAGCACTTTAACACCATCATCTTTCAGGCTTTGAAATAGCTCAACTGGAATTCCATCACCTCCACTAGCTTTGTTCGCAGTGATACTTCCTAAGGCCCACTTGACTTTGCATTCCAGTCTGGGTTAAGTTTTTTCAATTTAATTCATTTTTTTTAAATAAAACTGGTTCATAGTGTCAGTGGTCTTTTCTATATCTTTATTGTTTGTTTCTGCTTTGATTGTCATCTTTTCTTCTCTATTGTATTTTGGCTCCTTTGTTCTTTTTCCTTCCTTGAGTTGTAAAGTGTGATTGTTTATTTGAGATTTTTTTCTGGTTTCTTTTAATGTTGGTGTTTATTGCTATGAACTTTCCTCTTAGAATTAATTTTGTTGTATCCCATGAATTTCAGTGTATTGAATGTCCCCTTTTAATTTTTGTCTCAAGGTATTTTTAATGCTTCTTTTGATTTGTTCTTTGATCCATTGGTTGTTCAGTAGCATTTTGTTCAAGACCACAAATCTGTGAGGTTTTTATTTTGTTATGTTTTTCAGTTTTCTTATTATAACAAATTTCGAGTTTCATACCATTGTGATTGGAAAGGTACCTAATATGATTTCATCTTGTTAACTTTAAGACTTTTTTTGTGGCTTAATGTATGATCTATCCTGAGCAATAGTCTAGGAGCATTTGAGAAGAATATGCATATTGTTACTTTTTGCATAAATTCTTCTGAATTCATTTAGTCCACCTGATCTAAGGTTTTATTTAAAGCTCATATTTCTGTGTTGATTTTCTGTCTGAATGATCTATCCATTTCTGTAAGCGGGATATGAAAGTCCCTTACTATTGTTGTATGGCTTTCTATTTCTCCCTTTAGATCTATAATATTTGGTTTATGTGTTTAGATGCTCCTCCTTTCTAGGTATAAATATTTTCAAATGTTATGTTCTCTTGTTAGAAACCCCTTTTCCATTATGTAATGGCCTTCTTTGTCTCTTAATATGGTCTTCGTTTTAAAGGGTATTTGTCCGATGTAAGTAGCTACATAGCTTCTTTATTTGTTTTGGTTTGCATAGACTATCCTTTTCCATCACTTGAATTTCAGTCTGTGTGCCCTTACTTCAGAAGTTAGTCTCTTATAAGCAGCATATTGATGAGTCTTTTCTTATAGTATTTCATCCTTATTTACCTTAAGTGTTTTTTATTGTAGTTCTTTGCATACCATTTTTTTTAGCAACTCCTCTAGGTATTGAACTATACACATAGCTTTAAATTAGAAAATTTATTTCCCTTTATGTCCCTTTATCCAATGCATTTTTAATTTTCTAAAGTATTTCCTATATTTATTGAGAACCACATTAGACAAAGTAATATTTTTCTTCATCTTTCAAACATAATTTAGAAAACTAAAATATTTCTCATATTTTTGTTCTTTATTTTTTCCAAGAATCCTTATTTTATCATTTGTATTCTGTTTAGAAAAATTCTTTAAGTCATTTTTTTAGAGTAGATTTCCTCCCAACCTATGCTCTTAGTTTTCTTAAATTATTTCATTTCCTTTTCTTTACTAAAATATATTTTCATAAGATATCAAATGACAATTCTTTTCTTTTAGGATTTAAATACTGTTGTGTCTCTTCCTTCTGTCCATTACTGTTTCCTATAAGAAATCTGCTGTCAAAAGATTTGTTCCACTGTATGTAATATGTCCTTTCTCACTCACTACATTAATTTTCATTTTGTTTAATTTTCAGAAGTCTGGCTATGATGTCATTTCTTGGATTGCTTTGGGTTTATCTTGTTAGAGGTTTTTGCAAATTCTTAAAGCTCTTGGTTATTCATTTATTTCTTTGCCACATGTTGTGAGTTTTCAGCCATTATTTCCTTTGCATACTTTTTCAGCTCCACTCTCTTTCATCTACTTTCTGGAACTTCGATCACTTGATTGCTAGATCTTTCGTTATAGTGCAGACATGTCCTGAGGCTCTGTTCCTCTTTTCTTAGTCAACCTTCTTTATATTGTTCACATTAGGTACTTCTTCTTATATTATCTTCAAATTCACTGGTTATTTTCTTTGTCTTCTCCTTTTTGTTCTTTAGTACAACCACTGGGTTTTAAATTTCAGATATTTTACTTTGAGTTCTAACATTTTTCATTTGTTTTTCATTTTGTCTTCTCTTTCTTTGTTGAGATCTTTTTTCATTTGTCTTAAATGTATTTTCATTGCCTATGGAGGCATTTTTATAATAATTGCTTTAAGATCTTTCATGCATTTTGACATATTTGTGAGGCTGCCAGGGCTAACGCCATGACAGGCAGCCTAGATTAGGAGTAGGCCCGGTTTTCCGGGGTAACATGATTATCAAGCCACCTGGAGCCAGCCAATCAACATGCACCTAGTAAGAAAAAGGGAACCTATCAGGGGAAAGCTGAAAAGCCTGCGAACGCCCAAGTTTGAAAAAAAGCCCGCGAAGGTTTGGGCCAATAAGATTGCTTTGCAAACATGTAACCAATCTGCTTAAACCAGCTACCAACTGCTTATGCACACCCTATAAATTTGGGTAACAGCTTGGGCTCAGCGCTTTCTGACACTGCACCACTGCGTTGGATGGGGCAGAAGCCCTGGCTCGAGTCAGTAATAAATTTCCCTTTTTGCGAATTGCATTGTCTTGGAAGCCTTCTCTCTTCCCGCTCGGGGATTCGGACATCGGGCAAAACAATATTCATCATTTCAATTTTGGCATCTGTTGTCTTTTCATTTAGTTCGAGTTTTTCCTGGCTTTTTGATATCATGAATGATATTTGATCATAACTTGGACATTTGGGGTATTATAAGGCTCTGGTTTTCAGGCTTCAATATTTGTAGGTCTCCTCTAAGAGTGTTCCACTTGATAAAAGGGGGGTTACTACCTCATTAGTGACAGGTGGGTATGGAAATACAGTTTCTCCACTTAGCCTCTACTAACACCTAGGTGTTGTGGGAGTAAATTATGTAGGTCTTTTTGATCGACACCTGTAATTACAATTAATTGTATATAATTATGAGATGAATATTTTTGTTACTGCTAATTTCCTTTTCTCATGCCTTCATGATGTTAATATAATTTCACCAGGTTTCTCATGATTATTGTTTGTAAGGTATATCTTTCTCTATTCTTTCACTTTCTTATCTATTCTTTAGTTGTAAAGTGAGTTGCTTATAAAAAGTACTGTATCATAGGCTCTTTTTATTTTTTAAACCTCTGGCTAAATATTTATTTCCATTGAAATGTTTAATTAATTTATATTTATTGTAGTCATTGCTCTGGTTGAATTTAAATCTAACATTTTTCTCCTTGTTTTCCACTTCTATCATCTGCTATTCGTTTACAAAAATGATTTCTCCTATTGACATTCTTTTGGATGAATCAAAATTGGCATTGCATTTTTTCCCCTCACCTTTTAGGTATACCACTTTCTTTCATTTTTAGTTTTAAGTGGCTGTTGTAATATTTACAATATGCATCTTCCACAGTTTACTGTCTGATTTAATGGTGTATCAATTCAGGTATAATATAACAAATTTATAATTTTCTCTATCAAGACACTGGCTAACCCATGGTTGAGAGCACTCTGTTTTCTGGCTCCATCCCTTCTGCCAATTAGCAGGAAATTTAACATTGCTGCAATACTATTTCTGAGCTTTGGTTCATAGTCCAAATTTATGAATATGGAGACCATTCATATTCTTGCCTGGAGAATTCCATGCTGGTAGGTGACAATCCAGGAAGACCTTTCTTTCTTCTCTTAGTTATTTCTCTGTCTACTATTTGTCTTAGAGGGGAAGATAATACGATACTCCCAAATATTCCACTTTTCTGTAATGATTATTTTGAGTGAAAGGAACTTGAAACACAGTGAAGGTAGGAAGAAGCCTTCTCCGAACTCCTATTGTGGGTCTATAGACATATCCTCCAAAACAAGTGTAGTTGTCATTAATCCCTTCCCCAGGAGTTTTAACACAAATGAAAAATTGACTCTCATCATGGGAAAAGAGACTAGAAGTGACACCACATCCAGATGAACTTTGTCAGAAACTATATCTCCTGTCTACCCTTCTAAGTCCCATTTATCTTTCCTAAAAGTCATGTGTTTTCCCTTAATTGGCCTATATCCCCTCTCCCCTTTTGCAATTAAGATAGTGTTTAAGCCTGAATGCTAAGTCATCTCAGAGTTATGCACTTTCCTGGGTTATTTCCTATGTTTATACATTAGTTATGCATACATGTATGCTTAGTCATGTCCAACTCTTTGTGACCCCATGGACTGTAGCTCTCCAGGCTCCTCTGTCCATGGAATTCTCAGGCAAGAATATTGGAGTGGGTTGCCATGCCCTCCTCCAGGAGATCTTCCCAACCTTGGGACTGAACCCATGCCTCTTCTACATTAGCAGGCAGGTTCTTTACCACTGCACCACCTGGGAAGATCTGCATATATTCGTGTTAATAAATTTTTTTTCTTGTCTGTTTCTTTTTTTCTTGGTCTTTTATTACAAAAGTCAGTGAAGAACTCAGAAAGGTAGAGTGCCTGTCACAGAGTCTCTGCCAAAATGCAAGTGATCAAGACTGGTTTCCTTGCTGTACCAAACTCTGAATAAGTAGCTTTTACTTTTCTCACTTGGCTGGTCCTCATTTAAATCCACCATGTTCAATAATTATTTGTTGAATTAAACAACCAATAATTGAGTAGAAAAATTATAGGACATCAGTTGAATACAAGATTTGCAGAACTGACTAAGCTCTACTTCTCATCATTCATGATTAAATTCTCAGAATGGAGCTAGACATTTGCTCTGATATTCTTTGGTGATCACATTCTCTCCCAGCCCCTATGGGTGATGTGAGGGTAAAGAACCCCGAGGGAAGCGTAGGTGGATGTGTCAAGGGATGTCTCGTGTGTGCCTCCTTCCTTTGTTTAGGTGGGACTCTGGGGTATTTTTCAGATCCAGGGTTATGGGGAATAAATTTTGTCCTATAGCCATTTCATTCATTTTGGCTTCTTCCTTGAAGTAGAGTTTCTGTCCATCCCCTGGGGTCATTATGTACTGAATTGGGTCTCCCAAGATATCTGCTCTCCAACTGAAGGTATAAACCTGGGATATGAGCTGATCAATTTTGTAAGAGGCAGAAGAATATCTTGGATGGTTAATTGTAAAATTTTTAGTCAGAGCTGTGGAGTTGGAGGAGACTGTGTGTAAGAGTCTTTCTCAGATGACAACTTGCTCATGCATTGTTCTGAGGACTAAATCTTTGCATACTTCTTAGGTCTGACCCATCTCTGCTACACTTCACTGGGTGGAGTAGAAGGTGAACTCTGGGGATCTGGATGGGTTTGGTACGTGCTGAAGGGGGTGAGGGAAGACCAAACAGATGAAGGACTAAAGGTGACTGGGAAGGGGAAGAAGTGGATCTGACTTCAGACTTCAGTCTATAGACTGTCAGGCTGGATACAAAGATACCTCCTTGTTGCCAAAGTCAGAGACTTGAAAGATGGTATTCTTAGTTTTCTTGAGCAAAATTGCTATCATTGCTTACTCTTCTCCAGTCTCTGGACTCAGTTCCAAAGTAGGATGACAGACCAGTTGTGTCATTGCCCCAAGTGTGCCCCCACCAGGCTGGCATCCATGGCTATGCTTCATTTCTGCTTGTGCTGATCAGGACTCTACCTCCTTGAGCTATTCTCTCGCTCTCTTGGCTGGTATATCTCTGTAACTCACTATGTCGTAGGATTTCCCTGTCTCCTGCCATGATCCCCTGATTCTAGACATTTATCTCATCTCTGCTAAGATGAAAATGGCATTATGCAGGCACATTGACCTATACCAGTGTGTAAACCTGAATTTCATTAGAATTACCTGGGGATCTTTCAAAAAATCATATGATGAGACCCTATCCAGACCCAGGACCCACAATCCCTGTGGTGGAACCAAGATGTGCACATTTTTGAAAACATTCTCTTTAATGTCTTAGAGACAGACATAAGCATGAACTCCTAGTCATGACCACCGGACTCTAGGAATCTCATTCTTCCTATCTTTTCTATTCATAATTATCTTCCTAATGGAAACTGTTTCGATAGTCTTTGTCTCTACTTGACATTCTTTCCAGTTTTTATTAGAGGGAATGCTTGAATTGCAACTGTGACATCAAACAAGATAGAAGCAGAGCACTCCAAAAATGCACCCCTGGAGACCCACCGCTTGTGGTGTGGGCACTGACTATTCCTCCCTTGGTAAATTGAGTGAGTGTCACTGCCTCTTAGAACAGTTATTGGTTCTAACCGGTTTAGAGTCAACAGAGTTTAGGTACTAAGGAGACTGATGGACAACTGAGAGACAGTCATGTCCAAGTCCCTGCCCTCACATACCCCACGGTTCAAGTAGTGGAGTAGGGTGAAGGGCTGCCATACTTCCAGAGGCATTTCTGAGGTTCTCACGTGTATTTGACATGGCACTGTTTTGTCACAACTCTGTTGCAGTTCCTGCTGTGTTGGGAAAATATAATTAAAAGCCAAGTCAGTCTCTTCCCCACTCTTAAAACATAGCCACAAAGGTAGAAGAGAAAGAAAACAGTTTTTTTTTTTTTAATTATTTATTTATTTTGTTTTTGGCTGTGCTGGATCTTGGTTGCTGCTCAGGCTTTGTTGTAGCTGCGGCGAGTGAGGGACAATCTCTCGTTGAGGTGCTCAGACTTCTTACAGCAGTGGCTTCTTTGGTGGTGGAGCATGGTCTCCAGGGCATGTGGGATTCAGTAGTTGTGGTTCCCAGGCTCTAGAGCACAGGCTCAATAGTTGTGGCACAAGTACTTAGTTGCTCCGCAATATGTGGGATCTTGCCAGGCTAGGGATGGAAGATTCTTTACCACTGAGCCATCAAGGAAGCCCAGAAAGCAGTTTTATTTTTGAATAAACATTAATGCAGAATTTGATGTGTGTTACAGGGATCAGCTAAGAGGTTGCAAAGACAGAGGAATATGTAACCCTTTGTACAGCCAGGCAGTGACTACTTATTACTTGCATGCTCTCAAGAAAAACAACAATAGTCTTCAAGGAAGAGGAACTGACAGCACCATTTGTCACATGGAGTTCATTCTAGATTCACCTGGTAATTGGTGTGACTCTCTGTGTTTGTTACTTGTCTTCATCCAAAGGAAATGCCAACTTCTCACATGTTATGACAAGAGATAGTTCTGCAGCTTGGAGCAAGGTGCCTGCTGAAGTTAGGCTCCTGCCTGCCTGCAAAGCCTGGGAGGTAGGGACTCTATCTTCTTTGACAATTATGTTTCCAAGAAATGGGTTCTAGGTTCCTGGGAAAACATTCTTATTTTACTCTTAAAATGTTTACATACATTTCAGGGAGATGAGGAGCTTACAAGTATACATTTTCTAAGTAATTGCTAAGTAAAGTGAGGATAGGAATCTATCCCTTTACTTTCAATTTATAAATATAAATTATATTTACAGCTGTCACCCGTTTCCCACATCCTTTTCTCTTTCTCTCTATCCCCAGTACTCACTTCTACAAATCAGAGAAGAAGAAATTTTCTTCCACCTGTCTAGTTTCTGGCTGGTCTAGGAACTAAATTGACATGAGACAGATTCACAGGAGAAAATCAAATAAAGGTTTAAGAACATACATACCTGAGAGAGACTCAGGAAACCTGAGTAACTCACCAAAAGGGTTAAAACCCTCATTTTAAATACCATCTTCAGCTTTCAAGAAAAATAAGATGTTGAGGGTAGTAGTTTGGGACTTCAAATGGGAGGAAGACAATGGACATGGGGATGAAAACCCAAAATTTGGTAAATAAATGTTTGCTGGGCCTTGCTGGAACAGAGCAGACTCTGCCCACAGTTTCCCCCACACATACACTCTAAATCCATGTCCTTTGCAGATCTCTCTGATGATAGGTCTATTCTGGGACAAGTCTTTTATTGAAATTCTTTTAGGCACTTAGGGGGAGGGTTGAAGCTTATTCTTTAGTCTTTTAGGTCTTGATTGTTTTCAGCTTGAAATAATCCAAAAGCCAAAGTGACATTTTGGGGTGACAAATTTTATTCCCCTATATCTTCTTAAATCTATACTCTCCTTCCCTAAATCTCTAGGTATTCACTTGCTAATTAAAAGTCCTTCTCTGTCTCCCTTGCATTCTCTGACCTTCTCCCTCTGGGGGCCTGCTCCCTAGTCTTTCAAGAGAAATAAGCTCAAATACTGAGGACGGTGGAGAGGAAATGGATTTTCACTGTAGGAGGAAAGGATGGGGCTAAAACAGAGGGCTGAGCACTGTCCTTTAAAAGAAACCAGAGGAGGTTATTTTCCTTGTACAATGGAGATGCCAGGTTAGTCATTTTGTTCTTATGTTTGCTCATTTATTTTTTTCTTAGGCTCAAGGCCATGGATGTATGGAACCATACTTCCCTGTCAGATTTCATCCTTTTGGGTCTGTTCAGCTACTCACCATCTGACTTTTTCCTTTTTTCCCTTGTCCTTCTGGCCTCTGCTGCTTCTCTGACTGGCAACATCCTCTTCCTCCTGATCATACAAGCTGACAGCCGCCTACACACTCCCATGTACTTTTTTCTTAGTCAGGTCTCCATCATGGACCTGACCATGATGGGCACAGTGGTGCCCAAGATGGCAGCCAACTTCCTCTCGGGAAATAAGTTCATCTCTCGGGGTGGCTGTGCCACTCAGGTCTTCTTAGTGGTCACGGTAGGAAGTGCTGAGTACTTCCTCCTGGCAGTCATGGCCTATGACAGGTATGTGGCTGTTTGTCACCCGCTGCGGTACCCTGTGCTCATGAACTGGAAGGCCTGCTGCCTGATGGCTTTTGCATCCTGGATGGTTGGAGTGACTGACAGTGTAATTTATGTGGGCATGGTCTTCAGCTTCCCCTACTGTGGCTCTCTCCAGGTGGACCACTTCTTCTGTGAGGTCCCCACCCTGTTGCGGCTCTCCTGTGCAGACACCTCACTTTTTCAGGACCTCATCTATGCTTGCTGTGTAGTCATGATGCTGCTGCCCCTGGGGGTCATTGTGGCTTCCTATGCCCGGATCCTCATGGCTGTGATTAACATGCCCTCCACTGAGGGGAAACAGAAGGCTCTGACTACTTGCTCCTCGCACCTGACTGTGGTGGGTCTTTACTATGGGGGTGGCCTATTTAACTACATGCAGAAAGCTTCTGCTAGGACAGCAGCAGAAGACAGAGCCATCTCCACCTTCTACACCATCATTGCTCCAATGCTCAACCCACTCATTTACAGCCTGAGGAACAGGGAGGTAATAAGGGCCTTTAAGAAGGTCCTGGGGACATGGAGAGTGTAGACATGCCCATCCTTCTGAGGCTTCCTCTCTTGTTCTGCTCCTTCTCCTGCAAGCTCAGATTCTCTTGTGGCACATCCCCCTCTGTACTCATCAGCCCCTTCAGGCTGGTTGGGGTGAGGCTATGAGCTGAGTAACCTGAAAGCATTTGGATGGAAGATGTCGAGGAAACATGGTAGTTATCAGTTTCACAATGAGTCTTTCCTCCATGAACACTGCTATTTCCATGCAGTGAAGGCTCATAAATACATTTTTACCTTTTCCCCAGAATTGCCAGAGACTGTCTTTCTTCTGATCTGCATGCTAAAAGTGAGCAAGGAGTGAGAACTGATTTAGAACTCACTGTCCACTGAAATGTGGTACATAGGTCAGAGGTAGAGTCTGACAGGTAGGAGCTGAGCAACCTGGACAATGTTATTTCTTTCTCTGGGTTTCACTTTATCATCTGTACCATCATAGCTACCAGTAAAGTCCATTGTTTTCTGGCACTAACTACTAGTTACTTATTATAATACAAACTCTATTTCAGTCTATCTTATGTTAGTAAGCAATGTAAAGAGTTTTGTGCCTTCTTGAAATTGTACATTAAATAAGCCAAAGTATCAAATCTCAAAAACAGCCAGAACATCTTTATAGTCTGTCTGTCAGTACAACACTGCAGATGAAACAGAAGACACAAAAGTTCCTTGCAGTCAGGTTATTTGGGGATCTACTGGCCAAAGTATTATAGCTCTAGCAACAGTCCTTCTAATAATTATTCAAGGTTGATTTCCTTTAGGATTCCTTTAGGATCCACTGGTGGATCTCCTTGCTGTCCAAGGGACTCTCAAGAGTCTTCTCCAGCACCACAATTCAATTGCACGAACTTTTTAGCACTCAACTTTCTCTATGATCCAACTCTCACATTCTTACATGACTACTGGAAAAACCATAGCTTTGACTATACAGACCTTTGTCAGCAAAGTAATGTCTCTGTGTTTTAGTATGCTGTCTAGTTTTGTCATAGCTTTTCTTCCAAGGAGCAAATGTCTTTTAATTTCATGGCTGTAGTCACCATCTGCAATGACTTTGGAGCCCAAGAAAATAAAATTCGTCACTGCTTCTACTTTTTCCCCTCCTATTTGCCATTAAGTGATGAGACTGGATGCCATGATCTTAGGTTTTTGAATGTTGAGTTTTAAGCCAGTTTTTTCACTCTTCTCTTTCACCCTCATCAAGAGACTCTTTAGTTCCTCTTCACTTTCAGCCATTAAAGTGGTATCATTTGCATATCTGAGGTTGTTGATATTTCTCCTGGCAATCTTGACTCCAGTTTGTGCTTTATCCAGCCCAGCATTTCACATGATGTACTCTGCAAAGAAGTTAAATAAGCAGGGTGATAACATACTGTGTTGTACTCCTTTCCCAGTTTGGAACCAGTCATTTGTTCCATGTAATGTTCTAACTGATGCTTCTTAACCCACATACAGATTTCTCAGGAGACAGGTAAGGTGGTCTGATATTCCCATCTCTTTAAGAATTTTCCAGTTTGTTGTGATCCACATAGTCAAAGGCCTTAGTGTAGTCAATGAAGCAGAGGTTGATGTTTTCCTGGAACTCCCTTGCTTTCTTAGTGACCCAACGAATGCTCGCAATTTGATTTCTGGCTGCTCTGCCTCTTTGAAATTCAGCTTATACATCTGGAAGTTCTCCATTCAGGCATTGCTGAAGCCTAGGATTTTGAGCATAACCTTGCTAGCTTGTGAAGTAAGCTCAATTGTTCAGTAGTTTGAACTTTCTTTGGCATTGCCCTTCTTTGGGATTGAAATGAAAACAGATCTTTCCAGTTCTGTGGCCATTGCTGTTTTTCCAAATTTGCTGACATATCAAATGAAGTATTTTAACATCATCATGTTTCAGGATTTTAGAAACCTCAACTGGGATTCCATCACCTCCACTAGCTTTGTTCAAAGTAATTCTCCCTAAGGCCCACTTGACTTCACACTCTAGGATGTCTGGCTCTAGGTGTGTGACCACACCATCATGGTTTTCCAGGTCATTAAGACCTTTTTTGTATAGTTCTTCTGGGTATTCTTGCTATCTCTTCTTAATGTCTACTGCTTCTCTTAGGTCCCTACCATTTATGTCCTTTATCATGCCCATCCTTGCATGGAATGTTCCCTTGATATCTCCAATCTTCTTGAAGAGATCTCTAGTCTTTCCCATCCTATTGTTTTCCCCTATTTCTTCACATTTTTCATTTAAGAAGGCCTTCTTATCTCTCCTTGCTATTCTCTGGAACTCTGTATTCAGTTGGATATATCTTTCCCTTTATCCCTTGTCTTTCACTTCTCTTTTTTCCTCAACTATTTGTAAGACCTCAGACAACCATTTTACCTTTTTGTGTTTCTTTTTCTTGGAGATAGTTTTGGTCACCACCTACTGTATAATGTTATGAATCTCTGCCCATAGTTCTTCAGGCACTCTGTCTACCAGATATAATCTCTTGCATCTATTCATCACTTCTACTGTATAATCATAAGAGATCTGATTCAGGTCACACCTGCATGGCCTAGTGGTTTTCCCTACTTTCTTCAATTTAAGTCTGAATTTTGCAATAAAGAGCTCATGATCTAAGCCACAGTCAGCTCCAGGTTTTGTTTCTACTGACTGTATAGAACTTCCCCATCTCTGGCTGCAGAGAATATAATCAATCTGATTTCGATATTGACCATTTGCTGATGTCCATGTGTAGAGTTGTCTGTTGAGTTGTTGAAAAAGAGTGTTTGCTATAACCAGCGTGTTCTTTAGACAGAATTCTTTTAGTCTTTGCCCTGCTTCATTCTGTACTCCAAGGCCAAACTTGCCTGTTATTCCAGGTATCTCTTGACTTCCTACTTTTGCCTTTCAATCTCCTATGATGAAAAGGACATCTTTTTCTTCAATAGAACTGGTCAACTTCAGCTTCTTTGGCATCAGTGGTTGGGGAATAGTTCGATTACTGTGATGTTGAATGGTTTGCCTTGGAAACAAACCAAGATCATTCTGTTGTTTTTCAGACTGCATCAAAGCACTGCATTTTAGACTTCATTGTCTGTGAGGGCTACTCCATTTCTTCTAAGGGATTCTTGTCCACAGTAGTAGATTTAATGTTCATCTGAATTAAATTCTCCCATTTCTGTCCTTTTCAGTTCACTGATTCCTATGAGATGTCAATATTCAATCTTGCCATCTGCTATTTGACCACATCCAATTTACCTTGATTCATGGACCTAATATTCCAGTTTCCTATGTAATATTGTTCTTTACAACATAGGACTTTACTTTCACCACCAGACACATTCACAACTGAGCATCTTTTCTGCTTTGGCCCAGCTACTTCATTCTCTCTGGAGCTATTAGTAATTGCCCTCTGCTCTTCCCCAATAGCATAGTTGACATAGTTGACACCTTCTGACCTGGGGGTCTCATCTTCCAGCATCATTTATTTTTGCCTTTTCATACTGTCCATGGGGTTACCAGCCAAGAATATTGGAGTAGTTTGCCATTCCCTCCTCCAGTGGACCATGATTTGCCAGAACTGTTCACTGTGATCCATCCATTTTGGGTGGATGGCATTACATGGCATGACTCATAGCTTCATTGAGTTATACAAATGGTTTTGCTATGACAAGGCTGTGTCCCCTGTCTGGAGCTAAAGATGCAGTGTACCTGAAAGACCAATTGGTTCCCTGGGGGCTGCCTGCCATCCTAAAGCAGGTAAACACATCTCCATCCACCAGGGCCAGGCATAGGGCAGGCTGGGCAATTCTCCAGCAGGAGGTGCCCTCTGAATCAGTCTGGAAGGCAGAAGGGTGGAGATCCAGGTTGGGGTCTCTGCCTCCTCCTCCTCCTCCCTGGGGCCCTGAGCTTTGTCCATATGTGAGTGCCTGGGGGCTTCCACCTTTTCCACCTCTGCTGACCTCTACTGGAACTGAGACTGCAGCTTCACCGAAGGGTGGTATTCTTTTGGACAGAGAGTCTTAGGTGTTTATTTATGGGTGATTAGGTGGAGATTAAAGTATCAGGTGGTTTCCAGGTACCAGGGATCAGGGGGAAACTTCTTAATATTTGTTGTCTGGTTTTACCTCAGTCTTTTTTTTTTTTTTTTTCACCTCAGTCTTGACTGTAGAGAATTGACAAAACAGTACAGTGGTAAGAATTTGGTTTCTGCATGTCCCTCATCTTATTTCTTTCAAGTTTTCCAAGTATAATCCTGGATCCCATTATCTCTTTGATTTTTTAAAAATTATTCATTTGTTTATTTATTTATTTTTGCAGTTAAATGTGGTATCCATATGTGTGGGTTTGGAAGCATTTTTCCTTTTTGTTGACTAAAAAGATGCACAATGTGAGAGTTGTAAGTTAAATTTTATTTGGGGCAAAATGAGGACTTTGGCCCGGAAAACAGCACCTCAGATAGCTCTGAGAGACTGCTCCAAACAGGTAGTAAGGGAAGGTCAATATATAAGATTTTGGTGAAGAGCGAGTCCAGTGCAATCAAGCACTCATTTTGCAGAAGGTTTTCTGCTAGTCAGGAGGAGCTGATGTCACCATGAAGGGATTTAGTGCTTTTCTAGATATGAAGAGATACAAGGATTGGGATCTTGAAGTCAGTTCCTGAAAACATATATCTAAAGACTTGTTTCACCACATTCCTTGGAGCACAGAGTGTCTCATTCA
The DNA here is from genome assembly GCF_033118175.1 of Dama dama. Taxonomy (NCBI): domain Eukaryota; kingdom Metazoa; phylum Chordata; class Mammalia; order Artiodactyla; family Cervidae; genus Dama; species Dama dama. The sequence continues at coordinate 42,624,014 of NC_083689.1, read as the reverse complement.
CCATCCTGAACTGCCTTGAGGGCATGTTGAAGGTCAACAGCTGCAACAGCCCAGGATTCAATCTCTCTAGAGGCAGATGGCGAACTCTTGACAAGCACCAATTTGTAGTTGACACCTGCTTGGTATTCCCTTAACTTCCTTGATCTCTGCATGTTTTGATTGTTGTTGTTCAGTTGCTAAGTCATTTCCGACACTTTGTGACCCCATAGACTACTGCACAACAGGCTGCTCTGTCCCTCACTATCTCCTGGAGTTTGGTCAAATTCATGTCCGTGACATTGATGTTGCTATCTAACCATCTCCTCCTCCGCCACCCCATTCACCTTTTGCCTTCAGTCTTTTCTAGTATCATGGTCTTTTCCACTTTGTTGGCTCTTTGAATCATGTGGCCAAAGTATTAGAGCTTCAGCAACAGTCCTTCAAATGACTATTTAGGGTTGATTTCCTTTAGGATTGACTGATTTGATCTCCTTGCAATCCAAATGGCTCTCAAGAGTCTTCTCCAACACTGCAATTTGAAAGCATCAGTTCTTTGGTGTTCAGCCTTTTTTATGGTTCAACTCTCACATCCATACATGATTACTGGAAAAACCATACAGACTATATGACCTTTTAATTTGGGGAAATTCTTGGCCTTAATTGCTTCAATTGTTTCTTGTGTTTCTTCTCTTTGTATTTCCATTATGAGTGTGTTACAACTTCTTTCATTATCTCACATTTCTTAGATAGTTTCTTTTTTATCTGTCTTTTTTTTTGTTTACTTTTCAGTTGTTGAAGTTTCTATTATTTTTGCAGGGAAGAGCCAACTCTGACTCCATGTTGGATCTGTTTCTTTGGCTTTAATCTTTGTTTTCATTGCTTTTTGTTATTATAATCATACATAATGGCCTGTCTCAGGGAACCCTGCCTGTCTACCTGAATGTTCAACTAAAGTGCATTTGTTAGAGATGATCTGACCAAGCCCACCTGTGAAAGGCTGTAGAATAGAAGAAATTAATATATCCCCTCCTATTTAGCAAGGTAAATGGCCTTTTTACTTTACTTCTCACTTCCTCCCTCTCTGTTCTGTGGAAGACACTGGAATCCAGACCCCTATAAGATGGCTATTTTGAGACATTAGTCTGCCATCTTGGTGAGCCAGCTTTCCAAATAAAGTCATATTCCTTGCCTCAACTCCTCACCTCTGATCTATTGACTTGTGTGGCAAGCAGAGTGAGCCTGGACTCAGTAATATTGTTATATCTTGAAGAGCAGAGATTCTTTCCTCAGCTGTATGTAGTCTAGTAATCAGACCATCAAAGTCAGGGGTCCCCACCCCTCGGGCCATGTACCAGTACTGGTCCATAGCCTTTTAGGAACTGGGTTGCACAGCAGGATGTAAGCAGTGGGCAAGCAAGTAAAGCTTCACCTGTATTTGCAGCCACTCCCTACCTCTCCCACTGCCACCTGAGCTCTGCCTCCTGTCAGATCAGTGGCAGATTAGATTCTCATAGTGTTGTAGCCACGCGTTCCAGGAAACAAACTCACTCAGAAGGGCAATGCAGATAGTGGAGTGCAGATTATTATACCAGCGAGCCCAAGGCAGAGTCTCCTCTTAGCCAAGGAGCCCAACCAGTTTTTGTGAAAACCTTATATACCCTAAGTGTACTTGCTCAAACCCACCTCCCCAAATTCCTTCAAACTAGTCTGGACAAGGTAAAAGAGGGATACAATCAAAGTTCACCCACGATTCATGTGTCATAAGCCTAGATAGTTAAACAGTGGACATTTATCAATAGGCCTGTGGTCATATCCTGATAAATATAATGGAATTTATGACTGTGTTCTGTTACAAAGATAATTAGCATATTCTTTTAGACGGAGAGTCCAAGTACAAGTCCTGAGGCTCTTTTATCCGGGGGGGTCTGGTTTTCCACTGGTATGCCATTTCTATAGACACCGGGCACAAAGTTCAGTCCATTGGGAGGGTGACTATGCGTGTAGCCTAATGTTCGCAGCCTGGCCTAAGAAGGAGTCCAGCTCTGTCTGTTTCCTCCTTCAATAGGAGTGTGAGCACACTGTGAACTGTGCATGCAAGGGATCTAGGGTGTGTGCTTTTAAACCATCCCTCTCCCATTGTGCACGGGAAAACTGTCCTCCATGTAACCATCCCTAGTACCAAAAAGTTGGGGACTGCTGATCAAAGGCATTCTTCCTTTCTGCTAGCATTTTTGAACTCTGGTATTTGTTTTTAATTCTTAGAATTTCCATCTGTCTGCTCACACATTACTCATCTGTTTGCTCTCACATGTTGTCTACTTTTTCCATTAGAGCCCTTAGCATACTTTACTTATATATTTATTTAGCTACTTCAGGACTTAGTTGTGGCTTGTGGGATATAGTTTCCTGATCAGGGATCTGATCCTGGGCCCCCTGCATTGGCAGTGTAGAGTCTTAATCACTAGACCACCAGGGAAGTCATAGCATCTTAATTATAGCTGCTTCAAATTGCTCTGAAAATTCCAATGTCCCTGCCATATCTGAGTCTGGTTCTGGTCCTTGCTATCTCTCTTCAAACTGTCTATTTTACATTTTGGTACACTTTGAAAAATTTTTGTTGAAAGTCACACATGATATACTGGGTAAAAGGAACTGCTGTTAAAGAGTTGGGGAGGAGAAGCATTTTATAATCCTATGATTAAGTCCTAGTATTTTAGAGAGCCTGTGCCCCTGGGCTATGTACTTTACCAGTGCTTCCCAGTGCTTTCCCCACAATTAGATGAGGCTGGATGGCTAGAGGGACAGGATTGGGTAGTTCCCTTCTCCTAGGTTGGTGAGGCTGCGGTAACATTTTTCTTCACGTGAGACCGTCATTTCCTAGGTAGGCTGATAAGAAGTCTGGGGTCCCCGGGGAGGAGAGAGGTCTGTGGCTCTCAAAGAGGAGATAGGGGTCTGGAGTTCTCAAGGAGGAGAAAAGGACAAACTTTTTTCTTTAAGCCCAGAGCTGATGATTGCACAATAAAACATCTCATCTTGCTCAAGGATATGTTTTTTCTTCAACTCTATATATAACAACAATGTGTCCTGCTTGAGGACATGTTTCTCCTTCTTGAGAAACTTCAGACTAATCCTCTCAATTTAAAATGTAAATTGCAGAGCGGGTCTAGTAAGATCCTTACAACCTTGAGACATTCTTTTGATCTATTATAATAGCCAATTTAAAAAGTATATAGTTCCCTTGCTAAGACTAGCGAGTGGTACACTCTCTGTCCCCCTTTTGATGTCTATGTCAGAAGCTTTCTCTGTCCCTTCTTACTTTAATAAAACTCTGCTATACAAAAGCTCTTGAGTGATCAATCCTGATTCCTGGTCCAGAAGCTAAATCTTTGGAAATCTCGAATCCAACATCATTAACCATAAGCTATCACAGGGCAGCCTTGTGAACAACAGACTGCTACAGTGTATTTCAATCTAACTACTTTTTCTTGGATTTTTAATGTGAGAATCTGGTAGGGCTCCTAAAGATAAAATTCACAAAAGTGTGGGAACCACCAATGACGGGAACCACCGATGACTCGAGCCCCTGGAGTTTTTAACTTCCAGACTTGATGACACTGAGCCCCCAACAATTTGTCAATTACAGTTCAGGGTTTCCTGCCCTAGCACTAGTGCCTAAGAAGGTTTCTGTTTGTGAGGAGGTTTTTGACTTAAGTTGTGATTCTCTGAATCTGCCTGTCTCTCCAGTTGTGGGGGGAGAAGGGGCAGTGGTTTGCCCTGTTACTTTGAAGCCAAGCGGGGGCCTATGGGGCTCCCAGACATGGAAGCCTTTCCGTCCTCCATTTCTTGTAGGCAAGACTCCAGCCATTATAACCTTCCCTGAGTTCCAAAGGGATTCAAACTGTTGCTAATAAGGGAGGAGCAGTCAAGAAATCTAGTCCCTTAAATCTATTTCACACTTCCATTGTATAGTCATAAGAGATTTGCTTTAGGTCATACCTGAATGGTTTAGTGGTTTTCTCCACTTCAATTTAAGTCTGAATTTGGCAATAAGGAGTTCATGATCTGAGCCACAGTCTGCTCCCAAACTTGTTTTTGCTGACTGTATAGAGCTTCTCCATCTTTGGCTGCAAAGAATATAATCAATCTGATTTCAGATCTGACAGACAGAGGGCCTGATGAACTATGGAGAGAGGTTTGTGACATTGTACAGGAGACAGGGATCAAGACCATCCCCAAGAAAAAGAAATGCAAAAAAGCAAAATGGCTGTCTGAGGAGGCCTTACAAATAGCTCTGAAAAGAAGAGAAGCGAATAGCAGAGGAGAAAAGGAAAGATATACCCATTTGAATGCTGAGATCCAAAAAATAGCAAGGAGAGATAAGAAAGCCTTCCTCAGAGATCAGTGCAAAGAAATAGAGGAAAACAATAGAATGGGAAAGACTAGAGATCTCTTCAAGAAAATTAGAGATACCAAGGGAACATTTCACGCAAAGATGAGCTCAATAAAGGATAGAAATGGTATGAACTTGACAGAAACAGAAGATATTAAGAAGAGGTGGCAAGAATACACAGAAGAACTGTACAAAAAAGATCTTCATGACCCAGTTAATCATGATGGTGTGATCACTCACCTAGAACCAGACATCCTGAATGTGAAGTGAAGAGGGCCTTAGGAAGCATCACTACTAACAAAGCTAGTGGAGGTGATGGAATCCCAGTTGAGCTGTTTCAAATCTTAAAAGATGATGCTATGAAAGTGCTGCACTCAATATGCCAGCAAATTTGAAAAACTCAGTAGTGGCCATAGGACTGGAAAAGGTCAGTTTTCATTCCAATCCCAAAGAAAGGCAATGCCAAAGAATTCTCAAACTACCACACAATTGTACTCATCTCACATGCCAGTAAAGTAATGCTCAAAATTCTCCAAGCCAAGCTTCAGCTGCATGTGAATTGTGAACTTCCAGATGTTCAAGCTGGTTTTAGAAAAGGTAGAGGAACCAGAGAGCAAATTACCAACATCTGCTGGATCATCAAAAAACAAGAGAGTTCCAGAAAAACATCTAGTTCTGCTTTATTGACTATGCCAAAACCTTTGACTGTGTGGATCACAATAAACTGTGGAAAATTCTGAAAGAGATGGGAATACCAGACCACCTGACCTGCCTCTTGAGAAACCTGTATGCAGGTCAGGAAGCAACAGTTAGAACTGGACAGGGAACAACAGCCTGGTTCCATATAGGAAAAGGAGTACGTCAAGGCCGTATATTGTCACCCTGCTTATTTAACTTCTATGCAGAGTACATCATGAGCAACGCTGGGCTGGAGGAAGCACAAGCTGGAATCAAGATTGCCAGGAGAAATATCAATAACCTCAGATATGCAGATGACACCACCCTCATGGCAGAAAGTGAAGAAGAACTAAAGAGCCTCTTGATGAAAATGAAAGAGGAGAGTGAAAAAGTTGGCTGAAAGCTCAACATTCAGAAAACTAAGATCATGGCATCTAGTCCCATCACTTCATGGTAAATAGATGGGGAAACAGTGGTTGACTTTATTTTTCTGGGCTCCAAAATCACTGCAGATGGTGATTGCAGCCATGAAATTAAAGGACACTTACTCCTTGGAAGGAAAGTTATGACCAACCTAGACAGCATTTTAAAAAGCAGAGACATTACTTTGCCAACAAAGGTCCACCTAGTCAAGGCTATGGTTTTTCCAGTAGTCATGTATGGATGTGAGAGTTGGGCTGTAAAGAAAGCTGAGTGACGAAGAATTGATGCTTTTGAACTGTGGTTTTGGAGAAGACTCTTGATAGTCCCTTGGACTGCAAGGAGATCCAACCAGTCCATCCTAATGGAAATCAGTCCTGGCTGTTCATTGGAAAGATTGATGTTGAAGGTGAAACTCCAGTACTTTGGACACCTGATGCGAAGAGCTGACTCATTGGAAAAGACCCTGATGCTGGGAGGGATTGGGGGCAAGAGGAGAATGGGATGACAGAGGATGAGGTGGTTGGATGGCCTCACTGACTCAATGGGCATGAGTTTGTGTAGGCTCTGGGAGTTGGTGATGGACAGGGAGGCCTGGCATGCTGCAGTTCATGGATTTGCAAAGAGTCAGCCTGACTGATTGAGTCAAGAAATCACCTGAAGCAAGATTAATGGGACTAGAGAAACTCATCAAGATTAGGAGATCTGAGAAGAGACTAATCAGTGAAAGCCGGCTCATGCCCTAATCTTGTCAGAGACCCCACCTCTGACCTACTGTTATAAAACCCTCATCAAGTTCTCTGGAGTTGAGACATGTAGTTTTTCAATGCAAAGCCCAGTGTGTCTCTCTTAGCCTGGCAAAGCAATAAAGCTATCCTTTTCTGCTTCACCCAAAACTCTTTCCCTGGGATTTGATTCAGCACCAGTGTACAGAGAGGTCGAGCTTTCAGTAACAACCTCACTTCTCTGATAGATCTAAGAGGAGTTGTTGATTTTTCAGTTTGTTCTGCTTTTTTATTTGTTGAGATGGAATGATGACTTCTAAGATCCTTACATGCTAGATTGGAAGCTTGATATCTGGCGCCATTCTCTCTGGTCAAGGTAAGACATCAGGTCCAAAGGTTGAACTTCAGGAGGGCCTGAGAGTAAGGGGGGCAGGGTCCTGGGACAGACAGAGCAACAAGTGAACTCTACTTCCTCTAGGCTTGGGCTGTAACAGGTTTTGTCAGCACAAGTGTTGAAGTGTGTGTGTGTTTCGGTTGGGGTGGGAGTTTGGAGGGATGGGTGTCCTAGAAGGTCGGTATAAGTATCTTGCTTTTTTTCTTCCTTTATTTCAGTATCAGATGGCTTTGTCTGATGTTGATGTTCTGTGTTTATATGTTCTGTGTTTATGTTCAACAGAAGAATATCAAGGTCTAGTCCTAAGTTGGCTGGTGGTGTCAGGTCAGTTTCAAGTTGTCAAAGGCTGCTTTTATCTTTCCTGGTATTTCTCACCATAATGAATGTTAAAATAATTTGTTTACTATTTAGAAAATAAACCTCTTTACCTACATTTCAAAATAAAGAGTAAGGAGTTGAAAGTAAGCATGTAAACCAAGGTATATGTTCACCTTCAACTGACAAGGTAAAGATCTTTCTAAAGAAATTGCAAAGATTGATCTTTGAATATAATATCTGTTTATCAAAACACCCATGTATAAAGCAAACAGATAAATGACAAATTGGTAAATTTTGTTAATTTTTGACCAAAAGAGAGATCAATTAACATCTCTAATATATAAAGAGCTACTCAAGAGAGACATAACATTTTGACAGGAATGTGGACAGAAATTCATGGGAGAAATAGAAATGGCCCCAAAAGATGAAAAACTAGGATGTTTATTGATTATTATTTTTAATTTGAGATACCTTTCCACTTATCAAATTATTTCTGATTGAAGAAAGAATTCTTTTACCTGGAGATGAAGAGGGAATGGAGCTGGCTGCTGCTCTGGTGGACCCCAGAGATACAGCCCATCTGGGGTTTGCGTTCATAATAAGCTCCCAGCAGATGCCTCTGCTCTCTGGAAATTATGAATCACAGTAGTATTCAAATCACCAACAGAAATCACAGCCATTTACAGATTACTTGAAATTGTTGCAGACACCTTGAAATAGTTTTTGTAACTTCTTTGAAATTATGTCATTTATTAAGCTTACTATTATATCTTTTTAATTTACTATCTAATAAGTACATATTAGGCTTTCCTGGTGGCTCAGTGGTAAAGAATCTGCCTGCCAATGCAAGAGATGTGGGCTTAATTCCTTGGTTGGGAAAATCTCCTGGAGAAGGAAATGGAAACCCACTGCAGTATTCTTGCCTGCCTGGGAAATCCCAAGGACAGAGGAGCTTGGAGGACTACAGTCCATGGGGTCACAAAAGAATCGGACATGGCTTAGAGACTAAACAACAAGTATGTGTTACATTTGGCTGAACCAGATAGAATTACTAATGATTTTAAGACCATTTTTATTTATTTATTTATTTATTTTTAATTAGTTGGAGGCTAATTACTTCACAACATTTCAGTGGGTTTTGTCATACATTGATATGAATCAGCCATAGAGTTACACGTATTCCCCATCCCGATCCCCCCTCCCACCTCCATCTCCACCCGATTCCTCTGGGTCTTCCCAGTGCACCAGACCCGAGCACTTGTCTCATGCATCCCACCTGGGCTGGTGATCTGTTTCACCATAGATAGTATACATGCTGTTCTTTCGAAACATCCCACCCTCATCTTCTCCCACAGAGTTCAAAAGTCTGTTCTGTACTTCTGTGTCTCTTTTTCTGTTTTGCATATAGGGTTATCATTACCATCTTTCTAAATTCCATATATATGTGTTAGTATGCTGTAATATTCTTTATCTTTCTGGCTTACTTCACTCTGTATAATGGGCTCCAGTTTCATCCATCTCATTAGAACTGATTCAAATGAATTCTTTTTAATGGCTGAGTAATATTCCATGGTGTATATGTACCACAGCTTCCTTATCCATTCATCTGCTGATGGGCATCTAGGTTGCTTTAAGACCATTTTGACATACAAAAATGGCTCACCTAAATAAAATTTGTTTTAATTTTTGATAACCATGCATTAATATAATAGCTTTCCTTTGTATATGTATACTTACTTCCCTGGTGGCTCAGATGGTAAATGTGTCTGCTTACAATGAGGGAGACTGGGGTTCAATCTCTGGGTCAGGAAGATCCCCTGGAGAAGGAAATGGCAACTCACTGCAGTACTCTTGCCTGAAAAATCCTATGGACGGAGGAGCTTGGCAGGCACAGTCCATGGGGTTGCAAAGGGTCAGACACGACTGAGCAATTTCACTTCACTTCCATGTGGCTATAGTTCCTTAATCAGGAATCAGTCTCATGCCCCTAGCATTGGGAGCACAGAGTCTTAACCATTGGACTACCAGGGAAGTCCCAATACTATTATTTTCAATGTATCTCAAACATTTTGAGTTGGCATACGTGGTACAAAAAGGATTAAGGTCCCTTCTTTTGGTGCAATGGTGCTCCTATTTGGTTGCCCATTACAGTCACTCACAAGCCTTAAATGCTTTTAGTTGAAAGTCTCAGTTGTGTCTGACTCTTTGCGACCCCATGGACTATACAGTCCATGGAATTCTCCAGCCAGAATACTGGAGTGGGTAGCCTTTCCCTTCTCCAGGGGATCTTCCTGACTCAGGAACTGAACTGGGGTCTTTTGCACTGCAGGCAGATTCCTCACCAACTGAGCTATCAGGGATATCTGGATCTCAAATGGGAGCTTTTATTTAATTGCCCTGGGTTATGGCCAAAGCAACTTGTAAAAGATATTTATGTGATTCATGTGATGGATAAAGAAGATGTGGTACATATACATACAATGGGATATCAGTCATAAAACAGAATGAAAATATTGCCATTTGCAGCAATATGGATGGACCTAGAAATTATCATACTAAGTGAAGTTAAGTCAGGCAGAGAAAGACATATATATTGCATCACTTATATGTGGAAGCTAAAAAATATAATACAAGTCAACTTATTTTACAAAACAGAAGAAGACTCACAGTAATAGAAAGCAAACTCATCGTTTCCAAAAGGGAAAGGGAAAGGGGAGGGATAAATTAAGATTATGGGGTTAATAGATACACACTACTATATATAAAATAAACAACAAGGGTTTACTGTATAGCACATGGAACTATATATCATATGTCAGTATCTTGTAATAACCTATAATGGAAGAGTCCAAAGCTGCACACCTCAAACTGACCCAATATTGTAAATCTTCAGTTCAACGCAAAATAAATAAAAGTTATCCATGTGATTCTGACACACTGCTAAAGTTTGGAACCATTGCTTGCAATGACCTCTTCCCCATCCCCTTCAAATCCCACAGCAGGTGAGCAAACTGAAATGACTCACTAAATCAACTTAAGATAGCAGCAGAGTACAGTGTAGGCCTCTCTCCCTAGAATACACTGTAAACAGACTGGAGAAATCATTGGTTTAATTTTTTGGGGGGAAGGGGGTTTGGCCACACTGCACAGTATGTGTGATCTTAGTTCCCCCACCAAGGATAGAACCTGCAGTGGAAGCACAGATTCTTAACCATTGGACCGCCAGGGAAATCTCGACCAATGGAGCTTTTCAAGTTGGCTGTTTAAAAGTCACCCAGGTTGCTTGCTAATGGAGCAGATTTGGAGGTCTACCTTCAGAGATTCTGCATTAGTACATCAAGTGTAGGGTCAGGAAGTCATTTGTCCAAAAACCTGCAGGGAGGTGGTTTTGCAGGCAGGCCACCCGTGTTTAGAGAAGCACTGCTTCAGGAGTGCTTGGTTCAGCCCCCATGCAAAGCCTGCCCCAGTGCCTTCTACTCAGGAAGCCCCTTTCACTCTTCACTTAGAAGCTGAGTGCCTCCCATGGCCATGCTGTCTCAGTGGTCTCTCACTAGCCCTCTGCTGCCTTAGGGTGTGGGATGTCTGGAGAAAGGAAAAGTACTAAATCCCAAGGGAAAAACCCCATTCTCCACCCCTTACATTTTTCTGCTTGCGCTAAGTTGCTTCAATCATGTCCAACTCTTTGCCACACTATGAACCGTTGCCCTCCAGGATCCTCGGTCCATGGGATTCTGCAGGCAAGGATACTGCAGTGGGTTGCCATGCCCTCCTCCAGGGGATCTTCCCAACCCAGGGACTGAACCCACATCTCTTAAATCTTTCCTGCATTGGCAGGCAGGTTCTTTATCGCTAGCACCACCTGGGAAGCCCTAGAAATACTGAAGTACTGACATAAAATCAATACAGCTTATCTTATATGATAAGAGAAGAAAGGAAATAAAAAAGATATTTGCTAATTTATGTATATGTAACACACAAACATAACAAAATAAGGAAATATTTATAACAATTTTAGTCCTCATTTCTGTGACCAGTTGTGTGGTTATAGCTGGCATTTATCACTACTTTCTACTACCCATCCTGTATTCCCTTTGTTCAACAAGCACCTCAGCTGGTCACTGTTCTTTAGCTGTCAGAGTAAGCTTAACTTTCATTCTTATTTTTTTATTTACTCAGCTGCATCAGGTCTTAGTTGCAGCACATGAGATCTTCATTGCATCAAGAGGGAACTTTTGTTGTGGTGCACAGACTCTAGTTGTGGCACACAGGCTTCAGAACTTGCAGGGTTAGTTGCTGTACAAGATCTTAGTTCCCTGACCAGGAATCAAACCCACATCCTCTGCATTGAGTGCACGGAGTCTTAACCAATGCATTACCAGGGAAGTCCCCTTACTTCTAGTAAATGCTAAGGAGGTACAAAACTAAGTTCATCCACTTCTGTCCTCTCCCTAGCCCACCTGACCAGTCTTTGCCTCCAGCTCCTCCCATCTCCTCCAGCCCTGCACTCAGTGCCTGCCATCCTACTTTCTTCCCTAACTAAGTACCTGTGTTCTGCTCTCTCCTGCCATCCATGTAACTAGCACTTGTCTTTCATCTTGCATTTCCAGTCCATTAGCGATTTGGACTGTCAGTGACCTCAGTTCCTCAATTTGACCTCAATTTGGACTGTCAGTGACCTCAGTTTCCTCCACCTTTAATCTTACTTTCTACTTTGTGGCTCCACGTTCTGCCTGTTAACTAGCAGAAGCAGTGGGCATCCTTCCCAACTGTTTCTTTGTTGTTGTTGTTCAGTTGCTAAGTCATGTCCAACTCTTTGTGACCCCATGGAAAACAGCATACCAGGCTTCCCCGTCCTTCACTATCTCCCAGGGATTGCTCAGACTGATCGAACATGAGTCAGTGAATCCATCTAAATGTCTCATCCTCTGCTGCCCCCTTCTCCTCCTGCCCTTAATCTTTCCCAGCATCAGGGTCTTTTTCAATGAAATGGCTCTTCACATCAGGTGGCCAAAGTACTGGAGCTTCGGCTTCCCCATCAATCCCTCCAATAAATATTCAGGGTTGATTTCCTTTAGGATTAATTGTTTGATCAACTTGCTGTCCAAGGAACTCTCAAGAGTCTTCTCCAACACCACAATTCAAAAGCATCAGTTCTTCAGTGCTCAGCCTTCTTTATGGTCCAGCTCTCACATCCGTACATGACTGCTGGAAAAACCATAGCTTTGACAATACAGACCTTTGTTGGCAAAGCTATATCTCTGAGTTTTAATATGCTGTCTAGGTTTGTCATAGCTTTTCTTCCAAGAAGCAAGCATCTTTTAATTTCACAGCCACTAAAATCTGTCAGTGTTTCCACTTTTTCCTCATCTAGAAGAAAAATCACCAATAGAGTAGTGGAGGTGCAGAGGGGAGGAGTAAGGTACCATCCTTGGAGTTTGACATCCAGCAAGTTTTTTTTTTTTTTTTTTTTTTTTGCTGCACCGTGGGGCATGTGGGATATTAGTTCCCAGAGCAGGCATTGAACTTGTGGCCCCTGCAATGGAAATGTGGGGTCTTAACCACCAGCAAGTTTTGACCTCACCTGGTCTGGGCGAGATTTTTCTATTCCTTTTTTTGAAACTCTCCATGCCATTAAAAAAAATTAAAATCTCCAAGATTCATACCCTGTGTGAGTCTTTCATGTAGCTTGAAGAGCAGCAGCTGGTGGTTCTAAGGGTGAGGCAGGATTGAATTTGGAAGACTGTGAGCCTCATGTTTGTGCTGCAGTTGGGAAGATGGTGCCAATGCAGAGTTGATGAAAGCTGAGCACTGGACTGTTAGATCCCAAGAAGGAGGGACATGAAGGAAGAATAAATCTGTTCTAGAGAAGTGACTGAAAGATCAGTTGTCACTGAGTCTCCTCTGGAAGGTACCAGGACCTTCACTCCTAGAGAACATTTGGGACAGTGTTCTCCTTTTACGTGCATCTTGGGACATCTGTTGAGCACAACTGCCTTTTAGCCTCACTTTTCCTTCCCCATCTATACTACTTGTACACTGCATATCCAGACCCACCAGAACTGCTAGGAAATATACTGGGGCTCCAAACCTTCCCTGGTAACCTTCCCTGGCTGATGACCATCAGCCCATTGCTCCCCTCCCCACAGCAGTCTGAGTCTCCAGGCTTCTAAAATAGACCCGCCTAAGTCAGAATCACCCTGAACCCATTAAACCAGTTGAGTTCTCCTGACTCCTGAATCAGAGTATTTGGGGCTGGGACTCATGGATCTGCATTTATGAAAGCCCCAGGGAAGTTTTGAAGCATCCTAAATGGTAAAGACTAGTTCCAGCACTGCATGCTATTGGGGCTTCCGAGGGTCTGCCCATCCTGACTGTTCCTCATTTCATCTGTCTTGGGGCCTTGCCTACTGATTTGTGACTATTTCCAGCTGTCTCTTTGTAGCCTGGCCTTCTTGAGAGCAGTATTCATCTTTGGTCTGCAGTGCCTGGCCCTTAGTGAGCTCTGATCTGGGCTCCTCTTTACACCCACACCAACAGCAAACACATGATATGGTCTGTCTTGCTCTATCTCACTGTTTGCTGAACCCAGGGTAGGCAAGGCTCCAGCTGGGAAGCTGAAAGAAGGTGCAAGGAGCAGTAGGAACTGCAAACACTATTCACAGCAGCAAGGCAGACATGCTTTACTCTCTAACTGCGTTGTTTGTACAATGCCACTGCCTTGACTCACCTCTCCAAGAGGGCTTCAGGTGCTGATTATAGATATCACACCATGATGCGCATGCTCAGCACCACAACTGATCCCAGCTGTAGGACATGAGTGGAGTGGGGCGAGAGACTTTGACCACCACCACCTGGCCAATTGCTGTCTCCCTACATAGTCTCTCATGGAGTCTTGTAGAAGATGCAAGGAGAGAGGGCTGCAGGAGAAGCACAGGCTGCTGTATTTGTAATGTGTTGATCCACAGTGGCTCAGGGTCTCTTGGGAGCAAAATCTCCAGAAACCCCATCCACTTCCACAGTCTGGAGGAGCTGCTGAGCCTCAAGTGAAATGTGAGTGACCACAACTAGGATGGAGCAGGTACCCTCTCAAGAGCAGAAACAGAATTCCTTGTGAAAATGGTTCAAGTTGGAGATAGGATGTGATAGGATTCAGTCCAAGGGTCCACACAGCCAAAAAGCACCTGAACATCTCCAGGGTGGTGGGAAGCTGGCAAAACAGTGGCCAGGGTAAGCTTTGATATACAGTCTCTACTTGAGCTAGGTGACAGGCCTCACTGTTCCCCAAACAAAACAGAAAGTTCCTCAATGTAAGTCTGGCTGCACTAGCCAGAGCACATTCTGGATGGTTTCAGAAGGAAGTGATGGTGATCCTACTTTATTCTAGAGACTTCAGGGGAGCGTCAGGCAGTGGGCTCAGCACTGTATTTCAGCAGCCTGAGAGGGGATAGCTTGTCAAAACAGATAAGTCCTAAGGCAAACCGGGAGGCTAAGTGGAGCTACTGCCACATTCCAGGAGCCAATGAAGATGTCTCAGACCACATGATAAGAAGTGGTGCAATTCTGGGGTTATTGGGCCAGTAAAGTTGATAGAATTTGTGGACAGGCTAGGCTGAAATATGACAAAGAAGAGTTAAAGATGGCACCAAGATCTTGAGCAACAGGAAGAAGTGAAGTGAGTTAGCATTACTTGCAAGGGCAGGGAGGGCTTCCCAGGTAGTGCAGTGAGAAAGAATCCACCTGCCAATGCAGGACATTCAAGAGATGCAGGTTCGATCCTTGGGTAGGGAAGATCCCCCTGGAGTTGGAAATGGTAACGCACTCCAGCATTCTTGCCTGGAAAATTCCATGGACAGAGGAGCCTGGTGGGTTACAGTCCATGGAGTTGAAAAGAGTCAGACACAACTGAGTGAATGAGCATGCATGAGATGCAAGGGCAGGGAGCAAGCTGGTTGGGAGAGGGTGGGACATCAAAAGTTCATTTGTCCTCAGGTTATGTTTGAAGTGCTTCTTAGATGTCCTGGTAACTCTCACCATTCTTCCAAGCCACCACTCCCTTTTGCCTATACCTGAGAACTCATCTCCTGCCCTGTCTCCCTACCTTCATTTTTTTAGTTTATTTATTTTTAACTGAATGATAATTACTTTACAGTACTTTGTTGGGCCTCCCTGGTGGCTCAGATTGTAAAAAATCCACCTGCAATGCAGGAGACCTGGGTTCAATCCCTGGGTTGGGAAGATCCCCTGGAGGAGGGCATGGCAACCCACTCCGGTATTCTTGCCTGGAGAATCCCCATGGACAGAGGAGCCTGGCAGGCTACAGTCCATGGGGTCGCAAAGAGTCAGACATGACTGAGTGGCTAAGCACACATTGTATTGGTTTCTGCTGCACATCAACATGAATCAGCCATAGGCACACACATGTCCTTTCTTTCTTGAACCTCCCCCTCACTTTCCACCCCATCCCACCCTTCTAGGTTGTTACAGAGCTCCAGTTTGAGTTTTCTGAAAAGTGAAATGTATTAGTCGCTCAGTCATGTCTGATTCTTTGTGACTCCATGGACTGTAGCCCACCAAGCTCCTCTGTCCATGGAATTCTCTAGGCAAGAATGCTGGAGTGGGTTGCCATGTCCTTCTCCAGGGGATCCTCCCGACCCAGGGATGGAACCTGGGTCACCTATGTTGCAGGCAGTCTTTACCATCTGAGCCACCAGGATTCCCCGAGTCATAGAACAAATTCCCTTTGGCTATCTATCTTACATATGGTAGTGTATGTGTTTCCATGCTACTCTCTCCATTCATCCCACCCCAGAGCCTTCCTCCCCACTGCCTATGTCCATAAGTCTGTCCTCTATGTCTGTGTCTCCATTGCTTCCCTGAAAATAGGCTCAACAGTATCATCTTTCTAGATCCCATATATATATGTGTTAATATATGATATTTGTTTTTCTCTTTCTGACTGACTTCACTCTATATTACAGGCTCTAGGTTTATCCACCTCATTAGAACTGACTCAAATGCATCCCTTTTTTTTACTTGTTAATATATATTTTAAAATTTTGTTTATTTTTTAATTGAAGGATTATTGCTTTACATAATTTTGTTGTTTTCTGTCAGACATCAACAAGAATCAGCCACAGGTACACCCATGTCCCCTCCCTCCTGAATCTCCCTCTTTATCCCACCCCTCTAGATTGTCATAGAGACCCTGTTTGAGTTCCCTGAGTCATAGAGCAAATTCCCATTGGCTATGTAGTTTACACATGGTAATGTTAGTTTCCATGTTACTCTCTCCACACACCTCACCCTCTCCATTCTCCCCTCCCCATGTCCATAATTCTGTTCTCCATGCAGTTCAGTTCAGTCACTCAGTCATGTCTGGCTCATTGCAACCCCATGGACTGCAGCCCGCCAGGTCTCCTTGTCTATCACCAAATCCCAGAGTTTACTCAAACTCATGTCCATCGAGTCAGTGATGCCATCCAACCAGCTCATCCTCTGTTGTCCCCTTCTCCCGCCTTCAATCTTTCCCAGCAAAAGGATCTTTTCAAATGAGTCAACTCTTTGCATCAAGTAGCCAAAGGATTGGAGCTTCAGCTTCAGCATCCTTCCTTCCAATGAATATCAGGACTGATTTCCTTTAGGATGGACTAGTTGGATCTCCTTGCAGTCCAAGAGACTCTCAAGAGTTTTCCCCAACACCACAGTTCAAAGGCATCAATTCTTCAGTGCTCAGCTTTCTTTGTAGTCCAACTCTCACATCCATACATGACCACTGGAAAAACCATAGCTTTAACTAGATAGACCTTTGTTGGCAAAGTGATGTCTCTGCTTTCTAATATGCTGTCTACGTTGGTCATAACTTTTCTTCCAAGGAGCAAGCATCTTTTAATTTCATGGCTACAGTCACCATGTGCAGTGATTTTGGAGCCCAAAAAGATAAAGTTTGTCACTGTTTCCATTGTTTCCCCATCTATTTGCCATGAAGTGATGAGACCAGATGCCATGATCTTAGTTTTCTGAATGTTGAGTTTTAAGCCAACTTTTTCACTCTCCGCTTTCACTTTCATCAAGAGGCTCTTAAGTTCTTCTTCACTTTCTGCCATAAGGATAGTGTCATATGCATATCTGAAGTTATTAATATTTCTCCCGGCAATCTTGATTCCAGCTTCTGCTTTATCCAGCCCAGCATTTCTCATGATATACTCTGCATAGAAGTTAAATAAGCAGGGTGACAATATACAGCCTTGACGTATTCCTTTTCCTATTTGGAACCAGTCTGTTGTTCCATGTCCAGTTCTAACTGTTGCTTCTTGACCTGCATACAGATTTCTCAGGAGGTAGGTCAGGTGGTCTGGTATTCCCATCTCTTTAAGAATATTCCACAGTTTCTCCATTGCCGCCCTGAAAATTAATTCATAAATACCATCTTTCTAGATTAATGTACAATATTTATATTTCTCTTTCTGACTTACTTCCCTCTGTTTAATAGGCTCTAGGTTCATCTACCTCATTAGAACTGATGCTGGTGGTAAAGAACCCACCTGCCAGTGAAGGAGATATAAGAGAAATGGGTTTGATTCCTGAGTTGGGAAGATCCCCTAGAGGAGGGCATGGCAACCCACTCCAGAGTTCTGCCCAGAATCCCATGGACAGAGGAGCCTGGTGTGCTACAGTCCACAGGGTCACAAACAAGCAGATACGACTGAAGCAACTTAGAGCACACACATGGTGGTTTCATTCCTAGTTTTTAAAGGAAACTCCATATTGTCTTCCAAGGTGGCTCTATCATTTATATTCCCTCCAATGGTGCAAGAGCCTACCCTGACGTTAAAAAAATTTTTTACTGAGGAATAGTTGATTTACAATTTGTGTTATTTTCAGGTATATAGCACAGTGACTCAGTTATACATATGTATTGATATTCTTTTTCAGATTCTTTTCCCTTATAGGTTATTATAAAATTTTGGATATAGTTCCCTGTTCTATACAGTAGGTCCTTGTTAGTTACCTATGTTACATATAGTAGTGTGTATGTATTAATCCCAAACTTCTAATTTATCCCTCCCACCTTTCCCCTTAGATAACCATAAGTTTATTTTTAATCTCTGTGACCTACTCTCACTTTTCATTTTCCAGCTTCTGAACCCGGAAAGAGTACTTAAAAGTGACAAATCTGATTTTCAATGTGGGTGTGACCTATCTGCTATGGCATTCTATTACCTCTTGGGGAACACCTAGCTCTCTTCTTGTATCCCCAAGGCCTCTCCTGTACAATGTCATGAACCTCCGTCCATGGCTGTGAAAAGAAGAGAGGCAAAAGGCAAAGGAGAAAAGGAAAGATATACCCATTTGAATGCAGAGTTCCAAAGAATAGCAAGGAGAGATAAGAAAGACTTCCTCAGTGATCGATGCGAAGAAATAGAGGAAAACAATAGAATGGGAAAGACTAGAGATCTCTTCAAGAAAATTAGAGATACCAAGGGAACATTTCATGCAAAGATAGGCTCAATAAAGGACAGAAATGGTATGGACCTAGCAGAAGAAAAAGATATTAAGAAGAGGTGGCAAGAATACACAGAAGAACTGTACAAAAAAGATCTTCATGACCCAGATAATCACGAAGGTGTGATCACTCACACTCACCTACAGCCAGACATCCTGGAGTGAGAAGTCAGGTGGGCCTTAGGAAGCGTCACTACGAACAAAGCTAATGGAGGTGATGGGATCCCAGTTGAGCTATTTCAAATCCTGAAAGATGATGCTGTGAAAGTACTGCACTCAAATGCCAGCAAATCTAGAAAACTCAGCATTGGCCACAGGACTGGAGAAGGTCAGTTTTCATTCCAATGCCAAAGAAAGCTCAAACTACCGCACAATTGCACTCATCTCACACACTAGCAAAGTAATGCTCAAAATTCTCCAAGCCAGGCTTCAGCTATATGTGAACCGTGAACTTCCAGATGTTCAAGCTGGTTTTCGAAAAGGCAGAGGAACCAGAGATCAAATTGCCAACATCTGCTGGATCATTGAAAAAGCAAGAGAGTTCAAAAAAAACATCTATTTCTGCTTTATTGACTATGCCAAAGCCTTTGACTGTGTGGATCACAATAAACTGTGGAAAATTCTGAAAGAAATGGGAATATCAGACCACCAAACCTGCCTCTTGAGAAATCTGTATGCAGGTCAGGAAGCAACAGTTAGAACTGGACAGGGAACAACAACAGACTGGTTCCAAATAGAAAAGGAGTACATCAAGGCTGTATATTGTCACCCTGCTTATTTAACTTATATGCAGAGTACATCATGAGAAACACTGGACTGGATGAAGCACCAGATGGAATCAAGATTGCCAGGAGAAATATTAATAACTTCAGATATGCAGATGATACCACCCTTATGGCAGAAAGTGAAGAAGAACTAAAGAGCCTCTTGATGAAAGTGAAAGAAGAGAGTGAAAAAGTTGGCTTAAAACTCAACATTCAGAAAACTAAGATCATGGCATCTAGTCCCATCACTTCATGGCAAATAGATGGGGAAACAGTGGAAACAGTGGCTGACTTTATTTTTCTGGGCTTCAAAATCACTGCGGATGGTGACTGCAGCCATGAAATTAAAAGATGCTTGCTCCTTGGAAGGAAAGTTATGACCAACCTAGGCAGCATATTAAAAAGCAGAGACATTACTTTGCCAACAAAGGTCTATCTAGTTAAAGCTATGGTTTTTCCAGTAGTCATGTATGGATGTGAGAGTCGGACTAGGAAGAAAGATGAGCACTGAAGAGCTTTTGAACTGTGGTGTTGGGGAAGACTCTTGAGTCCCTTGAACTGCAAGGAGATCCAACCAGTCCATCCTAAAGGAGATCAGTCCTGAGTGTTCATTGGAAGCACTGATGTTGAAGCTGCAACTCTAATACTGACTCATTTGAAAAAACCCTGATGCTGGGAAAGATTGAGGGCAGGAGGAGAAGGGAGTGACAGAGTATGAGATAGTTGGATGGCATTACCAACACAATGGACATGGGTTTGGGTGGACTCCGGGAGTTGGTGATGGACAGGGAGGCATGGCGTGCTGCCGTTCATGGGGTCACAAAGAGTCAGACACGACTGAGCGACTGAACTGAACTGAACTGAAGGCGTCTCCATCCTATCCCTACATCTCTTCCAGTCACTTATCTTACTCCAACTCTACTGTAACCTTCAGGTTCTTGGGGGCTCCCTTGGTTCAGTGGCATGGACTGGACCTTTTCTTCTCTCTAGCCTTTTCTCCTGGGCTTCCCAGGTGGTGCAGTGGTAAAAGAATCTATCTTTTAAAGCAGGAGACTGAAGAGATACAGGTTTGATCCCTGGGATGAGGAAGATCCCCTGGAGAAAGAAATGACAACCCACTCTAGCCTTTTCTCCTAGGCCTTGATGAGACATCTTTCAGGCCTCTCTTCCATTCAGAGATCGTCCTTGTCCCTACCCCTTCCCCTGCTCAGGTAGGAATCCATCATGCACTCACTTGGCTTCTCAGTTTCCCAGTTCCTAGTGCACATG
Organism: Dama dama; assembly: GCF_033118175.1. Lineage (NCBI taxonomy): Eukaryota > Metazoa > Chordata > Mammalia > Artiodactyla > Cervidae > Dama > Dama dama. The sequence goes on along the minus strand of NC_083689.1, from coordinate 42,603,575 downwards.
CTTTTGCTGCATATAAGTAAGTGGTCAATGCCTTCACTTCCTGCTAGGCCACAAGACCCACACCGGATCCTCAATCCCTCAACATAGGGCCTGACACCCTCTGAGCTTTGAGCACAACAGTCAGATCTATCAATGGATAGATTTACCAAGCACCTGCTGCAGGTGAAGCTTCCAGTTTTCTGAAAGTAGGCTGACAGTGGCCTGAGTCTTGGTCCATCTGTGCCTCTCTCTGAGGTCTTGTGCATGGCCAGTGGCACTCCATGCCTATTTATCCTGCATGATTTTGCAGAGGTCTGTGCCCTGCCACATGGGTCTCTAGTGTTCCTCATTCCTTCTCTTGTCAATTAGGATCACTGTCATATTTCTCTCGGAATTCTTCTGTGACTCTCTCCCTTCATGGTTCTGGAGCCAATAACTTCATGAGTGTGGGGCCACAGGTCCTAGCTCTCCTTTCCGGAAAACTACTTTCCCCAAATCTAGGCTACCTTTTCCTTTCTTTTACCTTTTTAAAAAATAAATTTCACATATAAGTGAGATCATACAGTATTCCTCTCTCTGACTTATTTTACTTAGCTTAATGCACTCAAAGTCCATACATGTTGTCACAAATGGCAGGATTTCCTTATTTTTTTAATGATTGGATAATACTCTGTTGTGCAGATATAGCAATATTTTTATTCATTCATTTATCAATGAACAGGTTGTTTTCATATCTTGGCTATTGTAAATAATAGTGCAGTGAATAGGGATGGGGTTGTAAAGATATTTTTGAGTTAGTCTTTTCATTTTCTTTGGATAAATACACCAGAAGTGGAATTGCTGAATCACATGATAGCTCTATTTTTAATTTTTTGAGGATCCACCAGATGGTTTTCCATAGTGGTTGCACCAATTTACATTTCCACTAACAAGGCACAAGGATTCCCTTTTCTTTACATCTTTACCAATATTTGTTATTTTTAATATTTTTGATTATAGCCATTCTGACAGGTATGAGGTGATATATCATTGTGGTTTTGATTGGCATTTCTTTGATTATTAGTGATGTCAAACATCTTTTCATATATCTGTTACCTATTTGAATGTATTCTTTGGAAAATGTATATTCAGATCCTTTTCACATTTTAAAATTGTATTGTTTAGTTTTTTGCTACTGAGTTGTATGGATTCTTTCTATTTTTTGGATTAAAACTCCTTGTCAGATACATGATTTGCAAATATTTTCTCGCATTCAATAAGTGGCATTCTGTATTCTGTAATAGTGTTTTAGATTGCTAGCAATTCTTTTTGATTCCTTCTCAGAGTTTCAGTCTCCCTATATGTGTTGTCTTTCATATTTGCAATGTGGTCCACCTTTAGAATCCTTAGCATAGCAATCATAGTTATTTTAAATTCCTAGTCCAATCATTCAAAAATAATTGCCATATCTGAATTTGGTCCTATTGTTTTCTTTTCAGACTTTTTTTCCCTTGCTTTTAGCTTTGTACATTTTCTTGAAAACTCAACATGATATATTAAGTAACAGGAACTAGGTAAATTGGCTTTAGTGTGATGGTGTATGTTGACCAGGCTGGGAGTTACACTGTGTTTGCTGTTTGGTTTGGCTGTAGCTGTCCAAGATGTCAGTTTCCTCTAGTGTCCTTGCTTTTGTTTTCTCCTAGCAAAGTCCTTTATTAAGAGTATGAGCCTTTCATTTTCTTTTCAACTATAATCTCTGTCATTATGCAGGGATTCTCTGGCTCAGTATTCTCTGGCTCATAATCTCAGAGGGATTATGCCTCAGTATTTCTATGGGTCTGGGCCCCAGGAATATAATCTTTGCAAGTACTTCTCAGCTTCCCCCTTCCTTACTTCTATATGATAGGAAGGCTAGAGGGGGCTGGAGTTGGCTAATTGCCCTTCCCCAGGTCAGAAAAAGTAGTTTCCCTTAATACCTGGCCTTTGTTACATAGAATTGGAGGAAGAACTGAGTGCCCTGGAAGATTTCAAAATGGTTGCTTTTACACTATTCCTGCTGGAAAAGTGAGAGAATTTTCCTTCAGTCCTCACAGTGACAACTTGGTGGGGATCCTGAAGGTAAAACTCAATAAAGTGGATGGGGTAACTAAAATTGCTGTCCCCTTGAGTTTTAAACTCTCAAGCTATTCCACTTCTGTCTCTGTCTACTGGAGTGGGTTACCATGCCCTCCTCCACTGTCTCTAGCAGTCGGTTAATTACAGTTTGCGTTCCTATACTTTCTCCACCAGCAGGCTTCTCCACTTGAACTCCCTGTGAAACAAGAGGGAAGGGATCAGGGCACAACCCTTAAAGAATGACAGAATTGTTGAGGATACAACATTAACTGGTTAGAACTAACTAGGCCTAAGATGGTAGAAGCTTAGACTTCCAGTAGACCCCGAGCCTCATTATACTTTCATTGCAGTACATTAGCATATGCTAAAAGATACATTTATAGGAGCCATGACAATTCTGAGGCAGGGATTTCATAAAAGGTCAGAAAGGCCCAATTTCTGGAAATCTCCACCCCTTCTCCAAGACAATTGGAATAATCCTTCCATTTATTAGCCTATCAAATTATGCAATTCATAAAAACCAACCACCTCTTTTTTCTGGGCCACTCTCACCTTGGAGATGGACTACATTCTGTCTATGTAATGTGTGTCTCTCTATATATAAATCTACTTCTTACATATCATTTTATCTCTACCGAATTACTTCTGCATTGAGATGTAAAGAACCTGAGCTTGAGCAAACTGATACCAGATGAGTGGTTTTATCTCAAAAACAGTGAGTTTTGGTTAGGTGTGAATCTCCTCTGAGTTGTGCAGTTTTACCTAGAAGCTATGATTTTCTGTACCTGCCTGTCTCTCTAGTTTTCAGGGTAACAGTTTGCCTTGTGACTTCAATTCTCTGACAGACCTAAGAAGAGATATTTTTTCAGTGTTTTCAGTTATTTTCTTATTGTAAGAATGAGAATCATGCTTCTAAGCTTTTTATATTTCAGAGCAGAAATCTAAAGTCTAGGTCACTGTGTCTGAGGTTCCCTACCCTGGCTGCCAACAGAGGGACCTAATTCCACTTAAGTGATTCATTTCCTTTCACTGATTGTTTTGCTTGCTTGTTTGTTTTTTTCATGCTCCTTTGACCTACTGAGAGCAACAAGTGACAGTTAGAACTGTGGTCTGTACCTAGCCTTCCAATAAGGTTTTGGACTTCCAGATTAGTAGAAGAAAGATTACAGGTGGGCCCCATCTGTGTGGGGTTTATGTTCTACATCCAGATTCAGGACCCACAGACTCCAACCAGTACCCTGTGCTGCCCAGCTCTTCAGCTGCATCTCTGTTTCTCAGTCCTAGGGTTCTCCCAGGTCTCTTGCTGACTGCTCTTCTCCAAAGGCCCCCTCCAAGAAACGTCTAGAGAACATCCAGGGACACAGCAGCAGTGACATACACAGAAGTGCCAGCAATAATGTTGTTTTGGAACTTTGTCTACAAAATCTTCTCCAAAGTCTTTCTGGGAAAGAAGGCAATGGTGAGAGTTGCTCACCCTGATGTGAACTGTGGCAACCAGTATAGAGGGGTCTGTTGGCTAGAGGAGGAGCCCCCCAAGCCTCATCAGTGTTGGGAGTGTCCTGAGTCTTGGCCCATGTGGGACTGAACTTCAGATCAAGACTTTGGGAGCAGACACCATTAGAAGATACAAAGCTGCCTGGAGCCAGGGTGGAGCTACCAGTAGAAGAACCAGGGAAGGAAGCAAGCAGAGTGATGGCAGTGTGACAAAGCCTGCAGAAGTAGAATCAGAGATGCTTATTCTGGAGTAAGTCTGCGAGAGCATCAGCATTATTGTTTGCAATAATTCTTTTAAATTATTTTGAGAGATACTTTTTTAACCTTTAAGAATCAGTGTAGTTACATTTATAATACTTTCTGTATCAGTTTTTAGGTGTTAGAAACTGGTAAGAAGCCTGAGAGGAGGCTTAATTCTGGAAAACATATCTTTTACAACAGTGTCAATGTGAAAAACATTTTTACAAATGAATATTGACTCAGGCACTGATAAACTGAGGCATTCTAGTGTACGATATGGCCACCATCTTCAAATGAAAAAGCAAACACTTGCTGTCTTTTGAAATATCTGCTGCATCTATGCTGCTATGTGTGCATGAGTTAACCTGCTTTTATTGTTGTATTTTTTTGTGTTGAATATCTATTTTTAATTTGCATAATTATACTTTGATTATTCATAATTTCTCACTTTATATAACTAACGCTTGTTGACAATAAACTGTAAATAAAAGAAATGTATGAAATAAGTTATTCATTTATTTATTTATAGGTTAAAAGAGATCATTTCCTTTGGGGAATAGAGGATGGGAAGGAAACTGGGGAGGGAGTCACCAAGGTTTTGTGTGTTTGAAAGCATACAGTGAGAGGCAATAACCCTCTCTGGTGGAAGTACTTGCCACTCCCCTAAGAATCATGCAATTTTCGGTGATGACTGCAAGAAGAGCTTAGTATCTTGTTTAAGAGGATAGCATCTTGTTTGATCCACCCAGAGGAAGAGGAAACAGGGAGATGTGGTCCCTGAAGAGAGCATGCCCAGTCTGCACTCAATATGCACACACATATGAATTTACTATGGGTCAAAAGAACATCTGGGAAGCTAGCCAAAATTAAGTCACTTTACTGCATCCTTCCCAAGCATGCTGTCTGCCAAGTGAAGGGATCCAGAATCAAAGGAGTATTGGGCTGTCCTGGCATGAACAGGATGGAGCAGAGATTAGGAGCTCAGCTAGAGCTGGGGGAACTGAGGAATAGGGAGGATTCAGGGAGGTTGTAGCCACACCATTTCTCTTGTCTCCTCTTCTTGCCTCAGCGCTGAGGCAGGAGCCTGTGAGAGTGGAGCGATAGGAAGTTTCCGAGGCAGAATGACCTCCTCCCCACATTAGGCCCTCAACCTGCTGGGGTCAGAATTGGATATGAGGTCAGAGTTTGCGAACTGTATAGTATAATCAAACCTGTATGAATATGATGGGCTCTGTTCAAGATGTTACTGAGGAACAATAAGGAAGGATTTCATAGAGGAAATCAAAGGCGGTGATTTGAAAACCGTAAACAGACATGACAACATGTCATGTACCCCCATGGTGTTGACACTTCAACCAGATGGATTCAATTGTACATTTAAAAAATATCTTCTTGTGATTTTTTGCCGATTGAGATGAGGCAGAAGGAAAAGACTCATCAACTTTTTTTGAATTACAGAAGCAGTATATGCTCCCTGTAAAGATATAGGTGCACCATAAAAATTTATAGCAATGTGGTACCCCACAGTATTAATAAGCCATATTTATCTATTCTCCTAGTAGCAAGTACACTGTTCTAAACCTGTTTTCACTGCCACAGCGAGCATCCTCTTGCAACATTAGGTGTGAATATTTCTGTAGAACTGATTCCTGGATGTGGAACTGCTTGTCAGAGGACATTCAAGTTTAGAAATTTTTTTTTCATGTAATGACACCATGTTTAATGAATATGGAAGTTCAGGTGAGGGCAGCTCAAGGAAGGGGGCCCAGCGAGGGCTGCAGTGTCTTGTGTGGGAGGTAAACTGTGACACCACCTCCCAGCACCCCTCTCCTCTACAGGGATTCACACTGGCCCCCTCAGAGCCTCTCAGCAGTCCTACGGGGACAGCAGAGCATGATGACTGGCCCCATTTTACAGCTGGGAAAACTGAGTTCCAGGCAGATTCACTGCTTGCCCAAAGCCACACAGAGTTCCTGGGCCTACCTCCTGCACCACTGAGGCCTGGCTCAGCGGAGATGTGAGTGGTGTGGAGGACAGAGGCATGGTGTCCTCCACATTGGTTGATGTTACCAAAGTTGACCTCAAAGTAGCTGTACCAATATATAAGCCCACCAAAATTGTGCCAGATCCATGGGAATCTTTGTCTTTCCATGAAAGATTCCTGTGGAGACAAGGATGACTTGCATGTTGCCGTCAAAGTCTAGGAGCTCTCAGCTTTGCCAGTCTTTGTGAGTTAACCATCACAAAGGCCACCTCAGGTAGGGTGAGCCTCACATCACAGGTGTGCTTTATACACTGGATTGGGACCCATACATAGGTGTTATTTTTATCCTTTCCCCGGTTTGAGGAAGAGCTGCATGGAAAATGTGAACAGTGGGGAGAACTGAATGTACCAGGTCCTACCTTTAGAAACTTGACAGAGGGTCACTGGGCATAGGCTGGAAGGAGATGGGGGTGATTTGGTAAAACTTCCTCTTCTCCCCCATTTATTTGTTCCTTTATTTATGTATATCAGTAAAGATACACATATGCTTGGATTCCTTTTTTCTCGATCTATAACTCCCATTAATTACTTTGATGTTCAAATTTGGCTAATGGGAGTCCCTTCAAACTGGCTTTTCTGTCCAGTTGACATTTCCCCCACTATTCTTTGAGGACTTCTTGCATTCTGGTAAAAGATAATTTAGACTCATTTGAAATAAACATCATTGTTTATTTCAACACCCTTAATCTATTAACTCAATTCTGGCACTATCTACCTAGCGTGTGCATGCAAAGTCGTTCCAGTCATGTCCAACTCTTTGTGACCGTATAGACTGTAGCCCACCAGGTTCCTCTGTCCATGGGATTCTCCAGGCAAGAATACTGGAGTGGGTTGCCATGCCCTTCTCCAGGGGATCTTCCCAACCCAGGGACTGAATCTGCATCTCTCACTGCATTGCCAATCCTGCATTGACAGATAGGTTTTTTATTACTAGCACCACCTGGGAAGCCCGAGAGATAGGGTCAGATCCCACAGGTTAAGGGCTCAGTCCTACAAGACTTCCCTCTCTCTTTCAATACCAATTACAAATCCAGGTTGCCTGTGCTTCTGACCCACTCACTATAAGTTGGAGATTCCCAAGATCCCTACCTTGAGTTCCATTAATTTACCAGAGCAGCTCAGGTACAGAAGTCAGGAAGTTTGCTAACAAGATTACAGGTTTATTATAAAGTGATACAGCTCAGGAACCAGGTAGAATAGATGCATAGAACAAGGTATGTGGGAGGGGTACAGAGCTTCTTCCTTGATCTCTCTGAGCATCTCTCTCCCTGCATCTACAGTGTTCACCAACCTGAAAGCTCTCTGAACCGAGTCCTTTTGGGGTTTCATGGAAAGGTTTCATTACAGAGGCATGACTGGTTAAATCATTGGCCCTTGGTGATTAAACTCAATCTCCAGCCCCTTCTCCCTCTTTGAGGTAGGTGGGTAGGGTAGGGCTAAGTTACAACCCTCTGGTCACATAGTTGGTTCCTGTGGCAACCAGCCCCATCCTTACTGGCTTTCTAAAAATTATCTCAGTAATATAGACAAGTGCTCAGGCCTGGTGCACTGGGAAGACCCAGAGGAATCCGGGGGAGAGGGAGGTGGGAGCGGGGATCGGGATGGGGAATACGTGTAAATCCATGGCTGATTCATATCAAAGTATGAAAAAACCCACTGAAATGTTGTGAAGTAATTAGCCTCCAACTAATAAAAAAAAAAAAATAAATAAATAAATAAAAATAAAAATTATCTCAGTAATATAAACTCAGGTGTGGTTAAAAGGGCTTGTTATGAATATCCAAAGACATCCTTATGACTCTTATATTTTAGAAAATTTCAAGGGTTTAAGAGCTCTGTTCTAAAATCTAGGTCAGAAACCAAATAAATATTTCCTAGTATAGATCAGAATCTCACCATGTATTTTCCCTGCCCCTGCCCTGAAGTCCACCATTTCTCCAAGGAGCCTTGGTTCCTTTCAGTAGTAAATAGTAACTAAAAACTAAGATCTCAGTGCTAGATGTGCTCATTGGTACAGGGGTACTATTGTTTCTAAGCCCTCAGTGTAGACAGAGCTACAAACTATATCACATCTGTCTATTTATCAACAATATGCACCTGTTACATAGTAAAACCCTCGAGTTCACAATTATTCTTTCATTCTCTCCTTTCCCTTATGTCTTGTTTTATGTTTTTTATATTTTGTTGTTTGTTCTGTGGGGTTTTTTTTCTTTTTGTATCTCTTGTCTCTGGCTAAAGAAACCTCTCAGCACACTTACTGAATTGACCTCTTGTTGGGCAATTCTTGTCATTATTCATTTTAATGTTCAAATTATCCTATAACTGGTCAATGGCGCCCCTTTCACCTAGCTCCAGTGTCTTTTTGCTATGTCCCCATCCATTTTTGAGCATTCTTGTATATAAAAGCAAAAGACGTTCCCTACTTTCACCATGTGTCCAAGTTCATTTTGGTGCTAATTGGCAGTGAGAACTAGCATCTGAGCCTAAGGTGAACTTATTGCTTATGAAGTGTCATTGTTTCCAGACCTTTCTAGCTCTAGAAAATACATACAAAAATATTAAAATACAGAGGTTAACTGACACCACTAATCTTATCTGATAAATTATCTCCTCTTTTTCCCCCCATTCCAGTTTCTTTCATGTCTTCACAGTGAACACTGACTCCTAGCAACATGAACATATGTTTACTCATCTGCTCAATCCTACAACACACACACATAAGCTTTGGAATTGTCTTTCTTAAAAAAAAAAAAAAAAGGAAGAAAATCATATTCATACATGTACACATTCACATCTACATAGGCAAAGGTCTCTCTTTGCCCCCTTTCTGCTACACTGATCCTTTTAGCTTTTGCCGACATTCTGGAGCAGACAGTGGGGTGAGTGTGTCTGTTGGCTTTACAGGAAGCAGGAGAGCATAGCGCCAGCTGGGTATCCAGGAAGTCGCCCAGGACCCAGTCCAGTGGCCACAAAAGCACTTCACCACAGGCCCAGGGCAGGATTCGAGGACTCAGAGGGTTGAAACCAGGCGTCACTGTCCTCCTCTTCGAGGACGCGTTTCTCACCAACTGGTAATGGGCAGATGGTGAGCGGATCTGGGTGTTCGCTGCCATCGTGGGCTCTAGGCCTGAAATACGCGCAGAGCATCCCCGAGAAGGTGTCAGTGAAGGTGAAAATGTGGGAGCCGTCGGACACGTTGAAGAAGGACAGCTTTCCAGCCTCAACATCCAGAAAGATACCCACGCAGCGGGGCGGCACGCGCAGGCTGAGCGGGAGACGGTGCTGGTCTAGGACGAAGTACTCACAGCTGTTCCACAGCCCCATCACCCAGTAGCCAGTCGCCGGGCTCATGCGAGCATGCCCTGCAGTCGGCACCGCTGCGAGACACACACCGAGGAACCAGCGGCTGCGGCGGCCCACGTGCACCTCCCAGTAGTGGCGGCCAGTGGCGAAGCGCTCCCGGCTCAGGACGCACGTCTGCTCAGAGAACCACTGAGGGTCGGCCTCCGCTGAGCCTGGCGCCGTCCTGCTTGAGGACACGCTTTTGCCATCCTCGGAAACCTCCAGGCTGGGGTGGGCGGAGCCAGGATCCAGGGTCACATCCACTGCGCAAAGGCACAGGGTCAGTGCCCGCCAGGGACGATTCTGCCCCCACCCACATCCCTGTCCCCTCCCCTGTTAGGCAAACCTCTAGTCCTCCCGATGGAGAAATCGGTGGAATAGTCAGCCCTCTCCTGAAGCCCCTCCTCCCACCACCCTGGGACTGAAGAGGCACGGAAGTCACTCCCTAGCTTTTGAAAGTGATAGGAATTCATTTCCTTCCTGAACTGGAAGGCTCTTGAATTCCATGGTGCCATACAGAGCATAGATAGCAAATGAGGGAGGTTTGTGGGGATGGAGGCGGGCTCACTTTTCCCAAGACTTGGACCGCAAGAGGGCTCCCCAGGTAGCGTTAGTGGTAAAGAACCCGTCTGCCAATGCCCGAGACATAAGCAAGAGGGGTTGATCCCTGCGTCGGGAAGATCCCCTGGAGGGGGGCATGGCAACCCACTGCAGTATTCTTGCCTGGAGAATTCCATGGGCAGAGGAATCTGGCCGGCTACAGCCCATAGGGTGGCAAAGAGTCCTACACGACCGAAGTGACTCAGCACACACACACACACAGTCAATAGGAAGGAGCTTAGGACTGGTTCTTCCTGGCTGCTCTCATCACTCAGTATGACCTTGAGATCACTGGTGAGCTCTGGGCCTCTGTTGTACGCCATGTTAGGATTTTAAAACTGAAGGGGACCCCTGAGATCATCTAGTTCAGTACCCTGCACTCCAGCAACCCATCCCCCCCTCCCCCCACCAATCACACTCATTTGATGGACAGGGACCCCAAGGATCCCTCTGTCAGATAATGTGGGAAGTTCTGCCAGATGGAAACAAATCTAGTAAAACCCAGAAAGTTATATGCATGTGGGAGCATCAGCGTGCACACAAATGTGTGCATGTGTGAGTGCAATCTCATTTGTGCATATGAGCATGTATGTGTGCAGGCATATGTGTCACGTGTGTGGGTGCAAGTGAGCCTGTGAGTTTGTATGCAGGCTCCATGCATGGCTCCTGGACAGACCCTTCCTCTAATCTCAGTTCTGGATACCTCCCTTCTGATTAAGATCCAGCCAACCTAATTCACAAGATACAGTTCCTTGGCTTCAGTTACCTGCATATCGTTGAGCTGCTCTCCACTCTGAAACCAAACAGAGAAGAAAAAGAGGCTCAGAGATCTGAGTCAGTAACTCTGGAACCTTGAGGGAGCCTCAGGATGCATGAAGGATGCCTGTAAACTGAATAATCTCATTTCCACCAAGATAACTTGTTTGGACCCAGACTAGCCTGGGTCCACCATGGCATCTTCCCAGGAATTTGGGATTGGGTAGGGAGGCTGGTGCCAGTGCGGGCTTATGCCAAAGCTGTGTGCAGGCTGAGGTGGTGCTGGTTAGTGGGATGACAGAGTATGTGAGCAAAGAGAACCAATACAGGCAATTGGGATGCCTTGAAGGATGGAAACAAAGCCTCCATTTCTGACTGGCTTAGTCCCCAGGATGCCCAGCTGAGCTCAGCTCCTGTCCTAAGACATCCTCTGGACACCCTGACTTTGCTCTCTTTCTTACTGGGAGCTATTCTGTGTGGATTTCTGTTTTGTTTTATCTCATCCTATATTACAGAAGAAGTCACAAAATGCAGAAGCAGTAGAAGACGTTTTCAGAGCTCCATAAATTTATAGCAGGGCCTTTCAACCCTGATTTTGCATCAGAATAACCAGTAGAACTTCACAAATCTAGAGCTCTTGCACAGAATAACTCAAATCTATACAGATTTCAATCCTCCCTAAATTTAGCTGTAAATTCAAACCAACCCCAGCTAAACCTACTTTTGGATGTTTTGGGGAACTTCATAAATTTATCCTAAAATTTATATTTTAAAAGGGTCTGTGAACTTTAAAAAGGAAAGGGAAATGGAGGAGAACTTGTACTTTCAGGTACTTTAAAAGCCAAGGTAATAGGTGACCAAGAGGCAGACCCATCAAGACATGGCAACTGAATATGTACTAAAGGTGATGTCCACATCAATGGGTAAGTCACAAATATGTGTAGTAAGTGGCACTGGGAAAGCTAACTCTTTATTTGAGAAAAATTACTGGATTCTTGTCTAACACCACATTAAAAAGGTGAATTTTAGATGGATAAGAAAACTTACACATAACATATAAAGTGAGTAGAAGAAAATGTAGGAGACTAGATTTGTGACCTAAATGTGAAGAAGATCTTCAACAAAAGTTCAAAGACACAAACCATAAAGTAAAAGTGTGATAAATTATATTTCATCAGAACTAATTCTTTTCAATAAGGGGCACCATTGGACAAAGCTAATAGCAGATGACAGAAGAGAAAAAGGAATTCACAATGTGTAATAACAATGAGAGATTACTATCATATATATATAATAATAATAATAATATTGCATGAAGGATGCCTGCAAGCCAAAAGGCTCCATTCCCCAGCACTGACACCAGCCCTGTCCTGTGAATCAACAAGAAAAAGAGAGCAACAACATATGGAAAATAGGCAAAGGACATGAACTGGCAATTTCCAGAAGAAGAAGCCCAAAAGCCAGCTAGCATATAAAGAGATGTTCAGATTTCTTAGTGCTCAGATGAGTACAAACTCAAAGAATTATTACTCATCTCCATTGACTGGCAAGCTTAGAAAGCTGGCTCACACGAGATGTGGGCATGATCATGGAGCTTCCATGCACTGCTGGCATGGGATGATGGTGCTACTTTCAGGAATCCCTCTATCCCACTTAGTGAGACATCCCTAGTGGGTCGGCACTTCTCCTTTTAGAGAAATCTCCACACAGGGCCAGAAGACAATTTATTCAGCACTAGTGGTCTGTAGTGATATGGAGTTAGAAGAAGGCTGGATGTCTACTCCAGGAGGGTGGCTGGCTCAAATGGAGTGCTCTGCAGTGAGGAGATACAGACTAGATTCACATGTGGCAGCAGGGATGGATATTAAAGCACAGTGATGAGTGAGAAAAGCAAGGAACAGCATGAGACCATAAATATCTTTACAGTAACTACAGTGTATGCACACAAAACAGAAATTCCTCCTCTTGCAAGAATACATACAAAATAAAGATGCACATTAGTGGTTGCTTTACTGGGGAAATGGAAGAAGGTACAGGGACAAATATTTACATGTAAGGTAACATGCCCATTCCAGAACCACAGGTGAGAGTCTTTGAGGGCAGGCACCAGGAATCTAGGTGATTCTGATGTGCAACCAGGATTGGCACCAATGATTTACTGTATGCTTACACCTCAGGACAATGTAAAAATAAATATAAAAGTCAAAGTCAAATATAACCTATTCCGAGTGACATAGATTAATACATGTGTGTAGCAATGGAATAAATCAGAATGAAGCATAGTTGGTTAGAGCAGGTGACTAGGATGCTGAGACATAAAGTGGACAGTGGGAGAAACATAGGTTTCACTCACCAGCCTGGCCTTCAGCCCTTCTCCAGTCTGAAGTAGCCAAGGAAAAGCAGAATTAGAACAAAGTCCCTTCAGCCTCCTTGTTCACACATCAAATTTTGCACCCACCCCTGCTCCACTCCCCTTTCTCCTGCCACCCACACAGCCAGCAGGGTTCCAATCTGGCCATCATACCTGCTTGGGAGATCAGAAGAACATTCACAGATAACCAGATGCTACAAGGTAGACAAGAAGAAATAGTTCTGGGCAGGGAAGAGTCACTTACCCAGCTCTACCTGAAGCTTCCCTGTAAGCAGAACCCACAGAGAAAATATCAGCCTTTGGATGAGTGAAACCACCTTCGCAAGGCAGTTAGGTCACTGAGACAAGGTTTCATAGTCTTAAACTACTACTCATTCCAATCCTGTTTTAGCTGCTGCATCACCCATCTGCAAGATTCTTACTCCTCATCCTATTCTTTGCTCTATGGCAGAAATCTGCACAGGGCTGGAAAGGGAAAACATTTGCTCTGAAACTGCAAGCTTTTCCTAGGCAGGAAGACCTGTGTAAGTCGCAATGGGCACCTCCTACATGAAACTCAAGGTCACTTACTGGTTACATTATTTAAAAAACTGGGTGGATATCACACTCAATTATTTCCCCTGACCAGATACCAAGACTCTGATATTTTGCCACCAGAAATGCATTCCTCTGAATTCTCTACTCTATGCCATCTTTTAAAAGTTAAGACTAGGAAAGGCAATAATATACACTAATTCAGACCATGGTGTTAATGACTTATCATGCTGTTTTGTTGTTGTTTGGTTAATTGCATTTTGTTTGTTTTCCCCTGCATGACTTGGTAGACTGCAAGACAAGCTTCTACTTCACTATTTTGTCTGGTGTTTTTCTGGGGCAGACAAAGTGGTTCTCAAGGTCTTCCCTACCCATTGTGACCTTCTCCTCCATCCCCTCATCCTTTGAATCCACTCTTTCCTCCTCCCCCAACATGGTTTCAAGGTGCTGAGTCCCCCAGGGGAGAAAAGTGGATTTGATAAATTACTTTCACTTTGGTAAATTACAGATGCCTTCTTTCTCGGTGACATTTGCTTTAAAAAGAGAAGGCTATCCTAGGAAGATGAACCAGAAGGAGGAGACCTTTAACTGTGGAACTGTAACTGAATCATATAATTTGCAGGAGAGCGCCTGGCAAAATCTATCCAGAAACTCTTAAGTCATTCTTCCTTGGCAGGTGTGCACACATCCATTCGGGAGGGGAAAGGCAGGATGTGCAGAGGGCTGGATGTAGAATTAGATCACTGTGATTCAGTGCTCTCCAAAGGGGGTCTAAAATCACTGAACCCCTGCTTCTGCCATGGGTTAGCCCCCTAGCCCACAGCCAGCACAATGGGCATGGCACCCAGAACTTACCCAGCTCCACTGTGAGTTTCCCTGGAGAAAGAAACAAAGAATAGAGAAAAATTGCCATTCATCACTGAGGGCTTGCTTCTCCAAAGTGCACAGACTTGGAACCCACATGCTCTGGAGAGTCAGTTTGGGCTGAACACGGGGGAGGAACAGGCTCCAAGGCAAGAGAAGTGAAAATAAACCTGTGCCTCAATCCTTCTCTGCCCTCTCCCAAACTCCCCTAACCCCCTGTGACCTACTTGTCTTCTTGACCCAGTGCCCCCACTTCTGTTAGTCAGAGATGTGGGTGAAAAGCTCGTCTTTCCTCCTGCTTACCTTTGTCTTTCTCTACCTGCTTATTCAGCTTTTCTGAAAGGAAGAAAAAAGGGGAGTAGAGGTCAGTGCGTGTGCTCCTCTGCCTGTTTTCTGAGTCCCATTCCAGCCTGGCCTCCGGGCACGATGGCCCCTCAGCAGTGGCCTTCCCCGCCCCACCACCATGGCCGCCTCCACCACTTTTCTCCTGGGCAAAGCCAGTTCCAGGAGGGCAGCCCCCTGACTGCCTGGTACCTTGGGACTTCCGTTGCTTCCGAAAGAAGTACAGCACCAGCATCATGAGGAAAGCCAGAAGAAGCAGCAGGCCCACCAAAGTCCCAAGGAAAGCTCTCTTCCAGGGAGAGGTTCTGGGTAAAAACACATCTGGAAAACACCGCACTCATCACTAAATACTAAGTGAGAAGACTGGTCTGGACACCGTGGGCCCGAAAATCTTTCTAGCGACTGGTTGGCCCTTCCTGGGCCCTACCAAGTGTGTGTGCATGCTTAGTCACTTCAGTCATGTGTTCAACTCTTTGCAACCCCATCAACTGTAACCCACCAGGCTCATCTGTCCATGGGATTCTCCAGGCAAGAATATTGGAGTGGGTTGCCATGCCCTCCTCCAGGGGATCTTTGTATCCAGTGATTGAACCCACATTTCATGTATCTCCTGCATGGCAGGCAGATTCTTTTCCCACTGAGCCACCTGGGAAGCACGTGCCCCACCACAGCCATCTGTAAAATGGGCATGAGAGCCATTACATGGTGCTCAGGAGAGGCATCTTCTGAGGATGAGTGGGAACTTGAACTTGCTCAGCACAGAGGGGAAAATACTGCAAACTGAGGGATGTAAAAGGAAGGAGCTGATGGGCTCTGTCCAGTCCTTCATCTTAGAACTTATGTGATCACAGCCCTGACCTCCTTCTACTTCTTCTCACTCATGCTTTACATCTAAGAGCATTAGAAATCAAGTTGTTGATATTTTAAACCCAGTGAATAATTGCTACCTATTGCTCTGACAAACTGTGGAAAATTCTTAAAGAGATGGGAATACCAGACCACCTGACCTGCCTCTTGAGAAATCTGTATGCAGGTCAAGAAGCAACAGTTAGAAGTGGACATGAAACAACACACTGTTTCCAAATTGGGAAAGGAGTATGTCAAGTCTGTATATTGTCACCCTGCTTATTTAACTTATATGCAGAACACATCATGAGAAATGCTGGGCTGGATGAAACACAAGCTGGAATCAAGATTTCTGGGAGAAATATCAATAACCTCAGATATGCAGATGACACCACCCTTATGGCAGAAAGCGGAGAGGAACTGAAGAGCCTCTTGATGAAAGTGAAAGAGGAAAGTGAAAAAGTTGGATTAAAACTCAACATTTCAGAAAACTAAGATCATGGCATCCAGTCCCATCACTTAATGGGAAATGGATGGGGAAACAATGGAAACAGTGACAGACTTTATAATTTTGGACTCCAAAATCACTGCAGATGGTGACTTCAGCCATGAAATTAAAAGATGCTTGCTCCTTGGAAGGAAAGTTATGACCAACCTAGACAGCATATTAAAAAGCAGAAACATTACTTCGCCAACAAAGGTCCATCTAGTCAAAACTATGGTTTTTCCAGTAGTCATGTATGAATGTGAGAGTTGGACTGTAATGAAAGCTGAGTGCTGAAGAATTGATGCTTTTGAACTGTGGTGTTGGAGAAGACTCTTGAGAGTCCCTTGGACTGCAAAGAGATTCAACCAGTCCATCCTAAGGGAAATCAGTCCTGAATATTCATTGGAAGGACAGATGCTGACATTGAAACTCCAATACTTTGGCCATCTGATGCAAAGAACTGACTCATTTGAAAAGACCCTGATGCTGGGAAAGATTGAAGGGAGCAGAAGGGGACAACAGAGGATGGTATTGTTGGAAGGCATCACCGACTTGGTGGACATGAGTCTGAGTAAGCTCTGGGAGTTGGTGATGCACAGGGAAGCCTGGCATACTACAGTCCATGGGGTCACAAAGAGTCGGACATGACTGAGTGACTAAACTGAACTGAACTGATTGCTCTGACGAATCCATGTGTCATCTTGCCCTTCATGAAAGCACCTGGCTTCTACTTCTCATCACACCTTTGCAAGAAATGTTAGCAAAGCCATGTAGGGCTGACTGACAGTTCCTCTCTTCCCACTCCAGGAGTCCTAAGGAGGATCTGCCCAGAAGCAGGGTGTGGTGCAGAGCTTACAGAGACAGTGGCCAGACAGTAAAGAAATACATGCAAAACAGAGCAATCCTCTAGAAACTCTTGTTGAAATTTAACAGAATAATTTTGTGTCTGTTGAAGATAACGAAATTGGTGCTTTTATCTCAATGGTCTTTCATTTTTTCTTTTTTATTGTAGTAAAATAAACATAACATAAAATTTACTATCTTAACCATTTTGAGTTTATAGTTCAGTGGCATTAAGTACATTAACACTGGAAATTCCCTGGCAGTTCACTGAGTTCAATCCCTAGTTGAGGAACTAAGATCCTGCAAGCCATGTGGCGTGGCCAAAAAAATAAAAAATAAAAAAGTACACCAACATAGTTGTGCCACCAACACCAGCAGAACTTTTTTTAATTGTCCCAAACTGAGAGTCTGTACCCATTAAACACTAACTCCCCAATCTTCCCACCCTAGCCGCTGGTAACTTCTATTCTGCTTTTCCTCTCTATGAATTGATGATGCTGGGTACCTCATATAAACAGAATCATACAATATTTGTCCCTTTGTGTTTGTTTTTATTTCACTTAACATAATGTGTTGTTTTGGTTGGTTTTTAATTTTCTTTTTTTAGCAGTGAGTTTTTATTATCTTGGTAAAAGTATTGAGCCACAAAGGACTGGTCCTTCACCACAGATGGTTTTTGAAGCACTGACCTAGGAGGTAAAGAGCTCAGAGTCCTATGCCTTGATGATCTGTGATCTCCATCTTGCTCTCTGTTCCAGCCTTTCCTGCATCTTTCCAGCTCCTCCAATAGCTATACACATTTCCACCTCAGGACCTTTGCACTTGCTGTTCTCTCTACCTAAATGGTCTCCTTGCAGAAATCCATGTGACCAACACCCTTTGTCAAGGTTAAAAACAAATTTAAAAATTTGTGCAAAAAAGTGAGCAAGATTCCCATTCCCCTTCTCTTAGACTGTTTCCTTTAGAAAATCTATAAATTCTTTCTCTATCCCTTCAAGTGCTTCCCAGGTGACACTAGTGGCAAAGAACTCAGCTGCTAACACTCTCTGACATAAATCACAGCAAGATCCTCTATGACCCATCTCCCAGAGTAATGGAAATAAAAACAAAAATAAACAAATGGGACCTAATTAAACCTAAAAGCATTTGCACAAAGAAGGAAACTATAAGCAAGGTGAAAAGACAGCCCTACGAATGAGAGAAAATAATAGCAAATGAAATAACTGACAAAGAATTAATCTCCAAACTATACAAGCAGCTCATGCATCTCAATACCAGAAAAACAAACAACCCAATCAAAAAGTGGGCAAAAGACCTAAACAGACATTTCTCCAAAGAAGACATACCAATAGCTAATAAACACATGAAAAGATACTCAACATCACTCATTGTTAGAGAAATCCAAATCAAAACCACAATGAGGTATCATCTCACACCAGTCAGAATGGCCATCATCAAAAAGTCTACAAACAATATATGCTGGAGAGGGTGTAGAGAAAAGGGAACCCTCTTGCACTGTTGGTGGGAATGCAAACTGGTACAGTCACTATGGAGAACAGTGTGAAAATTCCTTAAAAAAATGGGAATATAACTGCCACATGACCCAGCAATCCCACTACTGGGCATAGTGAAAACCAGAGGAAACCTGAGGAAACCAGAATTGAAAGAGACACACGTACCCTGCACACGTTCACTGCAGCACTGTTTACAATAGCTAGGACATGGAAGCAACCTAGATGTCCATCAGTAGATGAATGCATAAAGAAATTGTGGTACATATACACAATGGAATATTACTCAGCTATAAAATGAATGCATTTGAGTCGGTTCTAATGAGGTGGATGAACTGGAGCCTATTATACAGAGTAAAGTCAAAAAAACAAATACTGTATATTAATGCATATATATGGAATTTACAAAGGTGGTACTGGTGATCCTATATGCAGGAGATACAGATGTAAAGAACAAACTTTTGGACTCAGTGGGAGAAGATGAGGGTGGGATTTGAGAGAATAGCACTGAAACATGTACATTACCATATGTAAAATAGATGACCAGTGCAAGTTTGATGCATGAAGCAGGGCACCCAAAGCTGGTGCTCTGGGACAACCAGAGGGATAGGGTGGGAGGGAGGTGGGTTCAGAATTGGGGGGACACATGTATACCTGTGGCTGATTCATGCTGATGTGTGGCAAAAACATCACAATATTGTAAAGTGATTATCCTCCAATTAAAATAAATTAATTAATTAAAAAAAAAACTGGTTAAAAAGAAAAGAACCTGACTGCCAGTGCAAGAGATGCAAGAGACCTGCGTTCAGTCCCTGGGTCGGGAAGATCACCTGGAGGAGGAAATGGCAAACCACTCCAGTATTCTTGCTTGGAAAATCCCATGGACAGAGGAGCCCAGCAGACTACAGTTCATGGGGTCATAAGGAATCGGACACGACTGAAGTGACTTAGCACTCACATTCCTTCAAGATGTATATAAATCTTTCTGAAAGTTATATAAGGACCTTCAAGCTTTACAATCCAGGAATGATTTTCTTAAGGAGCTCAGAGCCATCTCTTTGAAATGGAAACATCAAGAAGAAAGCACGCCTATCTCCAGGCCTCCTGGGAGCTTCACTTAGGCACCTGGCTCCAAGTTGTAGCTACATGCTTGTCATCAAGATAAGAGATATCTTTCTCCTTTGCAATAAAAGCAATTAGCTCACACAGATGTTACCAGTTACCCAATTACCAGGTGAATTTTGGGTGAACTATGTGTCACACACATATATATCCCTATGAACATTAAATCCATCAGTGGGGGCCTCATAATAAAACTTTGATGCTAGATAATGGCCTCACTTTCAACTCATTGCCTAACGGTCTTCTTTCCTGATTCACCACTTTAAAACCCATGTATATATATACAACCCACCATACTTAGCACTCTTCCCTGCTTCATGTTTCTCTGTATCACCTAACACCTCTGAACATGTGCTATAATTTACTCTCTTGTGTATCTGTTTCCCCCATGGGATGTGCACCTGAGGGCAGGGGTTTGGGGAATATTGTGAGTGCTCAATAAATATTGTTTGAGGGATAAAATTAGGAACATGTGGGTTCTTATGATGCTCTCTAATAATATTGGCTTTCTGGAACCTCCCCCAATTACTGTACTCTTAGTAGGTTTTAAATATTATGGCTTCACTTGTCAAGTTCAGCCTGCCCTATACACAACCAAGCTCCAGAGCCCTTCTGTCCTAATAGATGGTTTTGGAGATAATGGCCTGGAGGAGGACAAGGCAACCAACTCCAGTATTCTTGCCTGGAGAATCCCATGGACAGAAGAGCGTGGCAGGCTATAGTCCAAGGGGTTGTAAAGAGTCAAACACGATTGAAGTGACTGAGCACACACACACATAGGGAAAATGGACATGGAGAATTTGAAGACTAAGAAGATGAGGGTGAGCTGGCACCCACTGACCTGCTATGTGGATCACAAACTCTTTCTTTTGGCCTAGGAGTTGGTTCTGGATGGAACAGGACACGTTGCTGTGGGCCCCCTCTTGGACGACCACAGATGTTTCCAGACTGAACAGGCCTTGGACATCCTCAGTGATGTTTTCAGTCTCCGGGGGCAGGCATCGTCCCTGACGGTCTCTCCACTGAGCCTGTGGCTTGGGGTACCAACCACTGGAGTGGCACCTTAGCTGAATGCCTCCCTCCTTGAAGCCCTCAATGGCGATATGAGGGTCTGAGCCCAGTCCTGGGAGAGGCAGGAAGAGTAGGAAAGATCAGGCTCCTTCCCAGATGTACATGAAGTTCATCACCATTCACCATTTGCAGTCACCATAAGGCATGGTGACTGTGACCACTCAACACATGTGGGTTTGCAGTCCACCATGGACTATAAATGACAGGCTAAACTGTAGATGGCATGTGGGGACAGCACTACCTCTGAAGGGCATCTTAAAATAGGGAAAGGCTGCTGGTATTTAGCCATATAATGCAAAGGACCGTACCCCTAGGTTGAAGAGTAATCCCATCCCAAATTTCAATAGATTGTCTTCTCTATCTCTTGAATCCTGCCAGAACTAAAGTATCTTTGTTATGCATACTTTTTTTAAATCTCTCTACCCAAGTAAACTAGCTTTATATTTTGAATATGCAAAATATTAATATGGTTTAAACATCAATGCTATAAGAAACGAGTAGATCAAAAAAGCCCCAGGCCTTTCTCCATCCTTTGTATCTCATTGCTCCCTCTCCTTTAAGTAACCAATTTCATTAACTTCCTGTGTTTCTTTTGTGATATGTTTCTCCTCCTTTCTTACACAAAAATTAATATGCTATAGAGCTTCTTTTGCATCTTGCTTTTTTCTCTTAAAAACACCCTAGAAATCACTCCACATCAGCTTAGTGCTCGTCCTCATTTTCTCTCTCTCTCTCTCTCTCTCTTTTTTTTTAGGCTACATAGCTTGATATAGACCTTACTCAGCACCTATGCTTGGACATTTAGGGAGTTTCCATCAACCCTAAGTACTCGTTGGAAGGACTGAAGCTGAAGCTAAAGCTCCAATACTTTGGCCACCTGATGCAAGGAGCCAACTCATTGGAAAAGACCGTGACGCTGGGAAAGACTGAAGGCAGGAGGAGAAGGGGGTGGTACAGGATGAGTTGGTTATATGACATCAATGAATCAATGGACATGAATTTGAGGAGGACAGAGGAGCCCGATGTGCTGTAGGCCACGTGGTCACAAAAAGTTGGACATGACTTTAGGGACTGAACAGCAGCAACACTGCTATACAATGTAAATTTATACAAATGCCTTTCTTTCTTATTGGAGTTGGGGGAGGTATATCTCCAGGGTCAACTCCCAGAGGTGGAATTGCTGTTCAAAGGCAGACACAAAGGAAGTCCTGTTAGCTATTGCCAAATCCCCCCTACCCTGGAGCTCGGGACTTTGAATTCCATCGGCACAGTAAGAAGGGGCCTGCTTCCTCCATCAAGAGTGGGTAGTCCAGCTATTGAATGTTTGTCAGTCTGATAGGGAAAAATTACCTCTCTGTAGTTTTAATTTGCCTTTTCCTCACTGTGAGTAAAATAATTGTCTTTTCCTTTGTTTAAGGGCCATTATGTGTGCATTTGGTGGGGTTCATTTCCTAATGAATCTTTTTTAATATTCTTTTTTTTTTTTTAATTAGAGAAAATTTCCCTTTCTCTGTGCTTTTCAATCTATCTTCTCTTGAGCTCTTTCCAAATGGATCCTTCTCCCCTCTGTGTTGGGGATTGACCAGGTCACGCACCTGCTACCTCCAGCTCCCAGGTCGCTTCCCCAGTGAAGTCGCTGGAGAGGAAGCGGCACCCATACAGACCCTCGTCGGCGGGGACCACGCGGTGGAGCCGCAGAGTCACGCTGCCGTCTGCGATGTCCTCCTTGATGAGTTGGGTCCTGTTCTGGAACTGCTTCATCTGCCAGCCATAGAACTCCTGCTGCTTCCGGTACAAGTGCACCACGTTGGAGGCCTGGCTCCGGAACCAGAGGATCTCCATGTGCTCGGCGTCTCGATATGGTGACAGGTGGCAGGAGAATTCCACTTCTTCCCCGACGTGTGCCAGAATGGGTTCCTCATGGCCTACCACCCTGATCTCCTCTAGGACAAGATCCCAGACAGTGGCCCAGATTAGCTTTCCTCAAATAAGATAGTGTACATATGTTTTGTGGGTTTTTTTTTTTTTTTTTTTTGCCAACAGTTCCATGTAATTTAATGCCTCAAAAATATGTTTATTTGTTTTCTGCAGCTCAGAAATCCACAGTGAACTATTCAAATGACAAAGGTGAAACACTCTACAGGACAACCAATCCTGTTTCTTGAACAAGTAATTGTCATGAAATAGTTGGATATGCCACATTAAAAACTACACAAAACACATTACAACCAGATACAAATGTGTGGTGGGCTACTGGTAGCTGGTTTGAATCAACCAGCTGCCAATATTATTCAGGGGATGGTTGTCTCAATATGGCCAGGGCATTAAATTAAATGGAATCTTTGGCAGAAAAAAAAAATGTACACTATCCTCTTATATGAATAAAAATTGATGTATTGGCATAAATGTGCAGAATAAAAAATCTGAAAGAAGAAAGACCAATTATTGATGGTGATCATTTCTGCATGGTGCGAATATATGTTTTCTTATTTTTGCTTTGTCTGATTTTCTAATATTTTATAATGTACACACACAGCTTCTATAATAACAAAGAATATTAAAATAATTGATGGGGGGTGCTTCTTGCCTCATGGGTTTTCCTATCTAAGATCAAATCCTGCTGTCGAGATTTTTATTTATCTGGATCTTTCATTTGATTGTCCTCTGCAGTGATGTCTCCACATGGCTGCTTTACTCCCTGTTTTCTGCAATTTGCATGAGAGTTGCTGTTCCTGCTGCGGTGCCTTTCCACCCAGCATGCCTTCATTCGTTTTTTTCTGGCTTCTGTGCCCCTCCTTTCCTTCTTTCAAAGCTCAGCTTAATCCCACCCCCAATTCTTCCTTTATGAATTCCTCCCATCCTTCACTTTGCCCATATAGCATGGGAGCACCTTTCTTCTCTCCATATGAGACCCCTTGTTGCCCCAGGTGTAGCCTGGACACCGCTCCTACCAGCTTCCCTCTTCAGGTTCTCTCCAGCTGCCATTGCTCCCATGCCTGATGCCTGGCCCTTTTCCTGGGCATACCCTGCCTCAGTTTACTCTCCGTCTGTCATCTTCCTACAGACTGTCTCCTGCAAGGTTCTACTCAAACAGTACCTCCTCTCTATGGCCCTTCTTGGCTTTCTGGAAAAAAACAAATTGGTCTGTTAGCTGTGATCCCAGATCCTTGGGTACGTTTCTCTTGGAGCTCTGGTCACACAGCTGGACAGTCATGTATATCATGTCTGTTCACCTTCCTTGAACTGACTGAGGATTTGGGCTGTGCGTTGTCTATCACTTTGGTATCCCTGGTTTCCAGCTCAGGGAGTTGGGGAATTCTATTGGCATAATTAGTTTACATTCTCTGCTAGTTGCTTCTTTCATGAGAGGTGGTATGACCAGGATCCTTTCTGCTCTTCAAAAGCTATGGCTTATATCACAGGAGAGGAGTTAAAAATACTTTCCGACTGGTTCAGCCTAAGAACAGACCAATAAGACTTTCCTGGCACCCTCCCGCTATGCCTTCTGCCATGGTTGTGAGCTGTGGAGTTGTTGGGGTTAGGGGGGCCCTGAAAGGATGGTGGAGGAGCACTGAGGGGCTGAATGGTGCTCAGGGTCAGTGACTCTTTAACAACTGGGATGGAGGGCTTATTGTCTAGCCCCTGAGACAGCCTAGGAAAAGGCTGCAAGATCTCAGTCCTGGAATAACCTGCAGAAGGGGTGGGCAGAAGCTGATGTGCTCACTTAGGTCCCGGCTGTCTGGGATGCAGATTAGACGTGTTACCTGAGTGCATCGCCCTGGGCTGGGGGAGGAGGAGCAGGTGAGTGAGGAAGAAGAGACTGCTGGGCAGACGTCCTCGCTGGTAGGAGTTCAGGCAGACTGAGAAATCCATCACTTTTCCACAGCAGTGGGGGCCACCTGCAGAGGGATAAAGACATACAGAGTGATGCAGTAGAGTTAGAACTCCACGTATCAGGCCTGACATCTGTTATTGCCTCAAGTCTATTTTTTTCAGGTACTTGCAAGCTCTAGTGCCTGGCTTCTTTTCAGTCATAGCCAGATGTGAGAGTTGATTCTAATTTTAACAGGCAGCATTGCTTGTAGTGGTGTTGACCCTTGCTTGGACTCACAGTCCTCCAAGAGGACAGGGTCAAAGGATCCCAGAGGAAGCAGCTTCTGAGTTTTGCATTGTTTTGAGCCAGGAATAGAGCCATGCATTGTGTGGGAGCTGAGTTAGGTTTCAGTGACTTGGCCCAAACAAAGGGAAATCTATAAGAACTCTCAGATGCGTTTTCCTTTTCTCTGTCCAAACCTGTTCCCGATTCCCTTTGACCTGGAACATCAGGTTCAAAAAACAGAGGAACAAACACAGTGCACTTTCCTAAGTGGCATGCACGCCTGGCTGCCTTTTAACTTCAGCCACACCTAAGACACCTTTTTCCAGCCCTGAGACCTCAGGTGGAGTTCCCAGGAGGTCAGTTGGTGACTGTCACTGAGTCAATAGCATCTTTAAGACCACAGTGATGGGGCTGTCTCATCGATCCCTCCCCATACCCACCCGTGGCCCCAGAGATCCGGCCCCAGAGATCCAGCCCCAGTGCAAGCAAGGGCTGTTCCCTCTTCACTCCTGATGCCCCTTGGGGAGCTGTGGTAATGTAATATGAGAATCAGTGAGCCTGAGAATATGAGAATCAGGGTAGCCGATTCATCTTGGGAAATATACAAGTCTTCCCATATTTCTCCTCTATTTAGTTGTGGGACTTTTCGGCAGATTATGTAACTTGCTGAACCTTAATTTTTTCACTTGAACAATGGAAGAAACCAATCCAACTCAGAGGGCTGTTAAGTCTCCAAGGTGAGATGGATGCTCTTTAAAGAAAAATCAGCTCCTCCCTCTGCCTCCAACTTCCAAGCATCTGCTTTCTGCTCCCCATCTTCTTCTAGAGGCTACATCCCTCTCCTTTCACTCCATCATAGCATCCCAGAGCAGAAAGGCCCATGGCAGTTTCTGCTCTCCAGCTTCCCCAGTCTCCCCTCTCCCTCTGTCTGCCATCCCACTCCACTGTTTGGTTTTCCTTTTCCCACAGACCTGCGAGGTGGCACCTGTTCCTGGGGTCTTGTGGCTACAGAGCCCCAGCCACACCATCGGTAATATCACCAGCAGGGTTTACATGGAGGACTTTAGTTCTTTTTTTATTGTGTAGATGATTTACAATGTTTTAACTACTGCTGTATTGTAAAGTGATTCATTCTTTTTTTTTTAATATTCATTTCCATTATGGTTTGTGTTGGGCTTCCCTGGTGGTTCAGATGGTAAAGAATCTGCCTGCAATGTGGGGAGACCTGGGTTTGATCCCTGGGTTGGGAAGATCCCCTGGAGAAAGGAATGGCTACCCACACAATACTCTTGCCTGGAGAATACCAGGGACAGAGAAGCCTGGTGGGCTACAGTTCATGAGATCACAGAGTTGGACATGACTGAGTGACTAACACACACACAGTTTGGGTTATAGAGACTTCCCTGGTGGCTCAGACGGTAAAGAATCTGCCTGCAATGCAGGAGACCCAAGTTCGATCCACTTTCTTTTTTAAAAATATTTTCATTATGATTTATCGTAGGATATTGAATATAATTTTCTATGCTATACAGTAAGACTTTGTTTATCCATTCTACATATGAAAGTTTACAGTAAAAAAAAGAAGTTGAATTCAAAGAGTTGAATGATGGTTAGCAGGGGAAGAGGATGGGAGAACGTGGTACATGTTGGTCAATGGTACAAGCTTTCAGTTATAAGATGAATAAGTTCTGAAGATCTAATGTACAGGACGGTGATCATAATTAATAATACTGTATTGTATACTTAAATTTTTCTAAGATTAAAGTTTTAGTGTTCTCACAACAAACAAAAAAGATAACTATGTGAGATGGTAGATATGTTAATTAGTTTGGTTGTGATTATTATTTCACACAATGTGAAATGCATTTCACAATGAATGCATTTATCAAGATATCATATGGTACAAATATATACAATTTGGGGGGCTTCCCTGGTGATCCTGTATATAGGATTTTCCACTGCCAATGCAGGGGGCCCAGGTTCAATCCCTGGTCAGGGAACTAGATCCCACATGCCGTGAAATTTAACGTGCCACAACTAAAGATCCTGTATGCCACAGCTAAGACCCAACACAGCCAAGTAAATAAATATGTTTAAAAAATAAATAATGTATACCATTTTTATTTGTCAATCATACTTCATAAAGCTGAGAGAAAACCATATTAGGTTTTAGTAAATTATTTTTCTGCAACTATTCAGGTCGTGATTTTTTTCTCTTCTTTTTCAATTGATTAATTTACCTAAACTGTCAAAATTCTTAGAATAAAAGAGTTGACAATGAAAAAAAAAGCTAGCAGTATGTGAAAGACTTTAAAATTGCTGGTCACGTAGCAGAAGATGGTCTGAGAAGGTGTGCAGGTAAGTTAACGGAAGGCAGGCAACATGAATGACCTCTGTGCTGGAAGGACCTGGGCTGACAGGACCACGGCCAGAGGGAGGGGTGATGGCCTGTGAGTCAGTTGGTCAGGGGCCTTGCCTCATGGAAAGCAGAGGCTAAGCTGGGGAGCCTCCATTCATGCATCAGAAGGGGCCCCTAAGGAAGGAGATTAGAGTCCCCTTTCAACGGGGCCTGGCTGTTTTGATAGCCAGCAGCTATTGGAATATGGTCACACAATAACCAGCAGAACAGAGGCCCTGGGCCAGAGTCCAGGCTCAGGCTGGGCAGTCTAGCCTTTCAGCCTTTTGGCTGCCAGCAGGAATGTGTCTGCGACAGGCCCACCAACTGGGAGCAAAGGCCATAGAGCCCCATGAATGTGAAGCTCTAAGGATACATCAGCACCAGCTAACGCCTTCCAAAACTAGAGGGGCTCAGAGGGTGTTTACGGATCCATACGGATTGGCCAGGCTCTGAGGAATTAGTCAAGACTTGTGCTAGGAACAACTTGAATGTTCCCAAGGCCGCAACAGGGCATTAGATAGGCCCACAGCTGGGGGAAGGGGCACCTCACAGCAGGATCAGTATTCAAGGTCCCATATTCCTGGGGAAGGAGGAAGCTGCCATCTATCAGTCAGTCCGTGCGTTCCAGACCCTGGAATTACTATCAGGACTGCAGTTCTCTGTTGTGATACACTCTTGTGATTTCAGTCACTGAGGCTGCAGATGGAAGAGGTCATAAACACACATACATACATGCATGTGTCCACAACAATTAAAACTAATATGAATTGAGTGCTTACCATCTACCCAGGACTTTCCTATATCAGAAGTATTATTACTATTATAGGACCAAGATAAAGACAAGGAAACTGAAGCAGAGGGAGGCTAAGGGACTTGCCCCACACACATGACTGGAAGGTGGTAGAGCTGGGGGAGTTCCTCCTAAGCTCTGCACCTCTCTGGACGAAGCTTCCTCACCAGCAGTGTCGTGTCAAGGCTGGGTGCACCTCAGTTCTCTTGTCCCCCAAGTCATGACCCCTGTTAGGGACCACCTGGTCACAGACTGCCGCACTCACCCTGACAGCATCTCCTGGCAATTGAAGAAGTGGCTTGAGTCCCCAGATGTCAGCCGCAAGACTAACCAACCAATAAGTGAATACAAACAAAACCACTTCTGAAAAAACAGCTTAAAACGAGTGGTTCCCTCAGATCTTGTCAACAGCATCTTCTCCAGCAGGAGGTCATGCCCCATAGTACCTTTGCTTCCAACACCCAAGGAGCTGATTTTAAAGCCTTTAATTCAAGGGAGGCTGTCTGGTGAATTCTTGAAGGGAAATCAGAGGGGCTGAATGCTCCCTTCCTGTTCTAAAGAGCATGCTCCTCCCCATTTGCTGCCAGAAGTTTGCCTATTATAACCTCCCTCAGCAGTTGAAATGCTCTGATCCTTACCCCTCTGAGGGGAAACCCCTTCTGATCGCAGCTATTCACATCACAGTGGAAATGGATTTCAGCTTCCTTTTCTGATGGGGAGGTTTTGCTGGGGAAAGGTGAGAGACTGGACACGTTGCAGATTTGAGAAAGATGGAAGACCCAGGGAGGAGAAGGATGGCCAAAAAGGGGGTACTAAGTTAGAGTTAAGCTCTGCTGGTGGGGAACACGCTCCCCACTCTCCAGGGAGCCTCTGAAGACACAGGGAGATATAAGGGTTGTGCACACCAATGCCAAAGAAGTGCTGCTGAAATGCTGCTACCCTCCACCCAAGTTTATCCTCCCTCTTCTTTCTTTGTTCCTTCTCATTTTTTCCCTGGCCACACTCCAGCTTCATTCCAGTTTTCTCCTCCTGCATCTCCAACTTCTGAACAACATTAATGTTTTCTTGATTTGCAGTCCTTCAGCTCTTGAGTTTCTCTTTAAACATTATTTTGTTTTGCTTTTGCTGCTTTTGTAGGCTTGGGCTGTGTGTGCTTTGCCCCTCTCTCATTCCCTGTGTCCTAAGCTTTAAGCCCCCAGGGGTAGGACTTTTGCACTCTGCACCCTCTCCTCTTACAGCACCCATGGCAATGCTTTGCCCTCCACAAACTGCTAATTAATGCTCCCTGGATTGCTTTGGTTTTATTTCAATAGGTCCACAAGAGTATTTACACCCCTGGTCTCTAAGGGAGATGAATTTCCCCAAGGAGAGATCTTCAGTGAGGCTTCATATGGCTTGAGGAGAAAATAGGATGTGTCTGAATCCTTCCTCTTCAGGTGGAGCTGCCAGAACAGGCATCTCCCCTCGGTCCCACCGACATCCTTATCCTGCAGCCAGGTTCAGCTGATAAGATGGTACCAACCCATGCTGTGCTATCTCCTCAGCCCTCATTTTCTGCGTCCCATTTCTGAAAGGTGGAGGTTTAGACAGCATTGAGTCACATACCTGGCAGGTAGCAGCAAAGGGTCCAAAATGACAGGTGATCTCAAGTTCCCTGCAAGGGAGACAATCGCGAAGTATCCTGGCTCCAGATGCTAAGGTTCCCTAGACACGAGCTGGCAGCGCAGTAGAAGGGACCAGCTCTTCTGTGACAGAATTATCCACCCACCTTCCACATTAAGACACGTGCTGCTTGCTCTGCCCTTTGTTATAAAAACCAAGATAGACAGAACAAAACGAGGAAGTCTCTGTCACATCCTGCCTGAATTGAATTTCCATGGAAAGTGCCCCCACTAAGGTCCTAGAAGTAGGGTAAAGGTATCTGGGAGTTTTGTAGGGACTGCAAACTACAGACGCTCAGAGCAGGGAGAAGACGCTCCAGCTGGCTGCCCAGGATCTCTGGGGCTCCAGGGAGGCAGGATGGTCATGCCTGCCCCTTTCTCTTCACCATCATAGCAAAACATACAGAGACTGGACAGGAATATCCACTAAGGATTAGGAAGGCCTGGTGCTCAACTCTTAACTCTGGTGCTTAACTCTTAACCTCCACAGGGTTAAGGACAGTAAGAAAAATAATCTCAGAACTTGGCTATGGGTAAAACCTGCAAGAGCTGTTCACATACAACTTGGAAATGCATCAGGGTGTTGTGCTGGGACTCCTCTAATGGAGCAAAGCTCAAAAAGAGAAGAAACTATGACTATCCCACCCTACCCCGTTTGGCCATATGCCACTGTGCCACTTTGGTGTTAGTGGGAATGAAGCACAATGGACCAAGGTGCCAGCCTAATCGGCTATTAGGCTGATGTCGTTCCACCCTGACATCGTTCCTAGGGGACAAGTCAGAGCTGTGGTACAGGGGAATTCAAGCACGTGGAGGACTCCCAGAAAGAAATGCCTGATGTTTAGGGAGGGGCCTGTGCAGGTGCTGGAGTTCTGGGTTAGTGGATGGAGGTGAAAACAGTGAACTTCGGGGTCCCAACCTGATGGTGATGCTCCATATTGAGGCAGGCTGGTGCATGCACCCCATAGAGACATCCCAGGACAGCAAAAGGAGCTGAGTAGTGAGCTTAAATGGTGGGTCCCAGTCCTGGGGGGTTGGGGAGACAGAGGAGGGCCCAGGGACAGGTTTAACATAAAATTGACACTGAATAAAGAACAGGATCGGAGAAATGATGGAGACAAAGGGAGGGGTAAAGACACTGAGTGGAGGGAGGCTGTTAGCATGTATGGGGCAGGAATAGGTTATGGGCTTGCCATGAGAGTTTACGAAAATCACCAGTGGAAGGCAGTCCTGGAAACAAAAATAGATGGGACCAAATTGCAAAGACCTTTTATTCCACAGAAGGAAGTGGAACATTGTCCTAGTGGGCAGCCAAGAGTCAACTGGACGTTCAAAGGACATGAAGTGATTCAGGATGGGAAGAAAAATGGAGGTTGTTTGAGGGACTATTTGGAAAGGTTAGTCCTGGGTTTTTTAATTGGTCTTTCCCTACACACCACCTGGGAAGAGGTGAGAATGTCACAGCAGGAATGCAAAGGCAGCAGACAGAGTTCACTTCTGTGACTTCTGGACACAGCACAGCTGGGATGTGGCAGGGAGACCCCCACGTGCCACTTCCTGCATTTCTGGTACATCCTCCGGCAGGGACAGGACCCTGCGCCCTGTTCTACCAGCTGCACGTGGGCACCTCATTCCAAAACCTCAAGAAATGCATACATGCCTGTTTTCAAAAAGAGGGTGAGCTCTGGGCTCCTGGGGAGCTGCAAGTGAAAAGGGAAGGACCCTCAGCTGCATTTGTTTGAGCAAGCTCCAGGAGTTGGTGATGGACAGGGAAGCCTGGCGTGCTGCAGTCCATGGGGCTGCAAAGAGTCAGACATGACCGATCGACTGAACTGAACTCAGCTGCCTTTGGTCAGTGAGGAACTCATCTTTACAGCTATTCCATTGGGTCACTTTGGCCAGTTCTCCTTGGTGTATATCAGCCTTACCATGAGGTTGTCTGAGAGGACTCACGGGTGGGGGAGCCTGAGAACACCTCCGGCGTAAAGGCCATTCTCACATACAACATGGGAAGATGGAATGAAAAGTCACGCCAAACTTACAAGTAGATCGGTTAATTCTGCAAAAAAAAAGGGAAGACAGCAGAAGAAATGGCAATAAGAACAGCTTAAGATAAACTTGTGAGAACAGATGTAAACGTAGAGGAGAGGGGAAGTCCCCTTCTATACTGAGTTTGAAAATATATAAAGCTTTCCCTCACATTCAGAGTCCATGCAGGAACTTGTATCCTCTTTCTCACTACCTCACACTGCTCATTCTAGCTTTTTCAGTCTTCTTTCTGTTTATTCTTGGCCCCTAGCTCTACCAGCCAAGCACCAATAGTGGTTACCTACCCCCGCCATGCATTTTCTCCCAGCATCCTACCCACCTCTTCTCTCTGCTAATCTCTTTCCCCAAGTTCCTGCTCAAAATTTCTTCTTCCAATGCCTTCATGAATGAATTCCCTCTTACCTCTGTGTACATACTTTCTTCTCATTCTTTAAGTTGCCTCATATAGTTTAAACTTGTATAAATGCCTCATGGGGCCACATTTACAAATGTCTTTATGTAACTATATATTTTTTTCCTCTACAATTCTGGCTCCTACTGTTCAGCAGCCAAGTCTTCTTGACCCTTGGGTACCAGCAGGGATTCTTCCTCACAAAGGATGCTAGCCAATCGCATGAGCTGATCACAAAAAGGGAGACAGTCATTAAAGGAGATGGGTTTTGCTCTGCACTGCTCAGAGGCAGAAAGATTTGCTAATTTCTCAGCAACCTTCCCCCAGCCCATAGCATGGCTCCCTGAGCTCTCCTATTGCATACCTTCTTTTGTTGTTTTCCAAGAAACTTAGACTGAAAGTCCTGTGCCTGTCAGCTGGCAGGGCGCCCACCATTGTGCTTTTGTCACACAAATGGTGAAGTGCACACTTGCATTGAGAAAGAAGGAGAAACACACTACCAGCTCAGGCATTCATTTTAAGCTAGGTCCTGGGGGATGCAAAGGGTTGCAAGGGCCTCACACACCCTTCCACTACTCAACTGTCAGGAATGTTTGACGGGAGGATTCCTACGTGCTGTCTCTCAGGAGTCCTTTGTCCCTCTTCAAGCGGAACAGCACGCTGCTCCCAGGGACTGAGGTCATTGTGTGAGGCAAGCATGAGTGTCCTTTAGTAAACATTCTCCTTAGGACAAAACAGCTTAATCTCCTTCCCCTTACTTGAGATATAGATTGTCTCCTGACCTTGTGACTAACGTTACCCCTTGTTCCCTTGGTAACGGTTGCTGTACATTTGGTTTTCTGATCTCTATCATTCCCGAAAGAAGTTTCTTGTACTGCAGCCTATATATACTCATAGAAAAATCATTAAAGCACCTTTGCTCCACCAGAGCTTAGGTCCCCGGGTCTTTTTTGTCTCTCTCTCTCTCTTTCTCTTTCTCTCTTTCTCTCTTTCACTTTCTTATCGTCAACTCCGTACCACAAGGTTCCGGTCCATTAAAGGACCCCAACAAATGGCGCCAAAGAACTGGGACACTGGTATACGTGGAATATCGGGCGGAATGACTCAGGGACCTATTGAGGTCGGTAAGTACTAAGGCATGGGTTAAACGGCTGGCCAGCCCCATTATTTTTCTACTTTACTTCACCATTTGTTTAAATTTCAGGGACTTCTGGCTTCACGGCAATGAATAGAGGCTTGCCTTCAAACAGTAGTTGAACATAATCCTTAGTTTCCTGATAAATGCAGTTCTGATTTAGAAATTTGGCTCCAAGTCAAAGAAAATGTTAAATGAGCAGCCAAACAAGGAAAAAATATTCCAATTGATCTCTAGCCCCTATGGGCTCTTATTAAAGCTGTAATTCTGCCATTTCAAGGTACATTCTAGCCCTTCCAATATTCAGCAACAGATAGAACACTTATTACATAAATATAAACTAAATGATTAAACTTTACAAAAGGCCCAATTAAAACAATACAAAATATCTCAAAATTTTCTTACTAGCCCTGCCCCGGCTGCTCCAAATGCTTCTCCTCTGCCAACAGTCGCAACTCCAAAAGTCTCTCATTTATTGGAACCTAATGAAAAGTTATGCTAATTTTTAAACTAGATTAGAAGCTGCTATTTCCCATACTGTAATCGGAGAAGAAACCAAAGAACAGCTAGAGAAATTACTTGCTTATGAGAATGCAAATCAGAGATGTCAAAGAGCTATAGCTGCAATTTGTGAGACTAGGACTATTATTGATTATTTAAAAGCTTATTGCAATCTAGGATCAGAAACTCAAAAGATGCAAATACTGATTGAGGCAATGGCTACTACCTTTAAAAAGGGAAATGAAGGATGCTTTAACTGTGGAAATAAAAATCATTTAAAAAGGGACTGCCCTAAGAAGGCCAATAAAATACCAAAAAATTTGCCCTCGCTGCCGTAGAAGAATGCACTGGGCCAAAAGTTGTAAATTTAAATTTGATATTGATGGAAAACCTATTCCAGGAAACTCCAAACAGGAACAAATTCTATCTTTTCCCTCAAACCCTCAACATCCGGCAGTACTGCCGTCTATATACCAGCCCTAAATGATTTTTTCCTTTACCCTCAAAACAGTCCCTACTAGAGTGCCTACCGGACCTTTTGGACCCCTGCCCCCACAAACTTTTGGTCTTTTGCTTGGCCGATCTAGTCTGACTTCTAAAGGAATTACTGTTCACCCTGGAATAATTGATTCAGATTATAAAGGAGAGATTCAAATTCTGATGTCATCTCAGATTCTATGGCAATTCAAAAAGGGGGACAAAATTGCTCAATTACTTCTTTTACCTTACATTTCTATTAATTCCTCTAATAATGTATGGACAGATGGGTTTGAAAGTACAGATCAAAAACAGTCTTTGTAGACATCATTAGTATCTGAGTATGCCCGACCAAATATAAATATCAAAATTAATGGTAAAAGATTTTCTGGTCTCCTCGACACTGGATCTGATATTACTATTATTTCCAAACATTTATGGCCCAAATCCTGGCCTGTACAAAAGGTCTCCTGCCAAATTACAAGAATTTCTCAAACTAAAGTACAAGAAGTTTATCAAAGTGTTCAAATATACTCATATGAGGGACCAGAAGGGCAACCTGCAACATTAAAACCTTATGTGATAAATGTACCCTTTAATCTAATAGGAAGGGACTTACTTATACAATGGCAAACTCAGATATACATTCCACATTTTTCCTAGGGGCCACTGCTCATTTAACAAACAAAACAATTATTAAAATAACTAAGAAAAATTATGAGCCTATTTAGACAAAGCAATGGCCCCTTATGAAAGAAAAATTACAAGCTACTAAAGAACTTATAAACACACAATTAAAATTGAAACATATTGAAGAATCTTGCTCTTTTTTGCAACCAGAGATCCCATCACCTATTACTATTCCTCAAAATTGGCACATTATTATTACTGATTCACAAGATTGCTTTTTAAATATACCTTTACACCCTTTAGACCGGGAGAGATTCACTTTCTCTCTCCCTTATCCTAATCATATCGGGCCTCATAAAAGATTTCAGTAGACTATGTTACCTCAAGGTATGCTTAACAGTCCTGCTGCTGCTGCTGCTAAGTCACTTCGGTCGTGTCCTACTCCATGCGACCCCATGGATGGCAGCCCGCCAGGCTCCCCCGTCCCTGGGATTCTCCAGGCAAGAGACCTGAAATAGGGTGCCATCGCCGTCTCCGTAACAGTCCTAGTATTTGTCAGAATTTTGTAGCCAAGGCTTTACTTCCTATGTGACAACAATTCCCTCATGCATATATCATTAATAATATACTATAGCTACAAAAAAGAAAAATGATATTTTTGACACTGAATGGCTATTATATTCTTTAGACTCCGGAGGAAACTGATGAAAATAAAATATTTTTTGAAATTGCAAAACCGGTTCTTCTTGCATATGCAGTTAGGAAAAGGTTAACTTGTTAAAAAAATTTTTTTTGAGCTCCAGTTCTGCCTGGGAAACAAAAATAGGCCTAAGAAAAAACCTTAAGTTAACTCTTATCATGTCCTTGGGATACACAGCCCACTCTATCTAGGACTCCAGCCATTAACAAATTGGTGGAGCTCAAAATAAATAAATAAAACAAAAGGATATTTTAAATTTCAAACGGAGAACTATGCCTATGTATCTAAAATTATCTATGTCTCAATGTATGTCTTTGTTTTTAGATAGTGTGGAGTTAATGAGCTCTATTTAGATTCAGCTTTACATGAACTGAAGGGTATTCAATGTTGGGTATAATGTTTATTTAAATGTGAATGTGATTTAAATATAATTATTTGTTAATCTAATTGGGACATGTCTTGAGTCATCAACATTATATAATACTTTTATTATGCCTTGGTTTAAGGTAAACTAAGTTTGTCAACAAAAGGGTAACTCTTTATATATATATATATATATATATACAAATATATAGATGAGATAAAAACTTTTAGATAAGCTCTATTAGAAATAATCGTATTTTTGATAGAATGATCTATTATCTATAATCTGGAGCCATCTCTTGGGATTGGAGTGACTTAGGTTTCTAGAGTTGTGCTGAACTAAGTAGTAGAAGTTTGTTGAATGGCTGGGTCATTTCCAAATAAAGTAGGATTTTGAAGCATTAATTGTTGAACATTGGCTTACTCTTAAAAGGGGTTTTTCTTGCAGAAGAGCTGAAGAGATTTTGAGCTGTTAATGAATATAAATATATATTTATATA
Source organism: Dama dama (assembly GCF_033118175.1). Classification (NCBI taxonomy): domain Eukaryota; kingdom Metazoa; phylum Chordata; class Mammalia; order Artiodactyla; family Cervidae; genus Dama; species Dama dama. The sequence continues at coordinate 42,567,341 of NC_083689.1, read as the reverse complement.
TGAATGGATATATATATAATATAATATGATTTGAGAAATATGTTCAACGGTCTATAAAATGCTAACATACAAGACATTTCATGGTTGCTATAGAAAAGTAAAATATATGCTTTTAATAGAAAGATATAAAAAATGGCAAATAAAATGATGAATACAAAAATATTTTTTTAATTGTTGAAACATTTATTATAGAATAAAGTGGTATTTACATAAACTTTACTAGACTAGTTTTTCATTGTCGTTCTAGCTACAGCAAATGTTCTTTCTCCAAATTAAACCAAATTGGAAACAAGAGAAAAATTCTGGGAAAACAATATTTAATAGAATTAACTTTGGTCAGCAGATACATTCAGACTGCAAATATATTAGAAAATGCAGTTGAAATGCTTGGGTGGATCACAATGAAAACCACAAAGTATAGTATGTTTATTTAAAATAAACATTGGATTTGTTTATTATGCTATCATACTTTGTTTTGGCCTTTTAACTTTTAAAGATATTTAGTGCTAGAATTTTTAAAAGGCTTATGACAAATGAAGGAAAATTTTATGGCAAATTAATGTAACTCATTGTCCTGAACTTTCTTCCTCTTCCTTCTTACATGTCTCGATCAATACAAATTCTTCTTTTCTAGGGGCAACACCTCTCTAAGGTAAGACTACACAACATGTTATAACTCACCGATCAACTTACTTCACAATAATGAGAACACCTAATTCTATAAAAACAGACAATGACTCTGCCTATATTTCTAAGCAGCTCAAACAATTTTTACATTCATTCTCTATTAAACAGATTGCAGACATTCCTTATAGTCCACAAACACAAGACATGATTGGACAAACACATTACACACTGTAACTGCAAACAAAAAATTAAATAAGAGAAAATACACAGGAACACTTTCGTCTTCCTTGTCCAGAGCAAACTTTGCTAGATTCTGGTGTAGTGTAGTCTTTAAGCCTATAACTATTGTTGGTGTGACTATTTCTGTTCCCAATGTGTAGGATTCTTAAAACAGGGTGAAAAAAAAAAAAAAAAAGGCACCATTTCCCAAATAGATTATTTGTTCCTAAGAATATCAGAAACGTAGAATGTTTGCCCTCTTTTCAGGTCTGTCTTGGAAGTGTAATCATCCTCTTTAACACACTGAACAGTGAGATTCAACAGTTGCTAAGCTGCATTTCTTTTTCAAAGACAAGGTCAAATATATTTGGATGTGAGCAATATTTCATTTGTCAAGTTGTTCTGCATCACCTTTTCAATAATTTCACTTAGGAAAAAATATTTGAATGGTTACTCCTAATGCTTTGCCCCAAATAACACAAACCACAGCCAAATACCAGTCCCAAACAGATTTCTGAATGATTTTTTTTCTTTTAGACTGAAATATTTCCTAAGAATGTTTTCATCGTTATCGCTTTCCTCTCTTTTTATAACTGTTGTTAATATAGCCTTATTTGTTTTAAAGTTTTTAAACTTACCACAAAGAGATGTTTTGACAAAAGCAAAAAACAAACAAACAAAAAAAGAAGTTTTGAAACATTATAGGACACTTCCTTTCCTTTGCCCATTTGATATCAAGATGGGTTAACTAATCAATAGAAATCTAAGAAACTAATCTTACAGGGAAAGGATATGCTTCTATTTCTCCAGATGGATCCAACAAGCTCACATGACTTCCTCTTCAGAAGATTCAACCTAAGGGGGCCCCCATCATTCAGACTAGAGATGAAGCAGCAAAAAACCCAGGAAGAAAGAATTCCAATATAAGCCATGGCAACATTAAAAATTTCCAAAAAACGCCGCACTCGACGTCATCAACCTTATGATCTCACTACTTGGGGACAGATAAAAACCCTTACTAATTAAACTGAAAACCTGATTTCTCAACAGGGAATGCCTCAGAATCCTAAAAATATTTTTCTTCGCTATGCTTGCTTTGCTTGCTTTTGCTTCCCCCGCTCAGGCTGACTTGATTGATCACACTTACTGGGCTTATATACCTAACCCCCCTTTTTTATTGTAGGTTGTAAAATGGACAGATATAGAACCAATCATATCCACTAATGAGTCAACACATATGCCTCCTCCTTAGAACTTGGAGGGGCCCTCTCATCCTGAAGAAAAAGAAAAACTAATTAATATCGTTCTAGGTTATGAAGTCCTTCCTTTCTGTATGGGCCCAGCAGAATTATGTATAAACTTTAGTCGACAAACTTGGGCTTTCATCCTGCCTCCAGAAAAGGATTTTCGGACACTACTTGGATTATTTACTGCCCTTTCTTTGTCAGTAAACCATGTTTAGAATTAGGGAAAGAACAAAGAACAACATGCCAAGGGTTTACTAATAAGAACTTTAAATATATTCCTGTTCACTGGGACAAATGTCAGGCCAAACCAGGAAAATTAATGTTTATAGCTAATCATACAATTATCAATTGGGGACCCCATAGTATGTGGTTATTGAACTGCTCAGATGATATTAACAATACTATGTATGATTATATTACTCAAGTAACATGGAAGGTTACTAATACTGCAATGGAACATTACCATGACAGAGGACTTCTTGGCTAGCTTGATGATGGAATGGCCCCCGCTTAATCCTAGAATCACCCTTGATAAACAGATTGGGCCTAAACAATGGGACATCTGAAAACTTGCTGCATACACCGAAGAACTTGGGACTTGGACCAGACATTCCACGGGGACCAATCATAGCTGTAGCAATTATTTCTTTCACTATAATCAATCATATTTTATACAAGCCTATGTTCCACTTCCTTTTGTTGTAGCTATAAAAAATTGACAATTCAATAAGACTATACATTTTGTAACCTGCATAAATTGCAGATTATATACTTGTCTTAACTCCTCTATTTCCTTAAGATATGATTCTCTTTTAATTCTTTGATCTTGACGTAGTCTATGGTTACCAATAAATCTCCAATGGCCCTGGGAAGAAGGTCCCATGGCTGGACTTGCTTCCCGGTTGCTTACTAAATTGCTCTAGCGATGGAAACGATTCATTGGATGGCTGATTTTTGGCATTATAGGATTAATAACTATTTGCACCATTGCTGTCATCACTAGTGTTACTTTACAAACCTCAATTCAAACACATAATTTTATCCAAAATTGGACTAAAAATGCTCATACTATGTGGGCCACTCAGTCTCAAATAGATGAGGATATTCAAAAAGAAATACAGGAACTGAAAACAGCCATCGAATGGGTTGGAGGTCAATTAACAGATGTACAAAAACAGGTGATGCTAAAATGTGACTGGAATTCTACTCAATTTTGTGTTACTCCTGTTCATTTTAATAACAGTGCCTACAACTGGGAACAAATCAAGTTTCATTTACAAAACATACATGATAATACCTCTCTGAATGTACAATTATTACAAAAAGAAATATGTAAAACCTTTTCTAATAATCTGCCCTCTTCCACTAGTATGGGAACTTTAGCTATACAATTGGCTAATCAATTATCTGGGCTAGACCCACATAGATGGTTTCAAAGCCTTACTCATAGCATTGGGTCTAGAACTATAATTTTGGTGATTGTCTTAACAATTATATTTGTTGTCTACTGTTGCCTTCATGCAAAGATTGTCAAAACTAAACAAACTCTGATGGTCAGAACTCTTCTTACAAATATTATAAATAAATAAGGGGGAATTGTCAGGGAATGTTTGATGGGAGGATTCCTACGTGCTGTCTCTCATGAGTCCTTTGTCCCTCTTCAAGCGGAACAGCACGCTGCTCCCAGGGACTGAGGTCATTGTGTGAGGCAAGCATGAGTGTCCTTTAGTAAACATTCTCCTTAGGACAAAACAGCTTAATCTCCTTCCCCTTACTTGAGATATAGATTGTCTCCTGACCTTGTGACTAACGTTACCCCTTGTTCCCTTGGTAACGGTTGCTGTACATTTGGTTTTCTGATCTCTATCATTCCCGAAAGAAGTTTCTTGTACTGCAGCCTATATATACTCATAGAAAAATCATTAAAGCACCTTTGCTCCACCAGAGCTTAGGTCCCCGGGTCTTTTTTGTCTCTCTCTTTCTCTCTCTCTCTCTTTCTCTCTCTCACTTTCTTATCGTCGACTCCGTACCACAAGGTTCTGGTCCATTAAAGGACCCCAACACTCAACCACCATGAAATCTCCAAGGTCAACAGGCATTTCTGGAGTGACTTTAGGAGTGTGGTCCAAAGGCATCCTTATTGGACACTTCAGCCGCAAAGGAATCCCTTTCTAGTAAAGAATTAGCCAACGTCCTCTTATAATGAGCAGAATCACGGAGAGTAAGAATTGGTTGTAAAGAAGCCATCAACTAATGCAGGCCCTGTTGAGAACACATAAAGGGCTCACATAAAGGGAAAAGAGGGCAGGATTTGACCCGTGTGCCTCAATTATGTTTTTTAAAGCAGCCTGTCAAATCCTTTTTTAAATAGGATTTGACAGAGATTGAGTTACATAAAGAGATTTTAATAGAAAAAAAGTCATTAGGCTGTTATTTAAGGATGCTCCACACTCATGGGCATCAAACCAGTGCTTCCTTCCCCAGCATGGGGTGGATTCCACTGTGTCATCCAAACTCTCTCCTGGCTCCTTGGACATACCAATAGTATCTGTTTGTTATATTAGATGGAAACCATTTTTTAAAATATTTAAAATTTCTAAATAAGGAATAAAAGGTGGCAACATATCCTTTCAGGGTCATATGGAGACACTTGTGCAACCAAGGATTCATTATGGATTGGAGCATATATACTTTATTTCTACAATAATAAACTGCTGTTTATTATTGCTTGAAGCTCTCAGACTCAGTGAACTTGCATGTTTAACTTATAGATTTTTGTCTAGTAAAACTGCAAATAATTTCTGTCAAGTATAAAAGAAAAATAATCTCAAACATGCAGCTTATTGCCCTGTGAGACATTAATCACTGTTGCATATAAGCCAGTAATCTTATCCCAACATTCTAGGGACTTCCTTGGTGGCCCAGTGGTTAAGACACTATGCTTTCAATGCAGGGGGCACGGGTTCAATCCCTGGTCAGGTAATTAAGATCCCACAAGCCACAGAGCATGGCCAAAAAAAAAAAAAAAAAATCTTATCCAAACATTCCTATATTAAGCTGGCTTGAAATATCCAACTCCTCAAATGGTCTTTGGACCAACTTTTGCCATATTATTGATTAATTATGAGTCAAATAAAATTCTTAATGTGTTCATTTCATATTTGAATGACTCATGTTTTAATTTAAAAAATACATACTTTGACAAGTTATTACTCTAGCAATAGCTTTCCTGAAAGTGCCCTGACCCTGGCCCTCAAGGAGCAGGGACCCATTGGCCTGGTCTTATCAGCACTGTGTGCTCGTCACTGACATGATGAGCCCCAGTCCATCCTCAGTGGAGGCAGGATAAAATGGGATCATCTGGAGAACACTGCCAGGAAAATTCTCTCAAATATTCAACATCCTTTTAGGAGGCCTTTCTGTCTTCCTCTTTATCATTTCAGGTTTAATTTCTAAACATATAAGTATGATTGACAGTGTCATTATGAAGACCTTTTGAAAAGAACATTCACATCACTCATCTGCACACTTACATCATCATGTCTGGAACCTGGTAAGGACACAAATCCTCAGCTAGAATTGAGCAGGTCTGTTCCCTGAACAGGGCGCAAGAGGGAAGATGGTGGTCCCTTCCCAAGTGTGAAACTAAGAATCAAGTTGGTTTGAGTAACTGCCTGAGGTGGGAGAAAGGGGGAATATCATTCAGAGCTGACCTTCTCTGTTGACTTCTAAAATATTTGTCCAGTATTGTGTGGGAGGAGGGAAGAAGCTGGCTGGGAGGGAGGGAAGCTGATGGTGGTTTGGGGTGGCCAGCCCTTTCCTCTGCATGCAGGCCTCTGTCCTCAACAACCACAGCTGGGACAACACACCAACTCCTGAGCAGACATCAGGAGGGAAAAATGGAGGGAACGAAGAGACTAGAAAGAGAAGTAAGTTCCTCCACAGTACGTAGGGTATAGAATATCTTAGAGATCACTTCGCCCAAGCCCCTCATTGCACAATCCAGACTGAAGCACAGAATGTGTGACTCTGCCTAATAAGGAGGCAGAGTTTCCATGACACAACATGCCTGGGAAGGTGCACACTCTATATCCTGGGTGTACTTCTGAGAATCTGCCCCGGCTGAGGTTGGGGGCTGGTCATAGACACAGTATCTCTGTTCAGACTTGGCTCTCAAGCCTGCAAGGGAGATGCTTCACATCACCCCACTCTTGCTGATCTGTGACCTTTTCGATCTTGTCTGTCTTGGCTTCTGAAGGGCAGAAATTCATGCTCTCACACACAAACAGACACACAAAAGCTGTCCTGAATGTGTTCTGTGCATATGTGTAACATTCCCCTTAGAACAGAAGGGGATTTCTGGATAACAGGAAACATGTAGTTAAGGTTTTGCTGACTACACGCCAAAAATGTTATCCCAATTGGCACTTTTAGCAGCAAGGTGAAATGGGGTCCACCTCTGTGCACTCTTTTAATAAATACTGAAGTCATAAATCTCTTGCATTTTGCTACATTTATTTTAGTGTACCTTTTTAAATCTCTAGTTCATGTTTATGTTCTACTGTATTTCAGGTCTGTGAGCTGTCTGCTGTATTGCATCTCATTTATATTGGATTGTTTACCTTTTCTTATTGGTTTGGAGGTGTTCTTTAGATATTTTTGATATTATTTTACCCATTGTTTGTGCTTTAACTTTATGTATGACATCTTAGAGATGTAAAAAAAATTTTTGTTTTTCATCTGGCTTGGTCTTTTCTATCTTTTATTTATTGGGGTATAATTGCTTCACAATATTGTGCTAGTCTCTGTTGTATAGAAAAGTGAATCAGTCATATGTGTACACACATCCCCTCCCTTGGAGAAGGGAATGGCAACCCACACCAGTATTCTTGTCTGGAGAATCCCATGGACAGAGGAGCCTGGCCAGTTACAGTCTATGGGGTTGCAAGAGTCAGACACGACTGAGTGCTGAACACTACCCCTTGCCTTCTGGGTTTCCCTCCCGCCTAGGTCACTACAGAGCATAGAGTACAGTTCCCTGCAGGAACAGGTTCTCAGTAGTTATGTATTCCATGCATAGCAGTATATACATGTCAATCCCACCCTCCCAATTCATCCCATTCTTCCTTTCCCCTCTTTGTATCCATACATTTTTTCCTTATGTCTATGTCTCTACTTCTGTGTTGCTGATAGGTTCATCTGTATAATTTTTCTAGATTCCACATATATGTGTTAATATAAGATATTTGTTTTTCTCTTTGACTTACTTCACTCCATATGACAGTCCCTAGGTTCATCCATATCTCAACAAATGACCCAATTTTGTTCCTTTTCATGGCTGTAAAAGTTAATCTAGATAAGTATATCAATATTTTATAACTTCTGGGGTCTGCTTCATGTTTTGAATATAAATGTAATTTTAAATGACAAACACATGATACAAATATTTCTAGTATTTTCTAATAATTCTATAGGTTTTGTTTCATTTATAATCGTCATGAGGATGTGGTTAGGAATATAAGATTTTCAGTGGGAAGCAAATGGCATATCACTTGTTAGAGAAAAAATCACAGTTTTTCCCATGATTGAAGTGGCATCTTTATTAATTACTGTATTTCCATACAACATTGGGTCTGTTGCTAGAGCCTCAGTTCTATTCTATTGACCTGTGCTGTACTTTGCTTAGTTGCTCAGTCATGTCCCACTCTTTGCAACACCATGGGCAAGCCTGCATTGAGGGCAGATTCTTCACCATCAGAGCTGCCAGGGAAGCCCAGTAATATTGGAGTGGGTAGCCTATCCTTTCTCCAGCGGATCTTCCCAAACCAGGAATCAAACTAGACTCTCCTGCATTACAGGTGGATTCTTTACCAGCTGAGTTACCAAGGAAGCTCCTCTATTGACCTACTTAATCTCTTTTTATGTAAGAAACACAATTTTAATAACATTTTGATATCTGAAGGACATCTCACTTCTGATTATACTTCCTTTTCTATAGTATCTGAGATATATTTTTATATTTGCTCCTCCATATGAACTTTAGAATCATCTCCACTATTCTTCAAAGTAAACATCTTGAGATTTGGATTGGAGTAACTGACATCTTTATGTTAATCTCTCATCCAAGAATACTGTTCACTTTTTGCTCTTCAATATAGTCTTTTAGTTTTCTTCTTCAGGTACACAGTTAAGATTTTTTTCTCCTAGACTTTATTTCATGGATTGTGTGGCTATTGTGAAAGAGATTTTTTTTTTTAAGTGTCATTCCTTATTGCTAGTGTATGAGGAAGAATCGATGTCTTCTTGATTATATCTTGCACCTGATCACCCTTTAAAGCCCTCTGATCAGTTCAAATAATTTTTTAGTGGGTTCTCTTGGGTTTTATAGGTAGACAATTTTATCATCCACAAGAAATACATTTTCCTTTCTATTTAAACATTTATGCCTTTAAAATCATATTTATATTCAAAACATGAAACAGACCCTAGAAACTATAAAATAAATTGTTAGTATGTTTATCTACATTAAAATTTTATATCTCTCTAAGATGAATGATACTATAAATAAAGTTAGAACACAAACAATGGGTAAAATATTTCCTACAGGATAAAATCTCTTTATTTTAATAGGAGAACTTAATTTGTCACATTTATTGTGGTTACTGATTTTCTTTGATTTTTACTCTTGTCTTCTTATTTTATGTTCCTATGAAACAATTTCTTCTTACATATTTGTTTCCTAACAGTCAGCTTGTACAATTTTCTTTCTTTGTGCCCCCTCTAGTGGTTTTAAAGTTCTGTAACCTATTTCTATTTGTAATTACTCTCAAAAATGTAAAAGAGTATTTTTTTCTCCTCAGTGTGTCTAGACGTGTTGGTCACTTCTGAATGAGACAAAATATTGAACATGTTTTTACTCCTCTTCCCTTTCTTTCTACTCATCCCCCTCCAAACTCCCAAGGTTGATTGAAATAATCTGGAAGTTTTGTTTCAGATGTTTTTAAGTACATTTTGTCCTTCTTCTAAGTTAAGAACTATTTTCTAAAAATTACATTAAAAATCACAAGTACATTAGCCACAGTTAAAATAACACTCATTACTTTTGGCAATTTTGCTGCATACCATTCTTCCTTATGTTACATATCTTATCTACTTTATCTTTCCTTGGGTTCATTTTGCTTGAAATACCCTCCAGTATTTTATTTCCATAAATGTCCTTCAATAGAATAATTTCTCTGATTTCCTTCATTCCTGAAGATCTTCTTTCACTTCCTTAGTTGACAGATGATTGTTCGAAAATGTAGATGTACATATATATATATGGGAGAAAATGAACCTGTAATAGTCATGGGGGAAGAGTGGTGAGGAGGTAGAGGGTAGTGTAAATGACTTAATCCTGAGCCCTCTGACCAGAGAGTCAATAGACAGGGACTGGTGATAAAATTTACACATAAGGAAGTAATTACAGGAAAACCAAACCCCAAAGTCACTAAGTTCTCCTTCTGGCAACAAGACTGGTTTGGATAGGGAAAGGATGAAGAAGGGAGGGAGGTTAAAGTATTATTTTTTTTTATTTGTTTGTTCAATTTTAATCTTTAAACATGAGCCTGTATTACTTCAATATACAAAGGAACTTATTAATTCCAACCAAATCTGGGGTGTGAAGTTGGGTTTTACCTGTGAGTGACTCAGTTTATTGGCCAAATAAAGAGAGAATAAACCGCATAGAAGCTTACAATATCAATCTCTCTCCCACCCCATCTCTTTTTTTACTACACACACACACACACACACACACACACACACGCCTTTATGTGTGAAGAGTGTGGGGGTGTGCGTGTGTGTAACCAGGCTTCTCTTTGGCTCTCTCTCGCTCTCCTTTCCTCCTAGGAGATGCATTTTTTACCTCTCCTTCAACACTGTCCCCTGAGCTGACTATTTTGTTTCTAGATAACAACCTCTTAACCCAACCCACCCCCATAGCCTTCTCAGGTCTTGGCTTTATATTTCCCACCCCCTTTGGGACCCATAGGGAACCGACCCTCACCTCCGCCACTCACCAAAGTATTCCTAGATCCTCTGATTCCTCTGGCCCCCTGAACTCAGTCCATTTTCCAAAACAAGTCCTGCCTCCTCTTCTTGAAGTTCTTAAGGAACCATGTCTCTATCGCTAGGCACAGTGCATCAGTCTGGCTTGATTTAAGCCCTACAACCTGATCCTAATCACTGTCCTAAGGTGAGAAAGTTCAGAAGGATGCCCCCAGGAGACAAGGTCCCTAAGCTTCCACTTGCCTAGGTCTGCAGTGGTTTGACTCTGACACCATCCTGGGCTTGACTAACAGCTCCTGTGGCCTGCAGTTATATCTATGACGTCTGTGTTTTGCTGTTTTGCTTTCCATATTTATTAAGAAAAGCAATTGGGATTTGGGGGGGGAGCAAGATGTTCATTAGCACTCATATTCCAAATCTGACTACCACACTATGTGAACATTAACTTTTTCTCTTATTCATATGACATTCTGACAAAGACTCCTTGACAAAACTCAGGTTCTTCTGAGCCCTGTTCTTAACTAGTCTTCAACCTTGTAGTCTCCCAGCACAAATGATTCCATCTAACATCCAACCTAAGAGCCTTGAACAAACTTGAGCATCATTTCTAACAACTCAAGGCTGTGTCCCTGGGATGACATAGCCCCTGTTACAGTTCCTGCCTGAAAAAACTCAAGGGTAAAAAAACAGTTTACTGCCAGTCAACACTTGAAGATAGTATCCTGGTCTCCTAGTCTGTATGGAAGGGTAGGAGCCAGTTTCCACAAGCGGAAATTCTTGTAAATTTCCATTTTTCTTCATTTAAATTTTTATTTTATATTGGAGTATAGTTGATTAACAATGTTGTGTTCATTTCAAGATTACAGCAGTGATTCAGTTATACATATACATGTATCTGGGCTTCCCTGGTGGCTCAGTGGTAAAGAACTGCCTGCCAATGCAGGAGAAGCAGGTTTAACCCCTGGGTCGGGAAGATCCCCTGGAGAAGGAAATGGCAACCCACTCCAGTATTCTTGCCTGGAGAATCCCATAGACAAAGGAGCCTGGTGGGCTACAGTCCTTGAGGTCCCAAGAATCAGACACAACTCAGTAACTAAACAACAACAACATACACATATCTATTCTTTTTCAAATTCTTTTCATATTTAGGTTACTATAGAATATTGAACTGAGTTCCCAGTGCTATTCAGTTGGTCCTTGTTGGTTATCTATTTTAAATATAGCAGTGTATATATTTCAGTCCCAAACTCCCAATCTCTCCCCAGCCTCATCTTTCCTCACTGGTAACCAAAAGTTCATTCTCTAAGTCTATGAGTCTGTTTCTGTTTATAAATAGGCTCATTTGTATCATTTTTGTAGATTCCACATATAAGTAATGTCATGATATTTGCCTTTCTTTGTCTGGCTTACTTCACTTAGTTGATAATCTCTAGGTCTACCCATGCTGCTGCAGATGCCATCATTTCATTCTTTGTAATGGCTGAGTAGTATTCCATTGTATATATGTACCACATCGTCTTTATCCATTCATCTGTCAGTGGACATTTAGGTTGCTTCCATGTCTTGGGTATAGTAAACGGTGGTTCAGTGAACACTGACTCTGCTTAATCCCCTGCTTAATGCACTCCCTACTCCCTCATCCTCCCTTTCAAACACCCAGTCACCTCTACTTAAGTCATAGTTGAACTCAGTTTACCCTGGACTCTTCCCTATTTCAATAAGGTATTAATCAATAAAACCTGTTTATCATCTTAGCTAGCACCCAGTTTTATCTTTGACAATTATCTGGTGTCATGACTTGGAAAGAATCAGATACATCACTTTACTGGACCACTCACTCAGGACCCCAGGCGCACAGTTTTTTGAAGCCTTTGTCTTCACTCCTGACTTACTGATTGGGAATCCATTGGTGAGTCCAACTCCTGATCCAGTGCTAAAAAAAAAAAAAAAAAAAAAAGTTTGTCGAAGCTGATAATGATAAATTTTGACTCTTAAGATTCTGAATATACTTTACAAACTGAGTCAGAATCCCAGTCAAAAGAAATCAGGTTAGAGTCCCAGACTTCTCTGTTTATAAGACAGGAAGCCTGGGTTAAAGGCAGATTTCTTTGTTTGAAAACTTTCACCAGTTAAGAACTTGGGAGATTTTCAGCCAGCTGAAACTCCATCTTTTCAAACTCTTGCAGCCTACATGCTTCACCACAGTGACATTCATTCTGTTCATGTCGTTTCCTGTGGACTGACTTTACTAAAGACAATTTGAAATTCAGTGGCTTCTTTGGCAAACTTAATATCTTCCCCAAACCATCTCATCTGAGATGTATACTTTCCCTTCCCCTTCACTCCTCCATCCTTTTATCACCTTAAGTTTTCCTTTTGGCTCCTTTAAATCTTTTGATTTGTTTCCATTCAAACTCCTACCTCCTGTATTCCTCTCTTCGCCCACTAGACCTTTCCTTTCCACTCCAGCCTCCCACTTTCCTGTAGTCTGTCAAAATTTAGGCTCTGCTCCCCCACCGGAGGTTCTCAAGGGACAGCAGACCCAAAAGGCAACCTGAAGCTGAAAAAGTAAAAAGAACTAATTGGAACAAACCAAATATTTTATCCATTTATACAGGATTTGAACATAGCCAGATTGCCATTTACTGTCTCCTCAGTCCCTCACTCCAAATTTAGCCCACAGCCTCTGCAAGGTTATGCATCAGGGCAAAATAAAATCTTCAAAGTCTCCCTCCAGAAATATGGCAAAGTGTTTTAGTCCCCGTATTGAGCAGGTAACTTTAACGTGTTCCATCTGCCATGAACACAGTTTTGATAAAAATATAAAGTGAGCAGCACCAACTCTTACATAAAATCCTGAGTTTTATATCATTGTCATGCCTGACTCAGAGCTAAAATTATAGAATGGAAGCCATAAGATTCCTATTTGCATCTGTCTGTATGTTTATGCATGAATATTGTGTATATGTGGTATTTTCCTCCCTGCAGATGGTATTACCAAGTTAATATTATAAGATCCTTTAAAGAAAGTCTATTTGAATTGGCTTAGATAAAAATGAGAGCTTATAGAAATTAAATACTCCTAAAACTCCCAGAAATTTAGAAATATTTATCAAGTTCACTTGATTTAGGTAAATCTTTGATAAATGAGACTAGTTTGATATTATACAATAGGTTTAACTTTTTAAAGGTATGTCTTCTTAATTGTTAGATTTAAATGTAACAGTCATACATTTTTATTCTACTTGAGTTGACTAATCAAATAACCTTATTAGATGTAGAAGACCTACTTACTAGATGTAGAAGATTATATAAACTATAAATTTTATTTTAACCAAATTGAGTTATTATTCTGACAAATTTTATTTCAACAATAATTATATTTTATAAAATGCTTACTTAAAAGTAGTTTCCAAAATCTCTTTTGTAACTTTCAACCTTAGACTTATGTCAAATTAAATTAACAGATATTCATTAAATAGATAGATTATTTATAAGATAAAATATTGACTTTCATTATTAAGCATAAATTTAAGTTTATATTCTTTTGGCCTCTTTAAATGGTACAAAAGGCTAGGGATATCTGGTCTGTTAACAAACATGTTCTTTTTTGCCACACTAAAAGAATTATTCTATAAGGAAACATATACCTATAAAAATTGTGAGATGTTATGTTTACAAATGGGGAAGGAAATGGTAATCCACCTGAGTATTCTTGCCTGGAAAATCCCACTGACAGAGGAGCCTGGCTGGTTACAGTCCATGGGGTAGCAAAGAGCCAGACACGACTGAGCACAAGGCACATGTTTGCAAAACTGGCTGGTCTGCTGCAGAATGCCAATGTATGACACTTTACAATGGTCTACTTCCTGATTTTCTCTGTAAAGGTTGTGTGTGTGCTCAGTCGCTCAGTCATGTTTGATTCTTGGCGACCTGTGATCTATGACCTACCAGGCTCCTCTGTCCATGGAATTCTCCAGGCAAGAAGACTAGAGTGGGTTGCCACTTCCTACTCTGGGGGATTATCCTGACCCAAGAATCAAACCTGTGTTTCTTGCATCTCCTGCATTGGCAGATGGATTTTTTACCTGGGAACTAATGACTAAAAATTATAATCAATATATGTAAATAAAACTACTAGAAACAATAAGAGTAAAGAGAAACAATTCTACATGAAAGGTATGCAAGGAATGTAGGATATGTTTAATTAAGAAAAAAAGAGTAATTTTGTCCTAAAATGAAATGACTGATTGTTCCACAGTGAGAAAGTGGAAAGTATAGGACAAAATCTGAATAGATACTGGAAAGTTGAGAAGGCTTGTGAAAAAGGAATCTTATCTCTCATGGACCAAGCTGACTAAGATTGGATGGACTTATTTAGAAGTAGTTTTTAATGATCTTTAATATCATAACAGATACAAAGCTAGAGTTTGGCTTTCCTCTATTAAAATAACAAAGTTTTCTTTAATTGTTGGTTTGCTCTTAAGAAATTATACAAAGTTTTTCTTTGCCTTTTAAGTAATCTGCCTAGGAAACAAAGATTCTGTGCCTTAATATTATTTCTGATGTTGCCCAGCAGCTAGAAATCTTTTTGGTTAGCTATACTGTGAACTCAGAAACTGGGTTTATAGTCTGATCCACCCACTAATCTTTTTCTTTTTGTTTTCATAGATTAAAACTTCATTAAATGCCTTACTGCTCACATAACCCAGCAAATATCTTCTACTACCAAGTCTAATAGATGGCTTAACTGGTACCTAATAACCAAAACATCAATGAAGAAAAAAAAATAGACTTATATTGTTCAGAATTTCTCTTCTTCCTCCGAAAAAGAAGGACATGCAGAATTTCCCCGTTTGACCAAACTCAGACACATCTGAGCTCAACTGTAAGCTAGACCTCAAACTTGGCCTGTAGGGACTGCAAACTCTCAGCATGTTGTTCACCATCCATATTAAGAGACTTGAGCAAACTTTAGCATGGTTTCTAACAACTCATAGATATGTCCCTGGGATGACCTAGCCCCTTTAGGTTCCTCCCTGGAAAGCTCAAGGCTACCAAAAGAATTTACTCTTTGTTCCAGCCAACATTCAGAGTTAGAGTCCCTGCCTCTCAGTCTCTATAGGAAGATGAGAGTCCAGCTTCAATAAACATCAAACCCAGGTGGTCTGTCGCATAGACCGACCCTTCCTCCCTCTCTTTTTCTATTTTCACTCCCCTAGATTTTCCTCCCCTTTCTCTCATCCTCACTTTAAAACATGCAGCTACGTCTACACTAGATGAAGCTGGACTCAGCTTGCACTGAACTCTCTCCCACATTGCAATAGTTATTAATGAATAACATCTGTCTTAGTTGCATCGGGTTCTTAGGAATCATGCAGAAACTCTGTTGTGGGTAATAAAACCATAAATTCACTGCCTAAAATGAAAAAAAAAAAAAAAAACACACCAAAACCCCAGTACCTGAGAACCCGGAACTTGCCCTTTCAAAGCCACGTCCCCCAACCCCTCTATTCCTATAGTTTGTCATCTCTTACCATAATCTCTCCCCTTGGATTGCCAGGACATCTGGTTCACCACAGAGTGCCACCTTCAGACTTTTGGGCTAGTTGAATGACCCACACTGTGGGCAGGCCTCTTATACTGATTGGGCTTCCCTGGTGGCTCAGATGATAAAGAATCTGCCTGCAATGAAGAAGATTAGGATTCGATTTCTGGTTTTGGAAGATCCCCCGGAGAAGGGGATGGCTTCTCACTCTGGTATTTTAGCCATGGAGAATTCCATGGACAGAAGAGACTGGTGGGCTACAGTCCATGGGGTCACAAAGAGTTAGACACAACCGAGCAACTAACACTTTCACTTTTTTCACTTTTATAAAGTGACTGCTCCAAGTCACTCTTATAAAAAGGAAAAAAAGTCACAATGGAGAGGCTCAATTCCTATATTATACAGACAGGAAACTCAGTCACATAGATGTAGTCCTAATTTTGTGCAGTAAGAATGCAAAACATCATAATAGCCATTGCTTGAGCTGTAGGAAGATTACTGTACCCAACGATAAACTACCAGAAGTGTTTGTCATGCCTACTTTTCAGCAACTGAGTACACTTTAAGCTTGTACACTTTAAGCTTGGAGGCTGAACAAAACTGAAATCAGTTATTGCATATGGAGCTGCTATCAATGCAGAATCAAGGTCAGTTGTTGAACGTCCTTGGTGAAGCTAACTTTTTTCCAACTCTTGCCTAAAACCAAGCAGTAATGAGTCCTTTCCTGATGAGGTCATTGTACGGTGTTTTCTCATTTGGCTGGCAAGAAATCTTCAGCCATCTCCCCTCCCCCATAAACACAGATGAAAAGAGGGGAAAGAGTAGGGTAGGTAAGAAGGAAGAACAGTCTCTGAGATTTTTCTCAGGCCAGGGTGGAGAAGCTGGCCTGCAGCTGGGACCAGTGAGCTTCTCCTCTCATCACCCAGGCAACTTCTGGCCATCCTTTAAGCCCAGCTTAAGCTATTTTGGACACAATGCTTTTGAAGTCCATGGAGGTACCAGACAGCCTCTTAATTTGAACACTAGAGAGAATGTCACAGTCATTTGCACACCTCCTCTCAGCTGTATTTGTCATGCACAAACACCAACACTTATTTCTATACTGCTCCTACCCACACTGTTTCTGCCCTGCACCTGGTTGATCTCCTGCACCATACTGTTGGGTTCCATATGGCACTTATGATATTACGCCTTATGTAAAGTTCAAGAAGCACAACTCGACCTCTTCATTTTTTCTTGAATTAGCTGCCCGCCATTGAATGTTTGGGGGCTTCCCCCATGGTTCAGGGGTTAAGAATCCACCTGCTAATCGAGGAGCTGTATATTAGATCTCTGGGTCAGGAAGATCCCCTGGAGAAGGAAATAGCAACCCATTCCAGTATTGTTGCCTGGAAAATTCCCTGGACAGTGGAGCCCGGTGGGCTAAAGCTCACGGGGTTGCAAAAGAGTCAGACATGACTTGGCAATTAAACAATATTGGATGTTTGTTTGACTCCACTCTGCTTTGACCCTCATGCAGAGTCTTTCTGGCTGACTTCAAACACAGCTATCTGCCTATGAAAACCACTGATTTTCAGCAATAGTTATGCTCCTGAACTTTTACCCTGACTCCTGGCCTTCTCCTGGCCATTGACTTTCTGTGTGGCTATTCTTATAGTAGGACTTAAAGGTGAAAGATGACTGAAACTCTCTACTTCGGATCATCAGAGACCCTATCCTGTGACTTGCAGGATGGGAAGGATAGCACCTATTGGTGGGATTAGCAGAAGGCTGGGTTTCATGGTGATGGTAGCCCTCAAGCTCTTGTAAATAGAGGGAGAAGAATACCTGCAATCAAGCAGCCATCAAACTGCAGCAGTTCCCTAAGGACAGGCCCAAGGGAGCTCAGAATGTGAAAAACACAGGACAATGGCTGCAATAGCTGAGATGCATATGAAAGGAATGATTTCAGTGAACCTGGATTCTCGCATCTTCCCATTCACAGAAAAGTGCTCAATTCCTTAACTTGGGTCATCTGGTTTTCTTTAATTAACAATAATTTTTTGATGTTCTGACCACCTGCCTTTTGTTGCAAAACTTCTATGTAACCTGGTTCCTCCCCTCACCTCCTCCGAGCAGTTCTCAGGGTTATTTGAGATGTTGACTCCTGGGCTTAAAGTCCTAAAAATTCCAACTGAATAAAACATAACTCTCAACTTTCAGGTTGTGAATATTTTTTAAGTCGACAGTAGTGTCTAGTTTTGTTTATCTCTGACTATTTCTTATTCATGGATTTACTCCTTATTTAGTTTGGATGGCACAGGACAGCATTCTGCAGTTTATATAAGATGAAAATAATTATTCTGATATTTAAGCTACAGGGATTTATAAAGGACTTTTGTTCATGTATTATTTGATGTGGGCTAACACTAGTTGAATCTCTGAAACTGTGTTTAATATATCTTATTTCAGTTGTCATATATAATTAAATGCAACTCAGCTGACACTTCTTTCTTAAATTTTTTATTGTGCAATAATTGTAGATTAAGTTACCCTCTCCCCTAGTTTTGACAGAACGGTCTTGTATAAGAGATGAAACTCATCAATCAGCCTAGAATATGCTCCTGGTTATGTCTCAAACCTTTATGATTGGTCAAGTGACCTTTTTTCTTAAGGGCTCCCAGTAACTGTGGGCTTGCCATTACCTATCAGTGTCCTAAATGGGAGAATCACAGTCAGCACTCACACAGATGGGTTAGAAGCAAGACCTTCAGGGAGCGTCTGGGAACATATAATGCTATGCCCTTCTAAGAAAGAAATTGGGAGGTAGGACTTTTTACCCGCTCCCTCTGTGTTGAGCTGGGGTGTAAAACCATGGGATGGTTGCTCCTAAGCCCCTTAAGAACTTCTTTTTGACCACAGTCCTATGGGATTCCTGAATGCATGCCCTGTTGTCTGTCAGAGCCAGGTGATCCACAGGCCCTTCCTTCAGGCAGCAGACATGTGTATAAGCTCCTTCAATGAAGACACTGGTGACTTGGAGTAGGCTAGAGAAAGAAGGAAAGGGGAATATTCCCACACTTCCCTTGTCTCCCTGGAGGATTACAGTCAGCCACTAGATGCAAGCCACCAGACATTCAGGAAGCAACTTTTAAGTATGCAAATAGACCCCTTTAGGGGAAAAACCAAAGAAATGAGAATATCTGTTCCCTCTTCTATGAGCCCTGGGAGACAGCCAGTTAAGAATTGCTCCTCTGTTTGCTATGTCTGTGGGATCCCTGAATGGAAGCCCTGTCTGCTATCAGAGCCATATGAACTGGGGTGGAGGGAGGGGGTATAACACAGTTCGGCTCAGTTTCAAGGAGTTGGTTGGGTATTTCGTGGTGCATTGTATGTGTTTGGTCCACCGTGGTCATAATTCTCACTGAAGCGCAAATCAATTTGCCCAAAGGCAGCCTCAAGCTCGCCCCTCATTCCTCTTGCCTGGCCCAGGCATGTCAGGTTCACTCCCTCCCCAGTCGGCCATGTCTCCAAAGACCCCTTATACCTCTGTTTGGCGAAAGGTATTTATACGTATACAAGACTTTTTTGTTCCAGGCCAAGGCTAGGGAGCTCAGAAAATGCTTGTTTTCAGTCTGCAGGAATTTCAATTCACTCCTGAAGGTCTACAGTCACCACCAGTTTTAGGTTTAATTTTGAAACATCATGAACTAGAGCTCTCGAACAGAACCTAAACCTGTGGGTCAGCAGAGCCGCCAGAATCAGTGAGACTCGGTCCTCCTGGCCTCCTAGAGGGGAACCGGAACTTCGCCAGAGGGCCTGTAGAGCTCTGCGCCCCAGCAGCCCCTCTGTCTTGGTTCCGCTTGCGCAAAGGCTGGGGCCACCGGCTGCAATAGTGCTGGGCGCAGGGTAGGAGGCCAAGCGGCGGTGAACCCCGGGACGTCAGGTAGATACAGACGGGAAAGGACCGGAAAAGAACATATTCCTTCACTTCTCGTTGCTGCGGAGGGAGAGGGCAGACCAGTCCTCCACCGCTGCTGGTTGCACGAGGGCGAGCGAGAGGGTGGCAGAACCCCTTTAACCCGAAGGAGGGACAGGGAAGTGGTGGAGGCTTGGCTAAAAGGCTCACTCTGCCCCACCCTCTCTGAGGCTGACCGGTTCTCATGTGATCTGGGAAATCACATCAGCAGGAGCAATGCTGTTTCCTTTCCAGAGAATTGAACTTTCCACATGGTGTGGTTTTTCGAGTTTTTGTTTGTTCCTGGAAAGGTGACGAGTTTAACTTAAACTCTTTACATTAAGTAAAAGGTAAAAAAGATTATTGAATTTCCCCTTCTTTGTGTGGTTGTTATTACCGCTGGCAGAGACCAGAATATGCAGCCCCAAATATGCCACTTTGGCCGAAGGATAATTGTGACCTGAAGGCAATTGAGAATCACCATATACAGAAAAGAGTCCTCTGCCCTTACCTGCCTAAGAGCAAGGCATGTATTTCTTCAGAGAAGGCTGTGCTTGCTTCCCCTGTACTAAAAGAGGAGAGCCACTCATTCACACAGAGGGAGTCAGCACCTCAGATGTTAATGTTTGCAGAAATAAGCAGTACTAAAATAATCCTTATCTAACATTGGTTCCCCCATATAGTTCATAGTCACCTACCCAGGAACTGTTCTTTGCTACCCAAAAATCTCTCCTTCATTAAGAGTCTCCTGAGTCTAATCTTACCTTTGAGATTTGGAACTGAGTTCTCTGCCCAGTTTATGATTTATGTCAGATTTCCACCTCTGTCTAAAACTTTATTACTTCTCTCCTCCTGTACCTGTTCCCCTTTTGGATTGAGGAGGGTCAAACAAAAGGAGGGATTGAAACTGAGCAGGACCCTCCGGGGACCTTCCTGGGTGCAAAAGCCCATCTGTGCCACACACCTCCCTCCTCCCCAACTAGTCTCCTAGCCCTTTCCTTAGCTCCAAAGAGCAGATTCAAGCAGTTGCTAATTACGGAAGTGAGGGAATGCAAAAAACATGAAGTCCAGAACGAATCCGTTCAGTTCAGTTCAGTCACTCAGTTGTGTCTGACCCTTTGTGACCCCATAGACTGCAGCACGCCAGGCCTCCCTGTCCGTCACCAACTCCCAGAGTCTACCCAAACTCATGTCCATTGAGTTGGTGATGCCATCCAACCATCTCATTCTCTTGTCTTACCCTTCTCCTCCCAACTTCAATCTTTCCCAGCATCAGGGTCTTTTCAAATGAGTCAGCTCTTCGCATCAGGTGGCCAAAGTATTGGAGTTTCAGCTTCAACATCAGTCCTTCCAGTGAACACTCAGGACTGATCTCCTTTAGGATGGACTGGTTGGATCTCCTTGCAGTCCAAGGGACTCTCAAGAGTCTTCTCCAACACCACAGTTCAAAAGCATCAATTCTTCGGCGCTTAGCTTTGTTTATAGTCCAACTCTCTCATCCATACATGACTACTGGAAAAACCATGGCCTTGACTAGGCAGACCTTTGTTGGCAAGTGATGGCTCTGCTTTTTAATATGCTGTCTAGGTTGGTCATAACTTTCCTTCCAAGGAATAAGCGTCTTTTAATTTCTTGGCTGCAGTCACTATCTGCAATGATTTTGGAACCCCCCCCCCCAAAAAAAAAATAAAGTCTACCACTGTTTCCCCATCTATTTGCCATGAAGTGATGGGACCAGATGCCATGAGCTTAGTTTTCTGAATGTTGAGCTTTAAGCCAACTTTTTCACTCTCCTCTTTCATTTTCATCAAGAGGCTCTTCAGTTCTTCATTTCTCTCATAAGGATGGTGTCATCTGCATATCTGAGGTTATTGATATTTCTCCCAGCAATCTTGATTCCAGCTTGTGCTTCATCCAGCCCAGCATTTCTCATGATGTGTTCTGCATATAAGTTAAATAAGCAGGGCGACAATACACAGTCTTGATGTACTCCTTTTCCTATTTGGAACCAGTCCGTTGTTCCATGTCCAGTTCTAACTGTTGCTTCCTGACCTGCATACAGATTTCTCAAGGGGCAGGTTGAAGGAAAGTTACTTGGCTCAAAATAGCCTGGAGGTAAAACTCCCCTCCAGGTCCTCCCCACCATTCTATGCAAAACAAAGAACTCTCTCACCCGAATAAAAAAACGGACATTAAGGTTGATTACGCCCAGCTCCCAGCTGGTCCAGCCTCTGGTCGATCTCCAAAATTCCTTGCCCCAGCCATTTAAGAGATAACTACTCCGAACAACCTTGGAGAAGAACAGGCTCCCTTAAGACAGTAACTTTCCACATACATGCCTATATATACTTACTCTTTTCTTGGGTAAGTACAGCAGCTCACTAATCTGACTGCTGCCCCTTCTTGCCTCATTAAAGGCGAGAACTCCTATGCATATAAGACTTTAGTAGGATTATATACTTTTTTCTCCTATGGGATCTGTTTCTGTAAAGTGCTGGTCTGGTTCTTTTTCTGAACCTCGCCTTCTCTAACTCCCTTAACTTAAACAGGTCAGGTGGTGTGGTATTCCCATCTCAAAGAATTTTCCACAATTTGTTGTGATCCACAGAATCAAAGGCTTTGGCATAGTCAATAAAGCAGAAGTAGATGTTTTTCTGGAACTCTCTTGCTTTTTTGATGATTCAGCAGATGTGGGCAATTTGATCTCTGGTTCCTCTGCCTTTTCTAAACCCAGCTTGAATATCTGGAAGCTCATGGTTCATGTACTGTTGAAGCCTGGCTTGAGCATTACTTTACTAGCGTGTGAGAGGAGTGCAATTGTGCAGTAGTTTGAACATTCTTTGACATTGCTTTTGTTTGAGATTGGAATGAAAACTGACCTTTTCCAGTCCTGTGGCCAATGCTGAGTTTTCCAAATTTGCTGACATATTGAGTGCAGCACTTTCACAGCATCATCTTTTAGGATTTGAAATAGCTCAACTGGGATTCCATCACCTCCACTAGCTTTGTTTGTAGTGATGCTTCCTAAGGCCCACTTGACTTCACATTCCAGGATGTCTGTCTCTAGGTGAGTGATCACACCATCATGTTTATCTGGGTCCTGAATAGTTCAGCCTAAAAACGGTCCTTATTCCTCCTCAAGGGGTATATATAATAATCTGATACATATCTTTGACTGTTCAGTAAGAACCAAGCTTCCTATCCCCCTACTGAGGGGACCTTAATTTAACTATATTCTGAGACCCCCTAAACTAGTTAGAATCAGAAGCTTGATGATTGAAATTCCTAGAAAATCACCCTGTTACCTCACCACCAACCAATCAGAAGAAAGTCATATGTCCTGCATTCCTCACCCTAAATGTTATCTTTTAAAATATCTTCCCTAAAGCCATTGGAGAATGTGGGTCTTTTGAGTACAGGCTGCTCATTCTCCTTGCTTCGCCCCACGATAAACCTTCCTCTGACACTGTGGTTTGTTTGGCTTTACTCTGGGTAAGGCGGATGAACTTGGATGCCACAGCAGTTTCACTTCTCTTCGTGACCCCTTGCATGTGTGCTGAGTCACTGCAGTCATGTCCAACTCTTTGCACCCTATGACCCGTATCCCTTCCCCTCCTCAGGCTCTCCTGTCCATGGGATACTCCAGGCAAGAATTTTGGAGTGGGTTGCCATTCCCTTCTCCAGGTAATCGTCCCGACCCAGAGTTGGAACCCATACCTCTTACATCTCCTGCTTTGGCAGGAGGGTTCTTTACCACTAGTGCCACCTGGGAAGCCCTCTGTGAACTCCTATGCATATAAGACTTTAGTAGGATTATATATGTTTTTCTCCTATGGGATCTGTCTTTTGTGAGTTGAATTCATATGCCCTCAGTCACTGAATGTAAAAGGGTAGAGGGAAAGTTATTCCTCCCTGACACTTCTAAGTAAATACCAGTTCAAAGTGAATCCTACATCCTTTTTAAACTCATGAGATAACTCCCTCCCTTTGCAATGCTGTCCTGAATCAGAAATAAATCCCAGTAAGGAGTCGGGGTTGTCTTAAAGCAAAAGGACAACTTTATTGTTCAAAAGGTTTGCAAACTGGGGATATGCAGCCTTTGGCTGTGACTGAAAGTACATTTCCGGGGAGTGGAGGAGGTAATGGATTTTTAAAAGCAGAAACCACAGAAGCTACAGTTGGGAGGCTTATAAGGGAATTGGATGGCCCTTGCAGCCTGACCACAAGTTCTTACAGTTTGACTGAAACTTTTCAATGATTTGTTGTTGTTGGAGCTTCTTCTTAGGGGCTTTCCAGCCAGGACCCTTAGCAGAATTAGAAGCCCTTATAACTGTCAGTTCGTGGTTTTTCTAAGAATACAGAATGCATGACTGAACCCTCAGCCTGTTGTGACTGCCTGGCTCCATTTTATTTTGGGTCCCTCTTAGCCACACTGGGTCCATTGTCTATATTCTTTCTGCAGGGGATTTCTCTCATTTTACTGTTCCTTGGGGGATTTT
Source organism: Dama dama (assembly GCF_033118175.1). Lineage (NCBI taxonomy): Eukaryota > Metazoa > Chordata > Mammalia > Artiodactyla > Cervidae > Dama > Dama dama. The sequence goes on along the minus strand of NC_083689.1, from coordinate 42,543,215 downwards.
ATTTTGTCTTTATACTAGGGAGACCCCTGTACCTGCAAAGTCTCAGGTTGCATTCCTCCGTCCCCAGAACATCTGTCCAGTCTTTGTTTTTGTTTCTGTAGCCTTAACTTTTCCTAGGACATTTTGTCTTTCTTTCCACATGAATCTGCACCTATGAGTTGCCATTCCTAATAATTATACCTAGACCCATCCTCTCTCTTCCTCCTAGTTTTTTGCCCAAAGTATTTACATACTTTTGTATGTAAATCCTGTATTTACAGGATTTTTCTGGAGATTAAATGAGATGGTCTGGGAAGTGCTAAGCCTTGCACTTGATACCTAGTAGGTGCTTGAAAAGTTGGTTGCAGTTAATGTGGGTGTTGGTGTATAATTTTCTCTTTCTGGGTCCTATCAGCCCTGCCAAAGGGCCCTGCCACAGGTCAGGGTCTAGATGACAAAAACTCAGTCTTGTCTGTCCTACCTGACTCACATTATCCAGGCTCACAATTGACAGAGCAATACAAATGCTAACTTATTTACAATGAGAAATCTTATGCATCAGGTATTGAAATACACACATGGACAGGCATGTCACTCCTGCTTTCCTTCATAATCAGGAAGCTGAATTTGTAGTCAGAAGATCACCAGAATGGGCACAGAGGCTAAGAGGAGGCTGTTCTAAGTACATGTAGGGTCTCCCCCCGCCCCAAAAAAAACCACACATCAGAGTAAGGCAGCTGTGTTTATAAAAGTTATGAAAAGCAAACAAAAAAATGTCAAAATACCACCACCAGAAGTAAGTTTCTCTCTAGCCTTTTTGCCCAATGTAAAGAATGTTTTTCTGTTTGCCTCTTTAAATAAATCATTTACAGTACATTCAGCTTTTTATCTTTCTCTTCTTTCAATGTGATTATTTCCCACCTTACTATTATGTCTACTGCCTCCTTATTTTCTGCAGTCCAGTGTTTCTCAGAGGCAAACAGAATTCCTTGCAAACTTGTGACAAATATCATCTTAGGTATCACCCAGAGCTATTAAAACAATATCTGGAGGGTAGATCTTCCTGGGTGATTATTATGTACCCTGGAATTGAGAACAAAAAGAGAGTTCATAACCATTCATCAAGACTGGTTAGGAATGCTTTTCCTACAAGTAGTGGAAAGACTGACTAAATGGCTTGAACAACAAAAATGTTTCTTTTGTCAAGTGTCATGGTGATGGTGATGCAGATCAACATCAGGACTGGTGGAGCAGACCAGTGGCATAGATGGAGACTCGGGCTTACCCCTTGTATTAGAGTTCTTCAGAAAAATAGAAATAATAGGGGGAGAGAGAAAGAGAGATTAACTTATTATGAGAAATTGGCTTTCACAGTTACGGAGGCCAGCAAGTTTTAAGATAGTCAGGGTGAATCAGCATGCTCAAGACCCAGGGAGAGCCACTGTTTTCGTTTCAGTCCCAAAGCAGGAAAAAAACCCTGACATCCTAGTTTGAAGTCCATCAGACAGGGAGAATTCTCTCTTATGTGGAGGAAGGTAAGCCTTTTTGTTCTATTCAGACTTTCAACTAATTGGATGAGACCCACCCATGTCAGGGAGGGCAACCTGTGTATTCAGTCTACCAATTCAAATCTCATTCAAGGATAAAGAAAATGGGACACATAATTATAATGGAATGCTGCTGCTGCTGAATTGCTTCAGTTGTGACCAACTCTGTGTGACCCTATGGACTGCCACCTGCCAGGCTCCTCTGTGCATGGGATTCTCTAGGCAAGAGTACTAGAATGAGTTGCCATGACCTCCTTCAGGGGATCTTCCCAACCCAGGGATCGAATCCCAGTCTCTTGCATTGCAGGCAGAGTCTTTACTGTGGAGTTGCCAGGGAAGCCCAGTGGAATGCTGCTGCTGCTGCTGCTAAGTCGCTTCAGTTGTGTCCGACTCTGTGTGACCCTATGGACAGCAGCCCACCAGGCTCCTTTGTCTGTGGGATTCTCTAGGCAAGAATACTGGAGTGGGTTGCCATTTCCTCCTCCAAATGGAATGCTACTCAGCCATAAAACGAATGAAATTTTGCCATTTGCAATGACATGGATGCACTTGGAGGATATTGAGCTAAGTGAATTAAGTCAGACAGAGAAAGACAACTACTATATGATATCGCTTATATGTAGAATCTAAAAAATAAAGCAAACTAGTGACTATAACAAAAAAAGAGACTCACAGATATAGGGAACAAACTAGTGGTTACTAGTGGGAAGGAGAACAGGGGAGAGACAGTATAAGGATAGGGGATTAAAAGGTATGAACTATTATGTATAAAATAAGCTACAAGGATATATTGTAGAGGGCTTCACAGGCGGCACTAGTGTTAAAGAACATGCCTCCCAAAGCAGGAGTCGTAAGAGATATGGGTTCGATCCTTGGGTTGGGAAGATTCCCTGGCGGAGGGCATGGCAACCCACTCCAGCATTCTTGCTTGGAGAATCCCATGGACAGAGGAGCCTGGCAGGCTGCCCCTGTCCATAGGGTTCCAAGGAGTCGGACATGACTGAAGTGACTTAGCATGCATAGAATGTAAACCACCAAGGATGGACCCTAAATTAAACTATGGCCTCTGGATGATAATGATATATCAATATAGATTATATGGTGACATATCATAACTAGACTTAATCATGACGATCATTTTGAAATGTATAGCAATACCAGGGTTACACAACTACGTAGAAACCCAGAACCCAAAACTGATCCAAAAGAAATATCAATACCCTGGATCAGGGTTTTATTCCCTAAGAGATGGCCTCCAAATTAGGGAAATAAACAGTTCCTTTGATTTTTAACTCCCCCAAGGTCTTATGCTACTGTGAGTTAATACATATGTACAACAGGAAATCCAATTCTCTTATCTTTTAAAAACAATACCCTGGGACTTTCCTAATGATCCATGAGCAACAATTGGAGAAAAATAGTATCTCCAATAGGAGACTAGGCAGCTGGGCTTGGACCACTGGTGTCAAAGATGTTTTCAGGACAGAATGTCAAAGACCTTAGCTTCAGAACTGCCCAGCTGTACATTCTTGGGTGATTTGCTTACTCTCTCTGTTTTCTCATCTAGAATATAGGGAGATATATACAGTGCCTTCACCATAGGGTTGATGGGAAATTTTAATATATTAATGTATGTAAAGTACTTAGAACAGTACCTAGAACAAAAATACACACCATAAAAGTTCTCACTATTGTTTATTATCACTGCAGATACAAGTTTTAGCCAGGACTTCTGGAAAAAAAGACACATCTACTTTTGCCCCAAAATGAGAGTGGTGAGAGGGTTACTGTTGCTTCCAGATCTTTTCCCAGAGATTGTGAGTTGTCCCTTAAGTCTCTGATATATGAGATTTCTGCAGATTCATCCCTGTCTTGCTGCAGCTCCAAAGTACCACCTGCCACAAATGAAGTTTCACATCCATTTAAAGCTTCCATTGTGAAAGGAAATCATGTATATTAAAAGGCAAAAAGTGAAGAGAACAGCAACATGTATGGCAAATTCAAAAGGTACATTTCTTGAATACAGAACATATTCCTACAATGTACAAAAATTCCACAAAGGGTGTCAAGATGATACTTGATCTAAGCAGGGCCAGTGGTCAGGGGAGGAGATGGTAAGGTACAATTACAATGGTAAGTGTAAAAAAATTAAACAATATGTGACCTTTTTTTGCCTGAAAATTTAGAGGAAAAACAAACTTGCTAAAACCTAATCCTGGGGAGATGAGTGTGTAAAGGACTCTGTATTTATGGTTGGGGGCTGCATTAATTGAAATAATCCTTCCTGAAAGCAGTTTTGCAGTCTGATTTTGTTTAGGCTTTATTGTGCTTAAATTAAATTTTTGAATAAGGAGTATACTCTCATAGTTCAAAATACAACAAGTATAAAAAGGATATGCACTGAAAATTCTCCTTCCCACCCTTCTTCCCCAGCAACCCAGTTACCTCCCCACAGTCAATGTTAGTGGTTTCTGGTGCAAACTTTCAGGGATATTTTTATGAGCATATATTAATTTGTACATATTCTTTCCATCCTTTCTTAAATAAAGTACAGCATAAAATAACTTGGAACATTTACTTCCCTACATCTTACAGAGTTTTCCCACACCATTTTATAAAGAGCTCTTTATTTTTATGCATTAATGTTAGTTGTTTCTTGGTGCTACAGGTTGTATTGTATCCCCTCAAAAATCCTAACCCTGAGTACCTCATAATGTCTTGTTATTTGGAAATAGGGTCATTGCAGACATAGTTAAGATGGAGTCACATTGGAATGGGTGTTATCAAGTCCAAGCTCATACTGCTCACTGTACGACATGCCAATAAATTGAGAGATGAGTTGTGGGGGCAAGGAATAGGGACTTTATTTGAAAAGCTATCAGACCAAGAGGGGGTGGACTAGTGTCCCAAAGGACCATCTTAGATTTCAGACTTCTTTTATGCTAAAAGGATGAGGTGTGGCTGATTGTTGTAAACTTCTTGGTGGTGGAATTCTTTGCTCTTGTACCTTCCAAGTAGGTCTGCTCACAATGCTCCTATAAACCTCCAATAAGACAAACCTTATCCTCTGTTCTGAAACTTTCTGAATGGAAAAGTGTTATACCTTTAAAGGTCAGAGCCTTGAGAATGGGCTATCCTGAATGTTTCAGGCTATAGGCAGCATTCTTTTACAAAAGGTGCAGAGCCAGCATGACTAAGAATGAAAGTCGCTCAGTCGTATCCGACTCTTTGCAACCTCTTGGACGGTAGCTTGCCAGACTTCTCTGTCCATGGAATTTTCCAAGCAAGAATACTGGAGTGGGTAGCCATTCCCTTCTCCAGGGAATCTTCCCAACCCAGGGATCGAACCCAGGTCTCCAGCATTGCAGGCAGATTCTTTACCGTCTGAGCCACCAGGAGCACAAGGGTTAGAGCTAAAGCAATAGATTCAGTATGGAAACAGATGTGTTCTGATGAAGGCAGAGAAGGAGTGATGTGTCTACAAGCAAAGGAACACCAAATATTTACCAGCAAACCATGAGAAGCTAGGTGAGACATATGGAAAAGATTCTTTCACAGCTCTTAGAAGGAACCAACCTTTTTGCTGACATGGATCTTGGACTTCTAGCCTCCAGAATTGTTGAGACAATAGATTCCTGTTGTTCAAGGCTCTCAGTTTGTGGTACTTTGTTATGGCAGCCCTAGCAAACTAGTAATGTGGACATACAAAAATTTATTTAATCACTTTCCTACTTTGGACTTTTTTTTTTCTACTTTGGACTTTTAAGGTCTTTCTTCAATCTCTTACTTTTAAAAATGCTGCAGTGAATGCCTTTTGCACACACCATTCACTACTCTAGCATGGTGAATTTCTAGACCAGAATCGCCAAGGCAAAGGAGGTATAATACTGTATGATATCACTTATATGTGGAATCTAAAAAGTAAAACAAACTAGTGAATGTAACAAAAAGAAACAGACTTACACAAACTGTGGTTACCAGTGGAAGAAGAAAAGGGGAAGGGCAAAATATGGGTGGAGGATTGGAGGTACAAACTATTATATATATATATATATTTTAAAAAGCTACAGGATATATTGTATAGCACAGGGAATATAGTCAATATTTTATAATGACTGTAAATGGAATATGCAAGCATGCATGCTAAGTCGCTTCAGTTTTGTCCGACTCTTCACGACCCTATGGACCATAGCCCACCAGACTCCTCTGTCTATGGGATTCTTCAGGCAAGAATACTAGAGTGGGTTTCTGTGGCCTCCCCCAGGGAATCTTCCTCAGCCAGGGATCAAACCCATGACTCTCGCATCTCCTGCATTGGCAGGCAGGCTCTTTACCACTGGCACCACCTGGGAAGCCAACTGTGAATCACTATATTGTACACCTGTGACATACAGTGTTGTACATGAGCTATAGTTTAAAAAAATAAAAAGATGTATGTGTGGGGATCCATACTGCCAAGTGCCTTCCTGGGACTTGGGAGAGAATCTGTACTCCCTCCAACATGCAGGAGAAGGGCTGCTTCCCCCATTTCCATCACCACAGTGTCTTATCAAAATTTTGAATCTTTGGGACTTTCCTGGTGTTCCAGTGCTTAGGGGACAGGATTTCAATCCCTGATCCAGGAAGATTCCACATGCCTCAGAGTAACCAAGCCCATGTGCCCCCAACTACTGAGCCCATGCTCTAGAGCCCATGTTCTGCAACAAGAGAAGCCACCACAGTGAGAAGCCCATGCATCACAAGTACACAGTAACCCCACCTGCTCCAGCTAGAGAAAGCCCAGGCGTAGCAATGAAGACTCAGCACAGACAAATAATAATAATAAAGAAAAAACTCTTATAACATCAAAATGCAGAATTTAAAAAAACATTTTTGCTTAAAATTTTGGATCTTTGACATTCTGATAAGAGAAAAATAGTATCTCTATGCAGTTTAGATTTGTGTTTATTATTATCAATCACTTGTCTATACTTTCCTGTGAACCCATTTCTCTATCAGATTGCTGATCTTTCTTATCAGTTTTGGAGGAGTTTTTTGTGTATCAGGGAAATTTACCCTTTGTGATACATGATGCAAATACTTTTCCCAGTTAGCTATTTGATTTTTCACTGTTCTCATGGTGGTTTTAAAATAAAATGTTTTTGTGTATTTGAATTGATCACTTCACTTTAACGGTTTCTGGGTTTTGTGTTAAAACAGCAGAGAATTGCTTATACTGGAATTCCCCCTTCCAGGATGATCTAAGAAATGTCCTGTGGTTCTTTCTTATGGAGGTGATAGCAGCAGTCGTGGTGAAGGTTAGTTTGGGCATGTTTCACATTTAAGTCTTGGATGCATCTGGAGTTTATCCTGATATAAAGCAGTGGTTTGAATCCAAACTTATGTTTTTCTAATACTTGACAGTTGTCCCAACACCACGTTTTCCCCACTGATTTGAAGTGAAACCTTTGTTGGATTCTAAGTACCCATGACTCTTTACGTCTATTTTTATACTTTATGTCTCATAATTACACCAATTTAATTATTAATATACTATAATAATGTTCTCTCATCACTTTTTTTTCAGGCATTTCCTAGTTAGAAACAAGCAAGAGCTTGTTCATTTTTTCACATGGACTTTAGAATCAATTGTGTGTTGCTAAAGAAAATTCTGTTGCTATTTTTTACTGGGATTATTAGTTACAGATAAATTTAGAAATAATATTGTTCTGATGCTGAATCCACACAGTGAACTGTGCTTTGGAGAATCTTTCCATAAAGTGAGTTAATCTTCTGTGACCCCTGAAGCAATGTAACTATTCTTCACGTAGGGTCTTGCATGTATCTTGTTAATTTCTGGGTATTTGTCTTTCTGAGTATTTGTTTCTATTATAAGTATATAATCTTTCCTTCCACTATTATAATTCTAGTTTGTACATAAGAAAACTATTGGTTTCTGTATGTTAATTTGGAATCACACCCCTTACAGAGTTCTTTTACTATTTATTCTAGTTTTTTTTTTTTTTTAAGCTGAATCTCTAGGGATTTCCAAAAGTGAAATCTTTTTATCTACAAATAGGATAATTACACCCCTGCTTTCCAGCGTTTATATTTTGCTTTTCTTTATCCAGCTGCAGTGGGAAATGATGGTAGGAGGGCTGACATGCTTGTCTGGTTCTCTTCTCTGATTGCTTCCTATGTTTCTTGACTGTTCTTGCCAACTATTCCAAGCAAAAGATAGAAAAAGCTTTTGCACACTACTATGTATTATAACACTGACTTGTTTTTTTAAAGGAGGCTTAGTAAGAACTTAAATTATTAACAACAGAAAAGTTGAGGAGATTATAGTTCAAGGGGCTTCCCTGGTGGCTCAGATGGTAAAGAATGTGCCTGCAATGTGGGAGATTCAGGTTCGATATCTGTGTTGGGAAGATCCCCTGGGAGAAGGAAATGGCTACCCACTCCAGTATTCTTTTCTGGAGAATCCCATGGACAGAAGAGCCTGGAGACCTACAGTCCATGGAGTCACAAAGAATCAGACACAACTGAGGAACTAACACTTTGAGAGTATTACAAAGAATAACAACATGGAAATGATAATGTATAAAATCATTTGTGGGCTTCCCTGGTGGCTTGGCTGGTAAACAATTTGCCTGCAATCCAGGAGACCTGGGTTCAATCCCTGGTTTGGGAAGATACCCTGGAGAAGGGAACAGCTATCCACTCCAGTACTCTGACCTGGAGAATTTCATGGGCTGTATAGTCCATGGGGTTGCAAAAAGTCGGACACAACTGAGTGACTTTCACTTTCAAAATTATTTGTAAAAAGCAATATCTAAAACTTGTAGATATAGTATATTTATAACTATCTGAAAAATATCTGAAAAGTGGCAATAGAAAGAAAAAGAACTTTACTAATATGTGATTAACAGTGATTGTCACTAGGTAACAAGATTAAAAGTGATCGCTTTTCCTAATTTTTCTCTTTTCCAATTTCACATAATGAGCTGACATTATGTCATAATGGTAGAAGGAGTTTTATTTTAAAATTCTGTAACCAAACTTAATGATTAAAAGTGTAAATGGAAGCCAGCCCCTTTGGGCATAGCTTGACATTAATCTGCAGTTGAACTACTCCAAAGGGGCAGATGAACCCTAAAGGGTGAATTCTGGGCAACGTTGGCACTACATCTTTTGTCTTTCTAATGTGAGCAATAGGGAGCAGCTGTAAATACAGATGAAGCTCTGCTTGCTCCCCCACTGCTCACCTCCTGTTGTGAGGCCTAGTTCCTAACAGGCCATGGACGGGTAATGGTCCATGAGCCCAGGGGTTGGGGATCCCTGTTCTTGACTACTTGGGGGGGAAGCTCAAAAATCCCAATCCTCAACAAATGCATGTGCTTTTGCCTAAAACCACAAGATCTGAGAAAGTCCTGGGACTCTGCTCCTCCCTAAGGTTTGAAGCTGCCTGGTCTCCTCTGTGAGAAAGCATATCTCATACTAGTATGGTGCCAGATGGATCAAAAACCAATTGCTTCAAGGAAACCCCTTCTATTCCTCCTATTTACTCGCATCTATTAAAAAAATGTGAAGAGGTATAGAAATTATGCCAAACATTTTCTCACTCTGTTAGAACAGGCACATAGAAATGAGCAGACAAAGGAGGGACATAGGCCAAATGGCAGGAAGCCACATATCCTGTAAACAATGAGGGTCCTTGGGCAAACAAAGAAAAGCAAGAACCTCCAGACTGACAGGAAACCACACATTCTGGGGTGGTAAGTGTAAGCAGATAAAGCTGGGAATCTCTAGGGTCCAAATGTAACCTGTTTCTCATTATGCCTTCATTACAATAAAATTAGCCTTACAGGTAAGAAGTTCCCATCATGTACCTATGCCATGACACTTCTGATCAAGGCTTCTGCATGCATGCATACGAAATTGCTTCAGTCGTGTCCAACTCTTTGGGACCCTGTGGACTGTGGCCCGCCAGACTCCTCTGTCCATGGGATTCTCCAGGCAAGAATACTGGAGTGAGTTCTGATCAAGGCTAAATAAGGGCAAAAATCCCTCCTTCCCCTCTGGAAGATGGAGCTGTGATGAAAATCAGGAAATATGACCCTAAACCCCTTTCTCCCCAATGAATAGTCTGTCCATTCATTTTGCCACCCCATATCATGAGCTTACTAAAGAAACTCAACTGATACTCACCTAAGTCTGCCCACGCTTCCTTTGAGCATGTACTGTGGCTTCGGCTCAGATGGTGAAGTATCTGCCTGCAACACAGGAGACTGGGGTTTGATCCTGGGTTGGGAAGATCCCCTGGATGAAGGGAATGGCTACCCATCCCTGGGTATTCTTGCCTGGAGAATTTCGTGGACAGAGGAACCTGGTGGACTACAGTCCATGTGGTTGCAAGAGCCTGGCACTCTATGGCTTAAATCCCTCCTTATCTCATCTCTGAACATTTTCTTCCAAAGGCAAGAAACTACTCTCCCATAACAACTCTAGATAAATAAAATCTATCCAATTAATTTTCATATATCATTGAATTGTTTAAAAATCCACCTTAGGGTTTCCCTGGTGGTTCAGTGGTAAAGAATTTGCCTGCCAACATAGGAGATATGGTTCAATCCCAGGTCTGAGAAGATCCCACATGCCAGGGAGCAACTAAGTCCATGTGCCACAACTATTGAGTCTGTGCTCTGGAGCCTGGACCCACGCACCGCCAGCTACCAAAGCCCGCTCGCCTTAGGGCCCATTCTCCACGAGAGAAGCCACCGAAATGAGAAAACCCAGGACTGCAACTAGAGAGTAGCCCTGGCTTCCTGCAACTAAAGAAAAGCCAAGGAAGAAAAGAAGATGGAGCACAGACAAAAAAAGCATTTCACTTGTCTAAGAATTGATAGTAGTATTTTGCAATATGTATACTTTTATTAATAATCCAGAAAATATTTAACACGAGAAAAAATTGTAAATTTCTAATTTTGTTACGGAAATGCACAATAGGGTGAACAATAAAACTTGCATAAAACTTTTTACAATAGGATCGAATTCAATGATGTACATAGAATGAAAATGTTTTAGATTAGGATAAAAACTCTGAGGGACATAAAAATACAAGTTCGAGGAGAAAAACCAAAAAGCTGTAAAATTTCTGATCGTTTAAAGTGGATAATAGTATCAAGTCGTCATGTGTTTAGAGGCCCACGGATGCCTCTTAAAGAACGGAAAGCAGTTTTGTGTGTGTCAGTATTCACAATGTGGCCTCAAAAATGCCTTTTGTAATTACTTAAACTCAAGATAAAAGATATTTAGATGTTACTGCAAAAAGAAAGCATCGCTTTTCAGTCATCTCAAGCTGGGGTTTCAGGAGCCGACATCAGGGGTCACTGCCCGGCTTGAGCCACTGAAGCTTTGGGATCAGGTTTGATTCAGGGCTGCCCAGCGGGTAGCGCTTCTCTGCGGGTCTCTGTGGGTAGCACTCCGGCCACCGCGCCAGCCCCTCGAACATAGTCGGGGTCCTAAGGCCCCTTGTGCTCCTCCGCCCTCCCTCCCCGCGGTACGTTAAGTACCCACTGTGTCCTTGAACCGACTTAGCTTCAAGTACATAGGTTCTTTAGGTGTTTTTTCTACCGAGTTACACGTTTGCTTTATTGTCCGCCCTACGCCTCAAGTTGAAGTTCTAGAAAACTGTAATCTTCGTGGGTTCGTCCCCATCGCGCGCCACGATAAGCGCTTCATATTAATTTATAAATTAAATATATATGTTATAAATATACGTTATAGATATGTAACTGTAACGGAACATTCCTCTCTAGCCGCGGACGCCTTCGCAGAGTGCCACTGGTCACGTGCCCGGAAAAGGAGCTATCATCGAGTTAGTCCTCCAGCCTCGTAGAGAGGACTCGGAAGTGCCCCGGAGCGGGCCTGGGTTTTTCCGGCCGGGCCGTCCGCGCTTTTGTCCCGCCGGCGGCCGGGCTCCCGCGGCGCCGCCACAGCCAGTACGTGAGTCCGCAGCCGCCCGCGCTCCCGCCCTCGGCCCTAGCCTGCCACGCCCTTCCCTTCTTGGCCGGGTCTCGGCTATTCCTCGGGTCTTGGGCGGGATCGGGGAGGAAGCGCGCCCCCTCCCTACACACACCTCAGGAAGCGCACTGGGGAAGTAGAGGGGAGGGAAGACCTCGGGTCGGCCGAGAGGTGTCGGGCCCACCCCTGGAACATATTGGGTTCCTTGTAGGCCCCAACTTCGGCTGTCCGAGAGGGCCAAGGCTGGGGTGGGGCTGCCAGGTGTGTGGAGAAGGGCTGGGGCCCCCATACCCGTGTTTCTCAGCTCTTCGCTGCTGTCTCGGGCGAAAGGGGAACCCAGAAAATCAGTGCTTTAAAGAAAGCCCCTAGTTCTGCGCCCGTGGCAGTTAAGTTTGTCCCTGGGATTTGAGAGTGAATACGAACTTTGGAAGGATCCCGAGGGGTAATGTTATTTGACCTCCCCGCCCCACACCTTTTTTGTTTTCTTTGATGGGGCCGTGATGTTGAGAGACTCCTGCCGCAGGTGTTGATGGAACCGCTGGGAGGCGCTGCCCGGCCTTCGCCCTAGGAGAGCTCACCTTCTGTACAGACAAGGGATCTGGGAAGAGGCTGTCTGTCGCTGCCTCTCACAATGAGAAGGAATTGACTAGGTAGGGAGAAATAGGTCGAGGAGGCTCCTAGGGAATCCAGGCGTGGGGATGTGAAAGAGGAATGGAAGGCCGCGGCTGGGTGTGCTGCTCTAAGACGTTTGGACTAGGAGGCCACCAGGAGTGTTTCCTTTTTGAAAGCAGGAGGATTTTTTCCTTAAATAAGTTTTTGACTATGTAATATATTCATATGGTTCAGATATTAAAAATGTGAAAAGATATCAATGAAAAGATCTCCCTCTGTTCAGCTATCTTTCTAGGCCCAATCCCTTTAGAAAACCAACCACATTTGATAGATAATTTGAGTGTATCCAGTTTCTTTATGCAAACATATTGGCAAATTTGAATGTACTTAGTCTCTCCTTTTTTTCACACAGGTGATAAGGTACTGTTCAGAATTCTGCACCTTGCTTCTTTTGCTTGATCTGTGTTAGAGGTCATCAGAACACAAAGCTTTTTTTTTTCTTTCTTAAATACAGCGCTGCAATATTGAAGTGTCATGGCCGTTGTTTGGATGTTTTTTTTTGTTGTTCAGTCACTCATTCTTGTCTGACTCTTTGTGACCCCATGGACTGCAGCATGCCAGGCTTCCCTGTCCTTCACCATCTCTGGAGCATGCTCAGACTTACGTCCATTGAATCAGTGATGCCATCCAACCATCTCATCCTCCGTCGTCCTCTTCTCCTCCTGCCTTCAATCTTCCCCAGCATCAGGGTCTTTTTTAATGAGTTGGCTCTTTCCATCAGATGGCCAAAGTATTGGAGCTTCAACATCAGTCCTTCCAATGAATATTCAGGACTGATTTCCTTTAGGATTGACTGATTTGATCTCCTTGCAGTCCGAGGGATTCTCAAGAGTCTTCTTCAACACCACAGTTCAAAAGTAGCAGTTCTTCTGCATTCAGCCTTCATGATCCAACTCTCACATCCATACATGACTACTGGAAAACCATAGCTTTGACTAGACGGACCTTTATCGGCTCTGCATTTTAATATGCTGTCTAGGTTTCTCATAGTTTTTCTTCCAAGGAGCAATCATCTTTTAATTTCATGGCTTGCAGTCACCATCTGCAGTGATTTTGGAGCCCAAGAAAATAAAGTCTGTCACGTTTCCATATCTTTTTGCCATGAAGTAATGGGACTGGATGCCATAATCTTTGTTTTTTGAAAGTTGAGCTTTAAGCCAGCTTTTTCACTCTCCTCTTTCACTTTCATCAAGAGACTCTTTAGTTCCTCTTCATTTTCTGCCATAAGGGTGGTGTCATCTGCATATCTGAGATTATTGCTATGTCTCCCGACAGTCTTGATTCCAGCTTCTGGTTTATCCAGCCCAGTATTTCACATGATGTACTTTGCATATAAGTTAAATAAGCAGGGTGACAATATACAGCCTTGATATACTCCTTTCCCATTTTTGAACCAGTCCCTTCTTCCATGTCTGGTTCTAATTTGCTTCTTGACCTGCAGATTTCTCAGGAGGCAGGTCAGGTGGTCTGCTTTTCCTATCTCTTGAAGAATTTTCCAGTTTGTTGTGATCCACACAGTCAAAGGCTTTAGCATAGTCAAAGGCACATAGCATAGTGAAGCAGAAGTAGATGTTTTTCTGGAATTTCCTTTTTCTATGATCTAACAGATGTTGGCAATTTGATCTCTGGTTCCTCTGCCTTTTCTAAATCAAGCTTGAACATCTGGAAGTTCTCAGTTCACACACTGTTGAAGTCTAACTTGGAGAATTTTGAGCATTACTTTGCTAGCATGTGAAATGAGTGCAGTTGTGTGGTAGTGTGAACAGTCTTTGCCATTGCCTTTCTTTGGGATTGGAATGAAAACTGACCTTTTCCAGTCCTGTGGCCTTGGATGTTTTGGATGTACCACCATTTTTTAAGATCTAGTAAGGCCATTTGGGTTGTTTCCAGTTTCTTTGTTCCTTCAAACCAGAGCACACCCAGTGACTTTGTCCCGGGCATATCTGAGCAAGAATTTTTAAAGAAGGGATTGACAATTCATACAGTGTTTGAAAAACAAATTAAACCAACTAGTTTTTCTCTCCTGATACTTGTGTTTATGATACTTAGCCTTACAGTAGCCCAAAAACCTGTCTATTAATGACACTCTTCAAGCCAGTCTTGCCCCTTTAGCTTCAGAAAATCTCTCAGTCCCCCTTTCAAAATCTCCTTTGCTTACCTTATTCCTCAGGATGACTAGGGTTCTCTTCTCCACTACTAGGTATGAGAATGTTCTATTTCATTTTTTACTTTAAGGAAGAAATCACCCTTAATCATAAGGAT